>NC_083590.1:3714835-4021264 GCF_027579695.1 Neoarius graeffei
GGCCTAAAGAACAGTCTCTAAACTAATTATGACCATGCACCCAGAGATGATAAACAGACAAACTCTTTGTCTTAGTTTCCCAGCATTCAACTTGCTTCAACTATTTAACATTTTGAAGAATTAAAAGAAATGTAAATACTCCTAGTAAACAAGGGAGGGAAGACATAGATGTGGAGGTGGATAGATAAGAGACACAATGAGATAGATAGGAAAGAGGTATACAGATGGATAAGAGATTGATAGGAGAGAGCGATAGACATAATATAGATAGATAACAGAGTGGTAGACAGACATAAGAGATAGAGAGGAGAGGAAAGATTAAAAGATATAGATAATCCACCACTTGCCTCGTTAACGTCTTTGACCAACTCCTTTGTTATATAAGGAGCAAGACCGAATTTTATGTAAGACGTTTTTGTTTTTTCCACAAGAGAATGTTGTAGCGACTTCCGAGTCTGGGAACATGGCCTTAGAGTTCGCTTATGCCCTCATTCGAGCTGTACGAGTGGTGTTCCGTAATTGTTTTTAAAATCCAGAGCACCTCTGCCCGAAGTGTCGGGGTTCCACCGACACCCATCATGCCACTGCTCGGCCCTTGTGTTGTTGCTAGCCTTGCCGATTGATGTCTGGCTTGGCTGATGCTGCTGACATTCGACAGTGGTGCTAGTGCCAACTCCAGGTGCATTTGGAGATTGAACCGTGCAGAACTAAGTGATGGGCTGGTGGCAGTGGAGGGCAGATGCAATGTGCTTTGAGCGCTTCATGTGAGACTCTAAAGCAAAATGACCTATAGTGGACAACTTGAAGGTCTTTCAACAAACACCGCATCTTGCTTCAACGTTGCTTCCAGGAACCTCCGTCACCCAATCACAATATCTTTCATCTGAAAGCCACTGCTGATTAAAACGACACTTCCCCATGCTGTGATTCGCGGAGTCTCCTCTCCACCACGGACTCCGATGATTGCGCCGGCGCGAAAATGTATCAATATTATTTCTTTCTTTGCACATACTCCAAGAAATTCACTGATGTTATGCAAAACCCACGTTTGCACATTGTAGAATAGTATGAGTAAATTTAAGACCTTTGTTTAAAAAATTAAGACTTGGGCAAAGCAATTTAAGACTTTTTAAGGCCTTAATTTTGGAATATTACATTTAAGACTTTTTTAAGACTTTTAAGACCCTGCGGCTACCATGCATTAATATCGCGACGTTCTCTTCTGCATTTCCTGGACAGAAAGTTTCTTCCTGAATTCGTCAAGAAAGAGGAGGGAATGTGTGAATTGGTGAAGGTCAGAAGTGTGTGTTGTGATGGAGAAAACAAAAGAGATGGATTGTGTTTGTGTTCAAACCCTTTAGATGAAGAGAGTTGGACTTCCAGATTTTTCTGAATGATTTTTTTTTTTCACTTTTTTTTTTTTTTGGACATTTTAGTGGAGTCCACTGAATCAACGTTCATAAAATGTCATGAAATTAATCCTAATCAGTGCGGCTACATGGGTTATATTTCTGCACTGAAGGGAGATGAAATGGTTAATAGAGGAGTGTTCATGACCTCTCTGTGTTTGTGCTCCCCCTCTTCCGAGCTCTCTCTCTTTCACACACAGGACCAGGAATTGACTCATTTCAGAGAAAACAAAACTGATCTCTCTCTCTCTCTCTCTCTCTCTCTCTTTCAGTGTGAGTTCAAGAAAATGGCTGAGGCCAGTATTTCAGTAGCTCAGGACCAGTTCAGGTGTCCAGTGTGTCTGGATCTCCTGAAGGATGCGGTGACTAACCCCTGTGGTCACAGTTTCTGTAAGGTGTGTATTAATGGCTGCTGGGATCAGGAGGATCAGAAGGGCGTCTACAGCTGTCCTCAGTGCAGAGACACTTTCACGACAAGGCCTGTTCTATGCAGAAACAACATGCTGGCTGAAGTGGTGGAGAAAATGAGGAAGACTGAAGTCCAAGCTGCTTCTCCTGCTCACTGTTACGCTGGACCTGGAGATGTGGAGTGTGATTTCTGCACCGGGAGAAAACACAAAGCCATCAAGTCCTGTCTGATGTGTTTGGCTTCATTTTGTGAAACTCATCTGAAACCTCATCTTGAAGTTCCTGTTTTGAAAAAACACACATTAATTGAATCCTCAGCAAAACTCCAAGAGAAGATCTGCTCTGAACATAACAAGCTGATTGAGATCTACTGTCGTACTGATCAAATATGTATTTGCTCTTTGTGCATGTTGGAGAAACATAAAGACCATGACGCTGTTTCAGTTGCAACAGAAACAGCTGAGAAACCGGTGAGAACTAGAAATCTTTCCAGAATTAAATCATCTTAATTATAGTTTCCCATCTAGAAACAGGGGGGCGGCACGGTGGTGTAGTGGTTAGCGCTGTCGCCTCACAGCAAGAAAGTCCGGGTTCGAGCCCCGGGGCCGGCGAGGGCCTTTCTGTGCGGAGTTTGCATGTTCTCCCCGTGTCCGCGTGGGTTTCCTCCGGGTGCTCCGGTTTCCCCCACAGTCCAAAGACATGCAGGTTAGGTTAACTGGTGACTCTAAATTGACCGTAGGTGTGAATGTGAGTGTGAATGGTTGTGTGTCTGTGTCAGCCCTGTGATGACCTGGCGACTTGTCCAGGGTGTACCCCGCCTTTCACCCGTAGTCAGCTGGGATAGGCTCCAGCTCGCCTGCGACCCTGTAGAACAGGATAAAGCGGCTACAGATAATGAGCTCTAGAAACAGGTGCTTTAGTCAGTGATATGATTTGAACTTTAATTTCAGTGTGTGTCTCAATCAGAAGGATTCTGTAAAAGCTGATTAAAATTGTCTGTGTTCTGGTGAACAGAGTGTTAAATTTATCTTCAGTGATGGTCGTAATCTGGTTCGGGGTGGGTTTCCTGATAACGGTGCCCTTTAGACCTAAAGAGAGAGTTGAGAGACTCTCTTAAGGAACGAACGTTGTCTCTGTATGTGGTTTTCCCGAACTGACTCGTAAGAAGGAGTCTAAAGAGCAACAGGACGAAGAGCGTCTTTGCAGTTCGCGTCCCCAATATAGGCATTAGTAGCTGCTAAAGGCAATTGTATTAGACATAACGAACAATGTCCAAGTTAACTAACTGTGTAAACATTAGATGTGGAGAAGACTATGGCAACTTGGTGGGCAAATCCACAGAAAGTCATTTGACTAATCAGACTGCATAGAATAAAACATTTTATATCCCTCAATATGCTTCCGCAGGTTGGATGGTGAGTTTTTGTAGGCTGTGATGTGCTCCGTTTTAGGCAAACAAAGCCAACATTTAAAATGAAACGACTCTTTATTCCTTTCAGAAAACTGAACCATGGGTTCTAGCTATAGAACCGTGGGTGTGTGCATTCCCCAGAAGAACTGCCTCCTTCCATTCTGCTGTCAACTGATCGTGTTAAATAATGCTGCGGAGAAATCATTGATCTTGATTTTATCCAGTCTATGGACATGACGTGACCCTAGTGATTACTGATAGACTGTCTCAGTGTCACCTGCGGAAAAACCAATCACGTTTTAGAAAAGAAAAGAAAAAAACATCCACTTTCAAAGCTGCTTCATAGTAACGAGGACCTTGATAGAAATGTAGTGGAGTAAAAAGTACAATATTTGTCTTTCAAATGGAGTGAAGTTAGTCATAAGTTTCACAAAAAAATAATCAAGTAAAGTACAGATACTCAAAAAGTGTACTTCAGTACAGAACTCAAGTAAATGTACTTCGTTACTGTCCACCTCTGATAATTAACTCGATGTATTTGCAATGTAGAAGAAAACTAATTGAACACCACCAGCAGATTCAACACCAGTTTCCCCCGCTGACTGTGAGAGTCCCTCAGAGCCGCATGCGCATTCTGTGGATTCGGCAGCGAGCGAGTTGCTCTTTGTTTTGAACGAGTGCTCCGGGTCTCTCGTAAATTCCGAGCAAACTAAAGGACGACTTGTGCTACGATGTTGTTCGGGAAAAACACGTTAGCTTGATGATGGATCTTAAGAGGTCATGTAAAACTCTCTTGGCCTTAAGAGGCTTTCGGGAAACCCAGCCCAGATCAGTTAGTGAACATTTCTCTCTCTCACACACACACACACACACACACACACACACACACACACAGTACATAACCTTCAGAGCGAAACATGAATGTACTTTGAACTGACATTAATATGGAACCAGTTCGCTCGTACTGTATAAAAAGCTGAATGTATTTTATTTGTCCTCAGAGTGAGTTAAAGGAGGAGCAGATGAAATCCCAGCAGAGAATCCAGGAGAAGCAGAAGGTGGTGCAGGAGCTGAAACAGGCTGTGAACACTATAAAGGTGAGCAGAGACAGAGCTGCTCCTAGAAACACGCACAACATGGACAACGAGTCATTTACAGTCCCAGTAAGAGAGGGAATGATAGATGAGCTTTAAATCTTGTCCTAACAGCTCAGTGCACAGACAGCAGTGGAGGACAGTGAGAGGATCTTTACTGAGCTGATCAGCTCCATGGAGAAAAAGCGCTGGGAGGTGACGGAGCTGATCAGAGATCAGGAGAAGGCTGAACTGAGTCGAGCTGAACGACTCCTGGAGCAACTGGAGCAGGAGATTGCTGATCTTCAGAGGAGAGTCACTGAGCTGGAGCAGCTTTCACACGCACACGATCACATCCATTTCCTCCAGGTAACACTCACTGTCTGATCTACAGAGCCAGCTGTTCCTCACACACTCTCTAAAACACCTCTCATTAAGGGAACAATAAATGTCCCTGTCTGACATCACAAGTGGGTTTTACATTTCATTTGCTTTCTGTAGGTTTTAGCTTCTGGACGTTGCTCTCCTCAACTTCAAAGACCAGATTTTCACACATCCAGCGTCACTGTCCATCAACATCTCTCATTTGATGGAGTGAGGAATTCTCTCTCAGATCTGAAAAAGAGTCTCGAGGAATTCTGTGAGGAGGAATTCAGCAAAATCCCTCCACATGGTAAGAGGAGCTGTTCCTGCTGGAGAAACACAGTGATGTGTTATTTCTTAGCGATGCTCCTGCTTTCTTTTCTGCAGACACTTTATTCACCCGACACTTTGAACTAAAACACTGATTTAAAATGAATAAACTGACTGGATCACTTTAAACTCTTTCCATCTTTTACACGAACTCATGTTTCTTTTTTTTCTCTCCACAGCTGCAGCAGTTCAGATCATTTCAGGACCAGAAGCACAGAGAAGAGAAGAGTTTCTCAAATGTACATCTAACACACACTTCTAGGCCTGTCACAATAACAAAATTTGTTGGATGATATATTGTCTCAGAAATTAGTGCGATAAACGATATTATTGTTGATGTCTTTTCAAGACAATTTTATGCCACTAGTAAAATAATAATGATCATGCAAATACACCCTTTCATAGAACAGTAAACTTTTTAAGTCAACTTATTCAATTCAACAGTGGAACGTAAACAATAAATATAAATAAGTTCAATAAATAAAACAATCAAACAAAACCACTCACAAGAAAAACAATAAATAAAATACAATTCATGGCTCTTAAAAATTGCACTGAAGTGAATATTAACTTGGCACAGGGGAATAAAAAGCCATTCTTTTCTTCACAGGCAACATTCTGCCAATCCAGTTTCTCAAAGATTAGTACCCAGATCAACAAAAAGTTCAAAGTAACAACGTATTGCCAGCTGTCATTTGGATAAAAGTCACAACAATTAGAATGAGAACATGTAGGCAAGGGCGTAGGTTTGGTATTAACATTGGTGGGGACAAAAACCCAATGCCAACCCCCAGTGGTGCCAACTTCAGGTCAACATTAGAGGGTCACAATATTTTGCTCCGTTGTGTTCCACCAAAAGAGTCTCCATCATCTCTCCAAAGGCCAGACTTTTAACATTTGAAGTTCAGAACTGTAGTAATTCATGAATAATAATAATAATTTGAAATCCATTTGATTAACTGCAAATCTTGCATGTGATGATGAACTCATTCTACCAATTTGCAAATGTGTTTTCCAAGCGAATAGCGCACTGACTGTCGGGAGGGTGTATGTTCCTTTCCCTCATAAATGGAAATAAAACCCATCTGGAGCCTTAAACACTGCGTTCCATGAGGCTGGCAGGGGGAGTCGGCTCTCTTCTGTGGGATCTTTAACTAGTTTTAGAATGCTAGTTTAAGCTGATATGTGATTGATCTAACGGTAAAACAGCACGAGGGCTCGAGAACTTTGACAGGTTACAATTTTACTTGGCAACAGAATGTATCTGAATTCTGATTGGTTGTTGTATCTGAATTCTGATTGGTTGTTGTTATATTATTGCCCTTTTGTTGTGTTCTTGAGCCCAGAGTGGGGGGAGGGGGGAGTGACAGGGTTCTACAGAGAAAAGTTTTCACTGCAACCGAACTGCTGTTTTCGTGACCACGCCCCCAGCGCGGATATTCATGTTCACATTGTTCAGTTTGTTTTTCTCTTTTATTTTAGATTTCTGTTATCTGACTCTGGATCCCAACACGGCACATCGTCGCCTCATTCTGTCCAAGAAGAACAGAGCGGTGAGATGTGGTGAGAGAGAGCAGCGTTACTCTGATCATCCAGAGAGATTTGATTACTGCTGGCAGGTGTTGTGTAAGGAGAGTGTGTGTGGACGCTGTTACTGGGAGGTGGAGTGGAGCGGTGCTGTTGGTGTGTCCATATCAGTCTCATATAAAGACATCAGCAGGAAAGAATGGGGTAATGAGTGTCTTTTTGGATCCAGCAATCAGTCCTGGAGACTGCGGTGTTTTTCTCCTTCTTCTCTCTCGTTCTGGCACAACAACATCGAGACTGATCTCAGAGGTCCATTACCCTCCAGAATAGGAGTGTATGTGGATCACAGTGCAGGAACTCTGTCCTTCTACAGCGTCTCTGACATGATGAAGCTCCTCCACAGAGTCCACACCACATTCACTCAGCCTCTGTACGCTGGGTTTGGGGTCTCCTGGCGTTCTACAGTGAGATTGTGTGATCCATAATAAAAGTGTGTAGTGTTTTCTGTAAAATTCCTGCACATTGCCACGTTGTTGCTCAGTCGTCTGTTTCACTAGAACACAATCCAGCTGCACAAAAACACTCATTTTAATATTTAAATTAAACAGATGAATAATTAAAAAAATAATTAAAAAGGAAATGTTAAAAATTAACTGTCAGACAAGAAACTCGTCAAATTTAAAAAGAAAATGATCTCATGACCTTCGCATTATAAAGTTGTGTTTGTTTCATATTAAGCAGCGTCTCATTAAATAACTAATAAACAGTAATAAAGCCAGAACAGAACAACATTTTAAACCTGTTCAGGTCACACTATATAAAAATAAAACATCACTTTTGGAATGAATTTGATTTTTCTGCTTGTGTTCTAAGATGTAAAATCCACATTCACTTTTTCAAATCTGAAGTTGTTTCTAAACCCTGAGATTTGATCGTAAAACATTGAACAATATTTAAAACTCCATTAGAACATCCAGTACATGATCGGTTCAGGCTGCCCATGTCGTGTTCATCCCATATTCAGCCTGGATGATGATTGGCCCGCAGATAGAACCTTATAAATCCAGGTTTATCTGTGAGTTTGGGATTTTTATTCAAATATTACAATCAAAGCTTTGCAGAATAAAAGATAAGAGCACAGGAGAATAAAGTTTCCCCCAGTGATGGAGTTTCTGTGCTGAACTCATTTTCAGACAGAAGCAAATTCAACCTTTTCCTGAGAGTTTCAGCAGCTGGATAAATATTGTTCAGTATTTTAAACTGAATTTCTTTCACTGTGGGTGAAATTGGCCGTCTAAGATAACTATAGTACGTATTTGTTAGCGTTCCTCCATTGTCAGTTATTCTTTTTTTTTTTTAATCAGGGAATAGCTTCCATTTTAAAACATTTTTAATTCCTTTGTTGTTAGATTTTCTTTCACCAATTTTCAATTCAGGCAGTTTGACCGACACCTTTGAATATTCAAGGGTATTTTTTATCGTGAACCTTAAGGGAGGTGGAATAGCTCTACAAATTTGATTAAATTCTCTTTAGACACATTTTAAATGAAACTTTTCTACAAACAAATTAAATTGCATTAAATGTCCATTTTCATCCATTAGATCAGTAACATCTAAAACTTTATCATTCCATTCTTGTTGAAATAAAGTCTTCCTATTAATAGTAATGGTTCTATTATTCCACAAGGTTAAGTACGCTCGCATTTGTGGACATTAAATAAATAATTTTGGTGAAATTGGGCAGCCTTGTCTGATTCCACGTAAAATCTTAAATTTTGGTGTCATTCCAGGGTTAAGGGAGATATAACTATAAATATCATTGTGAAATATTTTAATAACCTTGCAGAACCCTTTTCCAAATCCAAGATTTTTGAGTTTTATAAACAAAATCATGCTCCACAGTGTCAAATGCTTTGAAAAAGTCTAGAAATAAAATGAGACTGATTGAATAATCGATTGGTAATCAATCATATCCAGAATCAGTCGGACGTGGTTTTGAATATATCTTCCCTTTATGAAGGCTGATTGATATTCGTCTACAAGTTTTACAAGTACACGCTTTGCAGATACTAAGGCAAGTAATTTATAATCATTGCATAGTAAGGTTATAGGTCTCCAATTGTCTCGTAACAAGAAGTCTTTTTTGGGTTTTGGTAGCAAGGTTATTAAGCCTGTCTTCATCGTCGGGGATAAACATCCTTTGTGAATGCATTCTAAAAATGCTCTATATAATTTTTTTTTAATATCCACCCAAAAGTATTTTAAAAATTCAGATGTTAAGCCATCGATTCCTGGTGATTTACCATTTTTCATTTGTTTTAATGCAATTTCAATTTCTGTTATAGTTCATTCCTCATCAAGTGTATGTTTGTCTTCATCCAGTTTTTTGATGTCATCATTGATGGGATAAAATAAGACGTCACATTCTGATTTATTTAATTTAAGTTACAATAAATGAGCCAAATTTCATCCTGTACTCATTTCTGATCTATTATATTATCATTGGCTGTAAGCTTACTCATTTTTCTGAGTTTGTCTTTGTTTTTCCAAGTCTGAAGAAATACGAACTTTTTTCACCCTGTTCGATCCATCTAGCTCCTGGTCGAGTGGAAGCTCCATTTGCCTTTGTGTATATTCTGTAGTTGAGACTGCAGTGACTAATTCTGAAATGTTTTCGAAGGATAGTTGTATGTATTAATTTTATCAATCAGATCCTTTTGTTCTTGTTTCCTCATCCATGAATTTTTTACCCATGCCAATTGCTATTTGTTTGACCTTAAACCATTCCCATTGACTACTATCAGACGTATCTGACTCTTCAACCTCCAAAAGAGACTTCACCTGATCACAAAATTCACCGTGCTGTAATGTCATTATTAAATTTCCAGGTATGAGGAACACTAAAAAACCTAATTTTACAGTATATGACTAATTTTAACAGCAGTTTTCCTGTTCTTTAAAAATAGTGTACAAGACTAAAGACATTCCATAAGTCAACAATCCATCTGTTATAAGTATTATGACAGTGATGATAATGTAGGGGGGTTTTTTTTACAGAAAAGACAGTTCATTTTACATGATCTCTTCAGTTTTCTTAAATTACATACAAATTCATGTAAAATGACAGTAATTAAATATGTAGCCTGGTATATTAAGTTATCTATACTAACACTATTAACACTTCTCTAATTTTAAATCTTATTTTTATATTTGCATGTAATTATATATGTAGCTTGGTATATAAAGGTTTAAGTCTATACTAACAATTAACGTTTTTCTCTGTAATTTTAAAGTGAATCTTATTTTAGATTTATGAGTACTTTTACATTCAAACTTCGTAATTAAATATGTGGCTTTTTATAAAGCTTTGTCCATACTAACAATGTTTTTCCTCTGTAATAAGGTCAACATTAGTTTTATATCTGTATTTACATTCAAAAACTGTAAATATGTAGCTTATTATATAAAGGTTTACATGCATGTCCATACTGATGTTTTTCTCTGTAATGTTAAGGTAGATCTTGTTCACTAGTACTTGTATTGTATGTATAAAAGTGCTGGTGTAGACTTATATACTTTAATATTCAAAACTAATTCTGGATATAATGCCAATGAATCTGACAAAAATAAAATGAGGAAAGGCAAAGTCAGTAAAAGGATTGCAATAGTCCAGGCAGGAAGTAGCAACAACGATTAGCTTCTTGCTGTTGAATGTTTTATTCAAACATTCATCAATGCATTTAAACTTAATGATAAGGGCATCATGAACCCCCAGAGTGCTCTTTTCAATGAAGGGCCTCCAAATTGAAGCTTCAATTTGTGTGCCAAATAGGCCTAACACATGAACAAGTCTGATGCACCTTATATCCAACAATAACATGCCAGCCGCAGAGTGAGACACTGAGAACAGAAATCTTCAATCTATTGCAAGTTAAAAAAAAACAAGAAACAATGTATAGAAAAAGGCTGTGCTTACAAAGAGCTTGTCTCAAATGAATTAACACTTTTCAATAACATTCATCAACTTATTTCAATGCACTGTTCTACTTGGAAACCTTTGGTCCTGGCATTCACATGGACACGTGTTTGTTCGGTGAGGTAGTGATCTCACCCTTTTACTCTGACCATTCAAAATTGGCAATTTTGGAAATGAGGCTCAGCACCCTTGGGTTGACAGCATACTGACGTCCCTTTGCTTTTCACTCGACTTTAGTCCCTTGATCTGGGTTGATTCTGAAGATGCATCTGTTGGAAAGACATTTAACACAAACCATTCAGAGAAAACTAATGTTGGCATTAAAGCCAGTGAAACAGCATCTTGAGATACAAAGTTAATACGTTTTCACAAACCTACACTATGCAATTTCCAAGCATTAGAGGGGGTTGAGAGTAGAAATGCACCGAGTCTCCTAACTTGAGCAGTATGTACATGTCCCGCATGTCTCAGAGCCTGTAAATATTCTCATTCAGCCAGGTCATAGTTATCGCGAGGAAATTTAATTGAACACAACTGGACTTGGTTATATGTCTTTGAAGACGTTTCACCTATAGGACGAGTCCTAGTCTAGTCCAGCCTAGTTAGACCAGCATGAACTGATGAGGTGAAACATCTTCAAAAGACATAACCAATTCCAGTTGCGTTCAATTAAATTTCCTTGAGATACGCAGGTCAGAGTTATGAGCTGGGGAGGAGTTGCCAGGTTTGAATGCTGTGTGTTTTCAAACAGTAACTGGCAAATTCTACATTATCTACCTGTAAAGCAGCGTGTGCATGCATTCTGAAAGTGTACAACCCCTGGCAAAAAATATGGAATCACTACTCTTGGAGGATGTTCATTCAGCTGTTTTACTTTGTAGCAAAAAAACAAAGTCACAGACATGACAATTGTTTTAACAGCTGAACATTCTGGCTTTGTAAAATCTCATCTCATTATCTCTAGCCGCTTTATCCTTCTACAGGGTCGCAGGCAAGCTGGAGCCTATCCCAGCTGACTACGGGCGAAAGGCGGGGTACACCCTGGACAAGTCGCCAGGTCATCACAGGGCTGACACAGACAACCATTCACACACTCATTCATACCTACGGTCAATTTAGAGTCACCAGTTAACCTAACCTGCATGTCTTTGGACTGTGGGGGAAACCGGAGCACCCGGAGGAAACCCACGCGGACACGGGGAGAACATGCAAACTCCACACAGAAAGGCCCTCGCCGGCCCCGGGGCTCGAACCCAGGACCTTCTTGCTGTGAGGCGACAGCCCTAACCACTACACCACCGTGCCACCGCTTTGCAAAATATACCTCAAATTCTATGAAATTGTAATTAATGGCACATTTTTTTAAAGATCAATTAGAAGAAAAAATTATGGAATCACTCAATGAGGAAAAAAAAATTATGGAATCAAGCTATAACTTGCATTTCTAAAACAAATATCCGTACAAGCCTAAATGTGCAAATTAGTCTGCAGTTAAAAGAGACTGCTTGTAGACCTGAATGAGCTGTTGCACCTGACTGATTGACAGAAAACATGGCCCCAACAAGAGAGCTGTCAGTTGAAACAATGGAAAGGATTATAAAACTCCTTAAAGAAGGTAATTCAACACGGAGTGTGGTAAAAGATGTTGGGTGTTTCCAGTCAGCTGTGTCTAAAATTTGGAACAAGTACAAACAAAATGGGAAGTTTGTAAAAGGGAAACATACAGGTAGGTCAAGGCGTCAGGACAGGAAACTCAAAGCAAGATGCCTTGAAAATAGACAATGCACAAGAAAAGAAATGAAAAACAAATGGGCAGAAACAGGAGTCAATGTTTGTGACCAAAATGTGAGAAATCGGCAGAAGGAAAATGGGATTTACATACAGAAAAGCCAAACATTAACCATCATTAACACCTAAACAGAAGAAAACAAGGTTACAGAGGGGTTAAAGAGAAGGAGTCATGGGCTGTGGGTGATTGGATGAAAGTTATATTCAGTGATGAATCATGAATCTGCATTGGCCAAGGAGATGCTGGAACTTTTGTTTGGTGCCGTTCCAATGAAACAAAGATGACTGCCTGAAGAAAGCAAGCAAATTTCCACAGGTCATTGATGATATGGGGTTGGATGTCAGGTAAAGGACCTGGGCAGATGGCAGTCATTACCTCTACAGTAAATGCACAGGTACATTGAAATTTGACACTTTTCTCATTCCATCAATCAAAAGTACTTTTGGTGGTGATGAAGTCATTTTTCAGGATGATAATGCATCTTGCTACAGAGCAAACACCATTAAAACTTTTTTTTTCAGGAAAGGCAGATCAACTCAATGGCATGGCCAGCAAACAGTCTGGATCTCAATCCAATTGAAAATATGGTGGAAATTGGGGGGGGGGAGGAAAGTCCATGACAAGGCTCCATCCTGCAAAGCTGATCTGTCAACTGCTATATGAGAAAGTTGGAACCTGACTGATAAAGAATTGTTTTTCATTAGTGAAGTACACACCTCAAAGAATTCAAGCTGTCATAAAAGCCAGGGGAGGTGCAGCAAAGTACTAATTTTGATTTTTTTTATTTATGATTCCATAATTTTTTCCTCATCGAGTGATTCCATAATTTTTTCTTCTACTTGATCTTGGGGGGGGAGGAGAGAGAAGTGCACCATTAATGAAGGAAGGACTGCCCCATGAGGACAGTTGAGGGTTATACCTGTTAATATTATAGTCAGGCTGTCTGTTGTTGCCCAAATGAGGATGGGTTCCCTTTTGAGTCTGGTTCCTCTCGAGGTTTCTTCCTCATGTCGTCTGAGGGAGTTTTTCCCTTGCCACCGTCGCCACAGGCTTGCTCATTGGGGATAGATTAGGGATAAAATTAGCTCATGTTTTAAGTCGCTCAAGTTCTGTAAAGCTGCTTTGCGACAATGTTTATTGTTAAAAGCGCTATACAAATAAACTTGAATTACAAAAAATGCATTTAATTTTTTTGAGGTATATTTTACAAAGCTAGAATGTTCAGCTGTTAAATTAAATGATTGTGTCATATGTGATTTTTTTTTTTTGTGCTACAAAGTAAAATAGCTGAATTAACATCCTCCAGGAGTAGTGATTCCATATTTTTTGCCAGGGGTTGTACCGCTGCAAGAACGAGAGTAGCGGAAAGTTCCACTGGGTAGTCAACGTTGTGCAGGTAATATGAGCAGAACATCTGGAATGCTTTGGTGAAACTGTTTGTTGACTATGACCTGGTCCACAGCAACCATGAACATCTTGGCAGTGAGTGGGGTATTACCTGAAAACAGTGCAAGAGTATTATTACCATAGCCAGTAAATAGTTTGCTACATGTACTGTATATGGATCCCGAATGGTTAAGTAAGCCAGGAGCTGTGTTCCACACACTGCAAAACAAAAACTGTGCCAAGTGTTTAAAAAAATAAAATAATAATAATAATAATAATAATAATAATAATAATAATAATAAATTTAAACTATAAAATGGATTTCTCCAGCTCTAAACATGTTTTGCAGTGTACGGTACACTCCTCCGTATGTGTAAACAAAGATATTAAAATAAGTCATAACATTATTTTTGGCACACCTACCACAGACCACAACGCAGGGTGTCCATGGTAGCTTGGTGGTGTCCACATCAGTCACAAATGCGGGGTCATTGACATTTACTAACATCTTCCTGCTCCTTAAAATGGACAAGAAGCATCAGTACAGCTGCACAAGTTTCATCACCTCCTGCCAGGGCTTGGTTCAGAATAGTGCCTGCTCTGCTGGACGGCTCAGTTTGAATAAACTGAAAATACCGCAGGATTCTTCTGAACTTGGTAGCTGTGGACTCTTCAAAGCTGTCATCAATCTGGACACCTGTTAGTTCTCTGAAATGAAGCCTCATTCCAATTTCCTGGCAGAGGGAAAGGCCATTCCTTAAGGATCTCTTCTGTCTCCTTCAGTCCTGACAGTATGTCTCTCCTCTATGAGGGAAACATCTCAATCAGTCTTTCCATTTTCTTTGCATCTTTGTCTTTGAACATCTTCATTAGTTCTTGTTTTTGCTCATCTTTTGTTTCACCAGCAGGAAGCTCTGGGTCAGGATTAATGCAGCCATATGCATCTCTGCATGCTTTTTTTGCAGTCAGGAGTGTCACTTTCAGAAAGCCTTTTCTGGGCAGGAGCTTGGAGTCGTCTATAGTTATCAATCCGAGATATGAACTGTTTCACAAGTGAGTCCTGCCTAGTGCCGACAACCTGGCCCTCAATCTCATCTCAGAAGGATTTTGGGTAGTGAATTACCATTTTCCTTGCAATTTCAGTGATGTGCCTCTTTCCAGGTTTCTTGCATACAGTCAGTATTTCAGCAGCGACAATCCTAATAATCTCCCTTCTCTCTGCTGCAGTCAGTCTCTCCTCAGTATCCAACACCCTTCTTGTATTTGAGGGCATCTTATTCCAGGGTATTTCAAAGCTGTAACACCAGCTACTATCTTCTCCGGCGAAAAGTGAGGAGCCACTCTCTGAAGTAGTAGGTGAGGCTTGACTTCTCATGGCTGTGACTGAGACTGGGCTCCTTGGGGCAGTGGACTTCAGCGTGGTGTCGAGATCATCAGTGTCACACACAAATGATTCTTCACCAGTGCTCGCCTCTTCAATTTCACTGGTAAGTAATGAGGAGGAATCATCCTCTCTCATAACTGAGGGTGAACCTGAATTAACAAAAGGACACATTCATGTCAGTCAATATCATTCATATATAGCTTTCACTTATTGTTCTGACCAGTGAGTCAATCCTTACCTTGTAGTATCTAATCTAGTAGTAAGTACACTGTAAACCATCACTGTTGGTAGGCTAGTATCACAAGTCAAGGGAGTTGACAATGACTCAACAAAGACTACACAGAAAACAGGACTCAAATACAAACGAAGAGGATGAGGAATAGGTGGAGAGAGGAAGGAGAAGGTCAGGTGATGGGAGCCAGGAGAACACTGATAGGTGGAGAAACACTAGGAGGTAGAGAAGGACAAACCTGACAACAGGACACAGGTGAAGCAGATGCAGGCAATCACACAGGTGGGAAAAAAGGACAAAGACAGGAAGTAAATATGAAACAGAACACAAGGGGGCAACTACTACAAAATAAAACATGAAACAGAACACACAAAAACCACAACACTAGTATGCGCACACCCTTGTAAATTCATCTTCACAAAATGTAAAGTTTGGATGGATGTTTTCATTTAATGATTAATTCTCTTCTCTGCATTGCTGGAGATAAAACCTATGTTAACATTAATAATAGTGGAGCACTCTGCCGCCTCTTATTTTGTTCTATTTTGTTATTCTCATACAGGACAATATTGCATCCTTTAACATTAATTAATTAATGCAGTTTTAAAATAAAGAGGCTGCAGACCATTTATCTCATTCATCTTAATTGCCAGTTAAGTTTCATATTGTGTTTTCATGGAAAAAGGACACCAGTGATTTAGTTTGGCACAAAATATAGTGGCAACTGAGACTTTTCTATTCTTTCAATTAACTCTCTCTTATGAATCAAATCGACACCCAAGTATCATCACAGCATCCATAATAAGCATATCTTCCCAGGCCTACAAATTAACAGTCATTTTTAACAACCTTGATTTTCATCTTTTTCACCATCTTGGTATAAAATTTAAAGCCCTAATGGGCACTTTAGTCTTCCAAATCGTGATTCTCCCCCCCCCCCCCCCCCCATTAAAGTGCACAACAATCTAAGGTGCATGCTACGCACAAACTGTATACACCAAAAAAAAACAAACCCAGCAAAACCCTTGGTAAATATCTGAAAGATGTCAAACTTGTTGCTTATAAGTGTATACTATATATGAAAATGTGAATATTTATCAGCTGCTCACAGCTATTGTTTTACTTACGTTTAATGGAGGCCATAACCTTTCTGATTTCTATTGGCTTCGGAGAGGGATTTCTACTGGTTGCAAGGTCATCTGCCTCCACATACTTCAGGTCCTCAGCTGAACAGACTCCAATAGTTTTGATAACCTCCACTACTCGCTGTATAGAATCCTCTTGGCTGAAGACAGAACTGAGGGATGAGGTTAGGTCGCTCACCCATTCATCCATGACTACAAGAGGGGATAAAGACAGAAAACGGTCCAACTATTTTCGTTAGCTTCTGGGATACCTGAAGAATAATTTTCGTTCAGTTTAGTTCACCCCTACTGATCAAAAACACTGTGTTTAAGAGATATTACTTGATGTCCATTCAGACTGTACAGAGGCAATGGATAGAAATCCAGGCAGTGTTCTGCACTTACGCACTGCATATACTCAGCTGCTTGTTTGACTTCATAGAGTCCATACGCCGACAAACACAATGAAGTGTATGGTGTCACCAGAAAGCAAACCTTTTTGTCATCTTTAATCAAAATGAGCTCAATCTGACCAAACTTGATCGGCTCATCAGACTCACGTTTTAGGCAGAGAAAAGATCCTTTTTTGTAAAGGGTACCTTTAAAGTCAACCTCGGTGGGCAGAGAATCCGGTTCTGGAAACGTGTGCTTCGACTGCATTGCGCACTGCATCACTGTACAGGTGAGCATGATATGGAGTTGAGTCTTTTGATTTCAACACTGGTGCAAAAAAGGAGTTTGAGCAGAGGGTTGTTTGGAGGAGTTGGTGCTGGTTTGCGAGTGACTGGCATATATTCTTAAAGTTTTGAGTCCTCCTTACACACCTCTTGAAGTACGAGTGTTTACTCCCAAATCTCATTGTCCATAGCCGTATAAGGGGGCCCAATTTGAGGATCAATGATGCATAATGGAGAAGATAGTGGTGTTTGGGTTTTAGATGGTCAGAAGGAAACGCTTTTCTCGTTTCCAGATATTCAACCACAACAATGTTGAGGTAAGCTACCTGGGCAGTGGTGATCTTGGGTGTACACACTAGTTCCACAAGTTCTTTCAAAGTGATCACGAGTTGCCACACTGGGTCACGAGGATCAACTTTGTCACCAATAATGACAGGTAGGAGTTTAAGGAGACACCAGTTCTCAGCTGCTTGGCCACCTACTGTTTTGGCCTTTTCATTCACCTGACAAGGAGGCAAAGTTCCTCTCAAAATACTGCCTCCTGGTATGTTCAGTGGAGAGATGAGAGCTTCCTGCAGCATGCAAATCAGTTTCCTGGAGACTTCAACTTTTTCCCTTTGTTTGTGGTCAGTTCAGCAAGCTTTAGTTATATAAGGTAGTCTCAAGTCAGTTTCAGTCCAGAGTGTTCTTGGTCATGTCAAAAGAAAATAATATGTCGTTGTGGGGCTTGAACAGTCCTACCACACTGCTGTATTCAAATGATGAATGAAGAGATGGGCGTCTCCTCTTCAGGTGATCTCACCCAACTCCTTGGGGTCAAGAGGTTATCTGGTTCAATATATAACTATAGAGCCCAATTCTATACTGGGTTACACTCGCCTCTCTTGATTTCTTCCATATTTCATCCCAAACAGTTGGCATGGCAAACTGGATAATTACAGGTTGAGGCATTTTGTTGTTATGTGCATTGTTCCTCTTTCCCAAGCAGTGCACTGTACTCACTGTTTGGTGAAGTTTATCCACTGACCACGGGATCACCCGGGTAAGGATGCCAATCACAGTCTCTCTAGTGATCTCTTGGTCTTTCTCGGAAAGACCTATCAATCTGAGATTCCACCTTCTCTTATCTGGCTTCAAGGGAGTAACTTTGATTTTGACATTGGTGGGGACACAAAAGTGATCCAAGGCAGAGCTTCCGAATGGTGTTTTTTTTTTTCCATTAGCAATCATAATTTCATGTCATGCAGATCTTATAGGTTAACGTGGCCTAATGGTTAGGGAGCTGGTCTTTAGATCCCAGGGTTGCAGGTTCAAATCCCACCCTTACCTCTCCCTACATCTCCATCCATGGCTGAAGTGCCCTTGAGCAAGGCCCCTAACCCAACATTGCTCCAGGGACTGTAACCAATACCCTGTACCAAAATAGTAACAGTAAGTTGCTTTGGATAAAAGCGTCAGCTAAATGTAATGTCATGTAATGAAAGTCAAGGAGGCAACTTCAGAGTTCTCACCTTTACTCATGCAGGATGTTAAGGGCTGCAGAAGTGTCAATTAACATCAAGAACATTGAAACATAACTAACATGTAAGTACACATAAATGAAATGTAAATGTGATACTCAAACAAGCAAATTAGTTTACGCTGGTTGCTCCTATTTGAAAGAACCAAACATGCTGCAGTTACCAATATTCATCTGTAGGTGGCAGTAAAGGACCATGGATTTGTTGTATCTAGCCTAGTCTAGTAGTAGTAGAAAGGTCTCTGTAAAACAGTGAACGCAGCAGACTCAGCGGCTGTCACGCTGTTGATTCTGAAATGCAAGTCGCGCATCTGCATGGCCATGCAGTAGCCTACATCTGACTACTTACATTCTGTAAAGCCATTAGGTCTATAAATTTAACATTCATTCATCGAGGATATTATCTAACACCAAGTTACATTGCTCCAGCATTCCTTTTCTCTGCAGCTATGCAGTAGCCTAGCTCTGATGCGTCCTGTCATGTTGCTAAACCTGCCTAAGGAGCCGCAGCAATACTTTTATGAAGGGTTTCCATACATCAAAAGGATTTTGTTGAGTTTTTAAAGCTCGACAGAAACCCTGCACTTACATTCTTGACTTTGAAGAAGAATGAACGAATGTCTCGTTTCTTGGGAGGGGGGCCGTCGTCCATGATACTCAAGTCAGCATGCGAGTCAGGGATGTGTGCAGGATTATAGAGGGGCAGGGGCTCAAAGTCAGAAAAAGGGCAGCAAGTGCATGATTTTTTTCCCCCGGTCCTTTCCAAAATATGGAAATTTTAATTCTACATTAACATACTAATAGGAAGGTAAGTACTTAGCTATGTGTCCCGTGTTGGTGAAAGTGATATGCAATTGCCATTTTCTTTTGTGTCAGCAAAATTGTCACTCACATTATCATAGGCTTGGAAGACATGCAAAGCAATAAAACACTGGTGCATTATTAGGCTTTTTTATTGTTAAAGATTTAACATTGAACAGTGAAACCTGAACTTTGAACAAATGAGTAAATAGCCTAATTGTGACCCCCGGAGGGTGGATCGAAGGGTCTTGGCTAAAATGTTTGACTACGCCACCTGTGGCCTTGCACCACAAGAGATAATTGTACCACAGTATTTCCCCAGACCAGGTTTTAGACAAGAGGGCTCTTCCACACCGGTAAGTAGTGAACACAGACGCGAGGTTTCAGTCTAAATGTCAATATTTATTGACAAACTGACAATAAAACAATATTAAAATGCACTTTGATTAAATAAAACAGACAAGGCAAGTTATGACAGCGGTAAAGAAAAAAAAAGAAATATGACACACAAGGGGAAGTAAGGGCTGCCACCTAGATTAACAATACTATACATTAGCAATTTAGACTAAAGCAGCTTCAAAGGTTGGTTACCTGCCCTGGAAAGGTGAGGCTGACACCAAACGTGCTCTGGGTTTCCTGTGCCTACCTACACACACCTGGGAAGATACTCAACCGCACACACAACACAGATACTGAAAAAAGATGATCACAGCAAACAGTGAGGTGCTCATTTCCACTCCCAATGGGTGAAGTGCACAAAGAGGAAAACTCAGATCCAGCGACCTGCCCCGTGGAACCACCCAAGCTATAGAAAGGTCAAAAGAGTAAGGTAAAACCAACAGTTCAAATCAAACAGCAGCTGACAATAGCCAAATCAGTTACTAATGGTGGCAGCCAGTACTTCCCTCACAGCCAACATTAGACCAACACATCACAGCAGCAAAAAAAAAAAAAAAAAGCCTAAGCATAGGCTGGAACGGAATCAAAAACACAAAATAAAGAAAATCCAAAGTAATACAAAAAAGTCAAATACTAAGGGCAATAACTAAACTCACACACACAAAGTTAGGCTAGGCAAAGCAGCAGTGGCATCCCTCTGAAGGAACAAGCAACAGTCAGCTGCATGGTCACAAATGTGCTTACAAGTTAAAAAGGTTCACATTACTAAGAATACTCACACAATGTTATCATGCAATTAAGAATTACACAATGTTAATATCACCCAGATAAAAGTAATCACACAACAATAAGAATGTTCACACACCCAGCACATATGAACTGGACGTAAACAAACATTCTAATTTACCTCCATACATCAGACTCAGGCACAAACAATGGCATCAGACATCCCAAGCAGTCACAATGTTCACAGTGTACTACCGGAACTTTTGTCAAGACCACAAACGGCAGAATGCTCCCAGCATCCTCTGGACCAAACCTTCGGTAGTTCAACACTACCCGGAAGCGTTAAATGGTCTACTGCCGATCACATCCAATAAAAGCAGCGAGAACCAGAGCAAAAAAACAGGGCTTGTGTGTGACCTGCCAATGAATGCAGTTTTGACCTACCAATGAGTGCAGTTTTACAGATGTAATGCTAATCATAAATGAATAGCTACACCTGCTACCTGGGGGTATGTCAGCTAGGTGCAGACCTACGGTGGCTGCAGGAGGACAACCTACCAAAGGATACCGGTTACATAATGGACAAAATGATAAAAATCAGTCCTTCCTCTCATAAGGTAGAAGCCTAACATTCCAGGGGCCTTAAAGCAGTAACCTTCTGGGGGCCATGTCCCTGTAGATATTAATGACCTCATTGTGATTTATGGGTATGCCTTTTTCAATCGAGAGGAGAAGGAGATCAGAGAGCCTCTCTTCTTTGCATAGGCTTCTCAGTACATTTTTCACAAGCTTTTGTTTTTGTTTTTTTTTTAAACATAACCCACATTTGATTTGAGCACATTGTGGAAGAGGTCGACGACTAGTTAAGTTATATATACAAGAGGAGAATGTAAGCTTCCCGACGATATATGATACTTGCATGTCCACCGAAGCACAGCCGAGGCAATCGATTGTGAACAGTAACAGGTCAGGTCACATCAGTTAACAAGCAGATTATTAAACTACAGAGACTTAAATTACTCGCACAAATGTCAGTAGCCCTACAAACGCCCAAATGTCATGTGCATACAGTTTGAAAGGGCTAACTGTTCGACCATAACTCACATGTTCAAGCTGCCTCACTGTCACGTCTCCTCTGTTATCACTGTGGCAGCGCGTGCAGCGGCTTCTTCCCTCTCACTCAGTCCGTGCACCCCCTCTCTCTGGCCGCGCGTGCCCTCCCTCTGGCCGCGCTCTCTCTGGCCGCGTGCCCTCTCTCTCTGGCCGTGCTCGAGCGGAGCAGCAATGGACAGAGAAGCGGCAGCTCAGCGCACACAACCACCCCGGATTACAGGAAGATTGGTAGATTGCCGTGGAGCTTTTGTACCGCCGTTGTTTTAAACTTCTAACAGGACTGTATTATTATTATTATTATTATTATTATTATCCCATCTCATCTCATTATCTCTAGCCACTTTATCCTGTTCTACAGGGTCGCAGGCAAGCTGGAGCCTATCCCAGCTGACTACGGGTGAAAGGCGGGGTTCACCCTGGGCAAGTCGCCAGGTCATCACAGGGCTGACACATAGACACAGACAACCATTCACACTCACATTCACACCTACGGTCAATTTAGAGTCACCAGTTAACCTAACCTGCATGTCTTTGGACTGTGGGGGAAACCGGAGCACCCGGAGGAAACCCACGCGGACACGGGGAGAACATGCAAACTCCGCACAGAAAGGCCCTCGCCGGCCCCGGGGCTGGAACCCAGGACCTTCTTGCTGTGAGGCGACAGCGCTGACCACTACACCACCGTGCTGCCCCGGTTGAATTATGTAGTACAAATCTATCAGTCCGTGTTATCCTGATTAAACATCTTTAATGAAAAGATAACACGCAGTCTTGCTCACTGTCACCGTTGTTGTCCATGTGCACAGCATGGTCCACAGGTGTATTTTTCTTTTTACTGGAAGTACCTGCTGTTGACTTCTTCCTCTTTCTCCTGACAATTCCTGGATTTATCTCGGTATTTTGCGCATCGCTGCTGGGAACACTGGTATCGGACATTTTACCAGACCGTGTATTCATTCTTTTAAATCAATGCTAATGCGAGCTGCCCATCCAATAAAGAATTTGCTGAGTGAGTGAAGGATGGGCGTGTCTGTCTAGGTTGTCACCGGTTGTCACTCATCAAAGTACATTGGTGATGCGAGGTGACTGACAAGTTGACAACCAGCCAATATGATGGAGGAGGCCGGATGGCTCCTCCTCCTGCCCGTGAATACAATTATGATTAGCTACGTAGTAATCTGGCGGGAGCTAGTCACAGAGACTCGGGAAGCTTGTGTGATATGTGTGGAAAGAACAGACGATAAGAAAATAGGCAGGCCCTAATCAAGTCATATTGTAATATCGTAGCCAAATAATGCCTGGTTTAGCCACTGAGCTCAGAGAGCTTATTGAAGGCAGAACTAAATCTAAAAGCAGACACAGAGAAATAATCAAATGGATGCAGAAGAAAAGGCTTCTAAGAAGACGGATGAGATGCCAAAAATGCAAACACAAGATGAAATTCAAGGAATCAGTTTGTGTGGACAACTATGTATGGTGAGTTTTATTTTTATTGCATGAAATGAAATTTATTTAATTGTAAGCTATTAAGAGTGCCCAACATATCTTAATTCATGTTAACATTAATTTCTAGAAATACACTACTATACACTACACTACTTAATACTAATCTACAAGATCACAACACGTCAAAACTTTGGGAGCTTATAGATCTGCTATTTTCAGAAAAAAATACTGAAAAAAATTCAACACTTTTGAAACATATTAACACAAATTTTATGGGGGTTCCTGGCACAAAATATTTTCAGATGGGGTCCATGGCCAAATACACATTAATTTGGGGGTCCTTGACATGAAAATGTTTGAGAATCACTGCTCTAGCCGCTACCCTGGCCTGTGTCATTCTTATCTTTATTTGTATATATCTTCAGAGTTTGCAAACACCATAACCACAGAGGGAGGAAACAGAAGAGGTCAGTGAGACACAAATCTATATTCAGCAAGTCAAAGGTCTCCCTCTTCAACTGGATGCGCTTTGTGTACAGGTACGCTATGGCATAGGTATATGATTTTAGTCTGTCTGTCTATGATGAAAAGTGTTTATTTCAATAGAAGGGTCATTCTACAGAAACGTCCACTTTTCTGTCCCTAGACTTAACAGGGCAGTTGCTTTAAAAAAAAAAATGTAAATTTAGGGATTTGTTTATATTTTAAGATAAAACAATATGATATTTGAACAATTATAACTTTTTGAACCACTAATGAGTCATTATTTCTTTTTAATCATTTTAGTGTTTTCCCAAGTATGCCCAAAAATGCCCGTCCCCACTGTCATGCTGTGAAATTAAGGGCTTTATTTTTTAATGAAAAACATATACTTTATTAGCTCAGCTGCAGTTATGTGTCCATACAGGTCTAATGTATCACACAAATTATGAAAAAACACAATATTGCAATTAAATATTATAAAATGTTATAAAATGCATCATAAATGTGCACGTCCCCTGGTTTCACGTCACTGGTGTTACTGTATGACAAAAGACTATTATTTTGACATACAACGACATGGTGAAGACATCACACGAAGTCTTTTCACTTCCTTTCTGAAGATCAATGAAGACAGACACATGGTAAGGTCAATGCCATTTTTCATTTTTTATAAATTTTAATAATTAACCCTAAGATTTCCGTTGAAGCTTAACAGCAAGTCACTGGTATGACCTACTTTAATCTTTGGGAGATGAACATGGAAGAATAAAATTTGATTAAATTATATATAATTCAATGAGTAATTCATGAATGTCAACATGTGGTTTGATTCCCTGTGGCAGCCATCTTGTAAAATAGAGTTTTTGTGACAGTTGTCACTGGTGTTACCGTCACTGGTGTTACAATCCTGATGGGTAACACCAGTGACTATGATACCTATGTGCAGATAATCTTTGTTCATTTTCAAATTCATATTCATTATTGAGTTGATGTGCATATAATATTATTTAGATTTCAAGATAATAACATCTTGTGTCACTGTCAATCCCTCTTTGGACAGCTATGGCTAAGCTGAGTGCAGCTGAGAAGCAGAGGCGTTACACAGAGCGTAGGGATGCTGACCCTCAATGCAGACAGGAATACTTGCAAAAAAGGAAAGAGAGCTATGCCAGAGACATTGATACAGGAAAGAGGAAGCGAATCAGTGAGCTAACTGAAAGGAATAAGAGAGTTCAGCGTAAGGAATGGAGGATTCGCCAGCAAAGGTGCAGGGAAAGATCTAGGACCAACGGACAGAACAGAGCAGAAGCATTGACCCCTCCACCAACACCTGATACACCACCAATCAGTCATCTGAGCAACGAGTTCAGGCCTACTGTCATTGGACCTCACCACTGTGGTCAGTGGTGTGTTGTCCAGTACGATAACACCCCTTACCCTGTGATCATTCTGCAGGTAGAGGAAGGCAGTGTGCAAGTGAAATGCATGCACTCCAATGGAGTTAATATGTTCTACTGGCCAAGCCCCAGAGATGACGTGACCTGGTACGAGGATGGCCAGATCATGCGCCTCATTCCAGAACCCCTGGCACTGAATCGGCGCTCAGTTCAAATTGAAAAAAAGTTCTGGGAGTTCATCAAGGAACAGCTGCTGTAATAATATTAATTTATACACATAATCAGTTAACACAAGTTCATTATTTGAACTTTTAGTAGTTTCCAAATGCATCTTTCCAAGTGCAGTTATTTTAAGTCTTGCCAATGAGTTTGTTTGATTAACGTTTGTGTCACGTTTACAGACTACAACTGGAGTTGAAACTTGTAAACTTTTGCATATAATATTATACTTAAGTTTTATACTTACTTTTTTACTGTTTATATTGTTCCATGAAACATTTTGGATGTAATGCCTCATTATTGTTTAGAACTCCAGATAGTTTTATCTTATGAATGTCACTGGTGTCACCTTATGTCACTGGTGTCACCGTGTGCATTTTTGGGAACATCAGGTTAAAATATGGCAAATTTGTCATGGTAGGGATTTTGAATCAGTTTAATTTTCCTGTACTCAACAGTTCACATTTACAATATTTCATTATTACTTCATCTTAACTGTTTTCAATTACATTTTCATTTTTAAAGTAAATACACGGTTACAAAACTGAAGAAATATAATTCGAACACAGTTGTAACAAACATTTTGAAAATAAATAAAATAATAATCTCTTGATAATTTGCCTCATCATTTTTGTACAGTTACTGTGATTGTATGTGCAAAAGAAGTTAAGAAATAATATTTAATAAAAGTTGATTTTATTCCAAATGAGGTTAGGTAACACCAGTGACAAATAAATGGTATATGAAATCTTGAAATAATTATACAAAAAAGGCAAAAAGCCATTAAGGTGTACCTTAGGTATGTTCTTATAGCCAATTAGTACAGTAATAATGTAGTATAATTTTAAAGACTTAAAGAAGAAAGTCATTTTCAGACATTGTGACATGTCAAAAGTGGACGTTTTTGTAGAATGACCCAGAAATACCGTATAACTATGCTGTCATAAACAATAACTGGAGACTATGTAGTAAAGCTTGTGATTATTATGTTATGGAGCATCTCTAGACTCATGATGATAACAGGTGCTTGGAGTTATTTCACTTTTATGATTTATTTTGCTAAAAGGTGTCATTTACAGCTTGAATTCTTAACAGCTTAATTATGGAAATATGTTGAATTGCTGTTACTTACTGTATAGGATGCTGTATAGGATGCTGTGCATTAGGCCTGGTGGAGCAACATGAGTGTCTGACCCTGCCTCTTGAAGCTCAATGGCAATTGGCTCTCTCAATCTATAGGCTCTGGCAATTAATATTAGAAATAGGATTTTACAAATATCCTACAGTATTATTAGTCCCAAATGTACTGACAGAGCTCTGTAGAAAATACCACAAAACATATTTTCCATCATTATTGCTGTTTTTGTCTACACAGTAGTGGACAATTGTCATATCCTGGGGTGCAGTAGATGCAAAGTTTGTGTATCAAACCAAAAAGATCAAAAGAACTGTGGTATAATAATTATTTGCCTTGTTCTATCAGATTGCACAAGGCCTGCATCTACATCAAGTGGACATGATCAATGATGACATCTCTGGAAGCTCAGCAACCCTCTCCAAGATGGCTCAAAAGCTGCGAGATGTGTGCTCTGCTGCGATGGACAGATATCAGCAAGCAAGAGGCCAGTACATTGGGGGGCGGCAGCAGTTTGTCACCATTGATGAGAGCCACTTCAGACACAAAAGAAAGGCAAGCAGCAAGCACTATAGACCCTTTTCAGTCACGTGACCTTCATAAACGCGACCGCCATTTTGGACATGTAGTGGACTTCGGTTCGAATCAGTTTGAATGCGAGGAAGGCGACAAACGAAAAACATAAAAGAAAAAGGAGTGAGATGCAGAAAACACCTTCACTTTCCAGCGACGTAGGGCATTTACAGGGCGAGCAGAGGGAGAGGTATTTGCAAAAATTGAGGTTAGCAGGCTTAGAGAACGACATTTACCTGCTTCCACCAGGATTGTTCACTGACGTACGGAAGTACACGAAGCCCTCGTCTTTACCTGACTTCGGCCCACATGATCTGTATACCTATGTCGTTAAAAACCCATCGCCATACACAGGTATTGATCTGAAAGCGTATAAAAGTTTGGATGCCTACAAATATTTTGTGTCAGGCTGGGTAATGTGCCTACATCAGTGGGTCGTCCCTGGAGCCGGTGGTCGCCATCTTATTACAGCTAAGGTTTGTTCACATTTTCATTTACTTTCGGTCCTCAGGATAAACAAAATGTAATTAAATGTCATTGAAATAACTTCTTAGTCTGTTGAGACATGGCCCGTTATAAATTTGCTGTTACCAGGCAATGACCAAGAACTGTATTATTAGGGTCGGTGTCTGTGTTGTAGCAGTGTACTAGCAGCTAGCTGTTAGCACTAGTTAATGTCAACAACATAGTAGCTAGTATGTTACTGTAGCAATGTTTACGTTCAGTCATTTGGATGACTGTTAAAACCTTTCAGTCTCAAGTTTTTCCTTTACTGTATTTACTAGTTTACTGTAATTATGATCCGGCAGCTATTTACACCGGATCCAGTGTAAATAGCTGCCGGAGCCAACGTCCGAGGTTCCGGAGCGTGCTCCAGCTTGCTCCCCCTCAAATTAAGCCCTCTGAGGTTCCGGAGCGCGCTCTGGCTTGCTCCCCCTCAAATTAAGCCCTGTACAGGTAAATAGCTGCCGGAGCCAACGTCCGAGGTTCCGAAGCGCGCTCCGGCTTGCTCCCCCTCAAATTAAGCCCTGTACAGGTAAATAGCTGCCGGAGCCAACGTCCGAGGTTCCGGAGCGCGCTCCGGCTTGCTCCCCCTCAAATTAAGCCCTGTACAGGTAAATAGCTGCCGGAGCCAACGTCCGAGGTTCCGGAGCGCGCTCCGGCTTGCTCCCCCTCAAATTAAGCCCTGTACAGGTAAATAGTTGCCGGAGCCAACGTCCGAGGTTCCGGAGCGCGCTCCGGCTTGCTCCCCCTCAAATTAAGCCCTGTACAGGTAAATAGCTGCCGGAGCCAACGTCCGAGGTTCCGGAGCGCGCTGTGGACTTAATTTGAGGAGGAGCACGCCGGAGCACGCTCCGGAACCTCAGAGGGCTTAATTTGAGGGGGAGCAAGCTGGAGCGCGCTCCGGAACCTCGGACGTTGGCTCCGGCAGCTATTTACACTGGATCCGGTGTAAATAGCTGCCAGATCATAATTACAGTAAACTAGTAAATACAGTAAAGGAAAAACTTGAGACTGAAAGGTTTTAACAGTCATCCAAATGACTGAACGTAAATATTGCTACAGTAACATACTAGCTACTATGTTGTTGACATTAGCTAGTCAACAATAGCTACTACAGAAGAACAAAGAGGTTACAATGGGTTATTTTAATCTATTTGGTTACACACTCGCCGCCACAGAATGTTAACAGCAATGTAATGCCTTTTCTGGCTAATTTTATTCGTCTTACCTCCAACAAAGTGGTCACTACACAAGCGTTGGTATGCCGAGGGCTGCCAATCTTTCCTGTTAATGGCCGCTATCCATCTTCTCTGTCGGGATCCGATAAAATGATAAACCTTGCCTTGTTTGTTGATGGTTACTACATCCAGGTGCACAACAATATAGTGGCATGATGGAAGTCTTGCTGAAAGTAAAAACTTTCTTTACTGCCGTTCCTCAATGTTGGCTGTGGTAAACTACTGGTAGTACATGTCCAAAATGGCAGCCGCGTTTGTCGTGACGTCACGTGAAATGGGTCTATTATCAGGATAGTAATGCACATTACCATTGAATGACAGATTATTCATTTTGTTTAAAGAAGAATTATTCCTAATATTTTATGTTTTCAACAGTACGGACGGGGACGAATGGCTGGTGGCTGGAAGAGGAAGAAGTGGGTGTGTGGGATGCCAGGTGTGAACCGGAGAGGGAGAAGACATGCAAAGCCTGTTCTTCGCTTAGTCGAGAGAAGAAGAAGGAGAGATCTGGTGCCACTTATAGCTCACCATGTTAAAGTGGAATCTACAATAATAAGTGATGAGTGGCGGGCTTATCGCAATGCTTTACCTCAGCTAGGTTACACCCATTTCACTGTCAATCACAGTGTGTCATATGTCGATGCCCAAACAGGTGCACATACAGTACTCAGCACATAGAGAGGGCCTGGAGAACGGTTAAGGAAAATGTGCGGAGACTCAGGGGGAATCGTACAGAGGAGTTACTGGTAGACCATCTCAGAGTTATTGAATGGCATGAGTGGCTTTCCCATAAGTATCGCAAAGGGCCATTAGGACAGATAATCCATGACATTGCTGTGAAGTATGGACATTAAATGTCCCTGAAATTCTGTTTATCCAGTGTTTAGCACAGAAAGTGCCCAAACCTCATGGGTTTGTATACTGTTGTATACTGCTGTTCTGCCATGTGATGCCTCAGTATGTGTGTTTCTATACATTAAACACAATGTTCAACATTTCATCTGTGGTGTGTCTTTGGTAAAATACAGTACACAGAAAAGCCTATGGGTGGAACAAGGTTGAGGTACAAACATTTGATATTTTAAATATCACATCAAATTTCTGTACCTTGAACTTGTTCCACCCATTTGCTGTTCTACAAAGTTTCACTGGTATTAGTAGATGGTTAAAAAACTATTAACAACTGATCTGTAAAGTGTGAGTTAATATATTAGTTAAGTATTAGTTATTAGCTTATGTATGTTATTGGGACGCTATTCTAAAGTTGTAACTATTCCTCATTTACTAACAGTTAATAAATGAGGACTAGTTGCAACTTTAGAATAACGTCCCAATAACATATATAAACTATTAACTGATGCTTTGCAAGTCATTAGTAAGTAATTCACTAATAGCTTGTTCATGATCTATTACTAGTTTATAAGGTATAGTTATAAATTAACATACAGTTAAGAACTCATTTATAACTCATGAACTAACAGTTTATTAATGGTCTATTAACTATCAACTATCTATAAAGCATCGTTATAAATCCTTAAAATATTAACAAACACTTAACAAGTCATTAATAACTCATTAATTAACAGTTTACTAATGATCTATTAACTAGTTATAATGGATAGTTATTATAAAGTGTTACCTAATTTTTTTAATAGCCACCCGAAAGTATTTTAAAAATTCAGATGTTAAGCCATCGATTCCTGGTGATTTGCCATTTTTCATTGGTTTTAATGCAATTTCAATTTCTGTTATAGTTCATTCCTCATCAAGTGTATGTTTGTCTTCATCCAGTTTTTTTATGTCATCATTGATGGGATAAAATAAGATGTCACATTCTGATTTATTGCATTTTGATTTATAGAAGTTACAATAAAAGAGGCAAATTTCATCTTGTACTCATTTCTGATCTTCTATTATATTATCATTGGTCGTAAGCTTCCTCATTTTTTTCTTAGTTTGTCTTTGTTTTTCAAGTCCGAAGAAATACGCTGAACTTTTTTCACCCTGTTCGATCCATCCAGCTCTTGATCGAGTGGAAACTCCATTTGCCTTTATTGTGTACATTTCATCTATTTGAGACTGCAGTGACTGTAATTCTGAAATGTTTTCTAAGGATAGTTGTGTGTTATTTACTAATGTATTAATTTTATCAATCAGATCCTTTTGTTCTTGTTTCCTTATACGTGAAAGTTTTTTACCCATGCCAATTGCTATTTGTTTGAGCTTAAACTTAAACCATTCCCATTGACTCCTATCAGACATGTCTAACTCTTCAACCTCCAAAATAAGAGACTTCACCTGATCACAAAATTCACCGTTCTGTAATAAGTCGTTATTAAATTTCCAGACATGAGGAAGGATCTTATGTTGCTTAGACATGAATAGGTTTAGACTAATCGTACAATGGTCTGTGAGCGGAGAGGCTGAAATTTCACAATCTAAAATATCATTATACAGCTCACAAGAGATAAGCCAGTAATCTAGTCTCGAACACTGACCGTTTCCTGCAGCATTAAACCATGTATATTGAATACAAGTTGGGTTTGATGACCTCCAAAAATCAATTACATTCGTTGCTGTTCACAAATTCAGTATAATGTGGCTGTAAACAGGTTGTGGATTCCTGTGAGATATTCGACCTCACCATGAATCAGGGTCTATGTTAAAGTCTCCGCCCATTATCACTTTTTCTGAAGTATATGATGTTTTCCATTCGTTAACAAATTTACTTCATTTTGAATACATGCCTCTATTGATTGCATTATTGTTATAACCACAGATACATAGTAAGATATAACGTTTATCATTTATCTCCACTACCGCCATTAACCAGTGACCTTTTGTATCCTCTTTATGATCAATTATATTGCCTGAAAATATGTTGAATAATATAATTACTCCAGCTGAATATGAAGTTCCATGTGCAAAAAAGGGCAAATCTCCCCATTGGATTCTCCAACCTTTTTTATCAGTCAGAACAGAATGAGTCTCTTGTAGAAAAACATATTGTGATTTTTGATTCTTACAAAACAAACAAAAAAATGGCTTCACGCTTCATGCTAATTTTTCAACCCCCGAACATTCAATGATAAAAAAGAAATCAGAATTGTTTCAATCTGCACTGAACTTCATTTTAATATGCAGGAATGAACATGTTGTCCTTATTAACATCCTATCAAAAAAAATTACTTTTTTGAAAATTGAGATTTATGTTTAAACACATTTCTTGAACAGTTAAATCAGTTTAACTCTCATCTGATAAAACACAGACTTATATCAGACTTTACAAAGTACCTGAGTGTTTGCTTGCTGTAAACATCCATATTTTTACCAATGTGCCTGAGATTTTTTTCTTTTCTTAATAGAAGCAATTGTATACTTTACCAAAGTGCGTGAGTATTTACTTTCTGGAAGCAGCAATTAGGGATAAACTCTGTGTCCATCAATAAGTGCATCACCTTCTCTTAAGGAGGCTTTTTCCCATTTCGTCTGGCTTCTTGCACCTTGGACCACAACTTGGCGCGGGCCTCCTGATCTTCCTTTGAAAAATCCTCCTTGAACTAAATGTTCATCTCTTTGCAACCTCTTGTGTAACCCACCTAAGGTTCACAAAATGCCCATACGTATTGGAGCAGTGCCTAAGTTCATAGGAGGGGTTAAAAGAGAGAAGGCTGGACACAATAAGGAACTGGAGCTACAGGATACTTTAACTTTAAATATGTTGGATTAAAAAAAAGATTAAACCTATTAAGAGTTCTCTCAGTAAGCCGGCATTCTCGTGTTCACTAATACATGGATACCATGTATATACCACAATACCACAATAAATGCTTTAATACCACAATACCACAATAAATGCTTTAAGTGTTTCACAGTTTGAACAAAAACAGTTTGAGTTTGAACACAATTCACTTACAATCGAAGAAAATGTCTCTTTGCATGCAATAAAGTTCAGGTTTCCTTTGGTTCAGTGCAGTTCAACTTTTTCCCTTTGTTTGTGGTCAGTTCAGCAAGCTTTAGTTATATAAGGTAGTCTCAAGTCAGTTTCAGTCCAGAGTGTTCTTGGTCATGTCAAAAGAAAATAATATGTCGTTGTGGGGCTTGAACAGTCCTACCACACTGCTGTATTCAAAGGATGAATGAAGAGATGGGCGTCTCCTCTTCAGGTGATCTCACCCAACTCCTTGGGGTCAAGAGGTTACCTGGTTCAATATATAACTATAGACCCTTTTCAGTCACGTGACCTTCGTAAACGCGACCACCATTTTGGACATGTAGCGGACTTCGGCTCGAATTGGTTTGAATGCGAGGAAGGCGACAAACGGAGAACATACAAGAAAAAGGAGCGAGATGCAGAAAACACCTTCGCTATCCAGCGACGTAGGGCATTTACAGGGCGAGCAGAGGGAGAAATAACAACAGTAACGACACATTAGCAACGCCGTACAGAAATAACGGTTTATGGCACAGACCCTTTCGGTTCTCGCTCATCTAGCTGCTACAATGACTGCTTAGACTGCAACAATAATACCTAACACACATTTAAGTATCCGTCGTAAAGACGTGAAACTCGTCGAGTGACGAGTGTGTTCATTGATAAGCTAACACAATCTTAAAGTAGACATACCATCACACTGCCCTGGCGCTTTGTACAGTTTACCTTCTATGGTCTGTGCACTCACTATTTCTCCAACCGTTGTTACAGATTACAGGGAACGGCCTGGATTTAAGAGACAAATACATGTTCCTCTTATTTTGAACACTTATTTGTAGGCAGTGCTTAATTTGTAAAGTGGGAGGTCCCGGAGCGCAGAGGATGAGCGGCTCCGGTGCGGGGGGAAAAAAATCGGTGGGGAGGGGGGCGCGGTGCTGCGCTTCTGGGCATGTTTTGTAATAACACTGCAAATTAAGTTCATCTGCAGATATTTTGTGGATGTCGTTTCATGAGAGAAATCACCAACAAGACAGATATCAAAATCAGACATTAACACTAAATAAACTTGCATTTTTTTATTTAATTATTTGGTTGTTTTTTTTTGTTACATAGTCAAAAGAGGTGTCGGATCACCGGATCCAGTGTAAATAGCTGCCGGAGCCAACGCCCGAGGTTCCGGAGCGCGCTCCGGCTTGCTCCCCCTCAAATTAAGCGCTGTTTGTAGGACACTGCCTCTGATTTGTCCTACAGTCTACCAACAGCAAAGGAACACAACGCTAGCTAATGTCGTTAGCTAATAGCTACTACAGAAGAACAAAGAGGTTACAATGGGTTATTTTAGCCTATTTGGTTGCACACTCGCCGCCACAGAATGTTAACAGCAATGTAATGCCTTTTCTGGCTAATTTTATTCGTCTTACCTCCAACAAAGTGGTCACTGCACAAGCGCTGGTATGCCGCTATTCATCTTCTCCGTCGGTCAGCATCTACTGGGATCCGATAAAATGATAACCCTTGCCTTGTTTGTTGATGGTTACTACATCCAGGTGCACAACAATATAATGGCATGATGGAAGTCTTGCTGAAAATAAACACTTTTTTTGCTGCCGTTCCTCAATGCTGGCTGTGGTAAACTACTGGTAGTACATGTCCAAAATGGCGGCCGCGTTTGTCGTGACGTCACGTGAAAAGGGTCTATAGAGCCCAATTCTATACTGGGTTACACTCGCCTCTCTTGATTTCTTCCATATTTCATCCCAAACAGTTGGCATGGCAAACTGGATGATTACAGGTTGAGGCATTTTGTTGGTATCTGCATCGTTCCTCTTTCCCAAGCAGTGCACTGTACTCACTGTTTGGTGAAGTTTATCCACTGACCACGGGATCACCCGGGTAAGGATGCCAATCACAGTCTCTCTAGTGATCTCTTGGTCTTTCTCGGAAAGACCTATCAATCTGAGATTCCACCTTCTCTTATATCTGGTTTGATCCAAACCCATCTGTTTCAGTGAGATGTTTTCCTTTTTCAGCAACATTATTTCTGCCTTCATTTTGCTTATTTCTTCCTTATTTTCTCTTACTGCTTGTGTATTGGCTTCTATCTGACTTTCAAAAGTTTTAATCCTGTCATCTTGCTCATCAAACCTCTTAATCAGGGCTTGAATTGCATTGAAGATGGTTTTGTTAGTGATCTCACCTGACTGTTCGCATTTGTCTTTGGTCTTTGCTTTCACTTTTTTTGGGATTTGGGCTGGGCATTGGTGTGTGATCATGAAGCCTTTTTGCATTTTCTTCCTCCATCGCCTCAATCTCTTCTTGATCACATGCCTCCTGCAGGCCGTCAGGCTGTAATCATGGTCTGTTAGCCCTGTAGTGTTAGCTGCTCTATTAGCATTAGCATCTCACTCTCGGGAAAGGCAGAGAGCAGTTTAGTGGTCTGACTCAAGAAGCAAAACTATCGTGGGGTTTAGTGGGATTTCTGAGTAGTTGGTATTTTTTTTCTCCTTTTGTTTTCCAAAGATAGCTGTTCTAGGACGATTTGAAACTATCTTTTATCAGAGCCTGCAAACATGCTAGTGCTCAGTCCACCATCTTCCCCTTCCTCAAGGCTGTGTTTCAGTGATGTGGTGCTCGTCTGTAAAACTGAGGCTCCAAATAACAACTTGATAGAATTCTGTCTTGAGTTCTGATTTTAAAATGTGATTTAACCGCATACACTTCATGGGGGCGGCACGGTGGTGTAGTGGTTAGCGCTGTTGCCTCACAACAAGAAGGTCCAGGTTCGAGCCCCATGGCCGGCGATGGCCTTTGTAGGTGTAATTAATGATTATGGATATGTAGATTGGTATCAAATGATCAATCTTTAATAATTAAATGGATTCAATCCCATTGAATCATTTAATTTGACTCATCTGAATTGAATCCTACCATGGAATCAGTCTCATTGAATTGTTTGAAGTGAATCATTCAAATGAATCATTCAGTGAGTCATTCAGTGAATCAAATGAATCATTTAGTGAATCAAATGAATCATTTAGTGAATCATTTAAAGATTCAATTGAATAATCATTTAAAATGTGATAATTCAAAGTTTATCACTTACCAAACTGCATCTAATTAATTATTCATACACCTTAAGAGTTCTTTTACGACGTGGGCGACTTCAGAGGTATTGGAAACAGACAATGACACAATTTCAATAATAATGGAGTTTATTATAAAAAGATAAAAAAAGGAAATTAATAAAAAAAGAAAAAAATGGAAATTTTATAATTGAATGGCAACAGAATGAAATCTCAGAGTGGAACAGTGTTTCTCTGAGTCTGTGTGTGTATGTGGCTAACTCCACGTGTGGGGGGTTAAGGGTTAAATTCCCGTGCCAGGAAGAGCCAGGAACCGCCAGGGTGTGTGTGGAATGTTATCTCAAGGTTTAGTGAGCACGTTTTCGACTCAGACAAAGGAATACTCACTGAAATCTTAATAAGGTCAAAATATGAGTGAGTTAAATGAAATTAGAATGTTAGGAGAGATAACATGCAAGAACTTATTGATTAAACAATTGAAATCAATAAACAATGATAGAGAACCAAGATTCAGTGTATACACTTCATTTAACCTCATACAACTTCACATTAAGTGAATAGAATAACTAATTCCTAAGACTTAAACTTCTGTTTGCCCAATGTCTTTCTTACTGCAAAGAGTCTCGTCTTCTGTCTGAAGGAATTCGAGGCGGAAGGTTGCGCTTCGGTGAGAGAGGAGAAGAGTTCTGAAGCTTTCTTTGGTGATCTTCGTAGTTGATAAGACAAAGTCTTTGTTCAACACCGTGCACGGATTTAAAAGAAAGAAAAGAGAAAAGCTCTTTAGAAAACTGCCTTTGCTCGCAGCCGCGTACGCTTTAAAAGACAAGTAATACTTGCAAACCGGTTAATAACTCACTTGAGTTGATGATCGCGTGTTTCTGAAATCTAACTTGATCAGAGTTAGATAAAGGAGGAAACGCGTGGTTCAGACGTCTGATGGTGAGTACCCTTCTTCTGGTCAGTCTCGGTTGGAGTCCGACATGAAAGAGAGAAGATGGCCGAGTTCCAAGTCCTTTTGTTGAAACCTGAGGAATGTGTACGTGATCCCACTCAGGCGTGACATAGTCAACGCGGAAGTTGGCTGGTAGTTGTAGTTCTTAGACCAAGATGGCGGCATGATACCTACATTCCCCCTTTTGGTCTCAGGGGTATGACGGAGTCATAGCACTGAGAGCACCGTACCGTATCATCGCCGTGTCCATAGTCCTTGAGGTAGACTTGTTCCATACAGTTCGTGGTGTCCAATGCCACCACGTTACATATTTTACCAGTGAAGACTACATATACTTCATTTCAGTGAACACTACATATATACTTCATTTCCTACTCAAAGAAAATAAAAAAACAAGAAAAGAGAGGAAGTGGAGTAGAGAAAAGAAGTGTTAGTGGTTAGGGGTTAACCTAATCTTCTGGCACGGTTAACGGCAACAGATGGTTTGGCCAGAAAGCGTGCGCTACTATGGCCAAGCTGTCAGGAACGCAGACCCCTTTATCCAGCTTGGCGTATAGCGTCGCTATTCGTTTGTGTAGCATGTATGCGATACCAGCAGAAAAGACCCAGCCACAGAGAAGTAGTCCCAAAACAATCAGACTTAGGGCAGGTTTGAGGTCAAGTAACCCTCTGACCCGGTTTTGGGAGACTATGGTCAAAATTCCATTCTGATCTACACTAAATTTCACCGTTTTGGTCCCTTCAGCCAGCAGTTGCTGTTGGAGGGTGTTACTGGTCTCAAGATCATAACCTTCGAAGGCGTCTATCATCTCAATCTCCGAATCGTACCTGTCAGTACTAAGATGGTGTAGGGTGATGTCACCTATGTGAATGGTGGCTCCCTGTGGCACACTAAGGAACACCGTTTGGTTTGGGATCTTCATTCTTGTGGCTGTGTGGTGCTGGTTGTATGACATCAAGATTTCAGTTTTTGGAGTGTTAACAACCCACCGACTACCAGCTCTTTCTACTCTAGTTTCCATATCCTCGTCCTTTGCAGACATTTGACCTACACACTTTTGTTCGGGCGCTTTCGCCCTCAGACCGCACAGGCGATCCGTAGTGTCTCTAATAAATGGGTTGCTTGGGCAGACCCAGTGGATGTCTTTAGTGGAAGTACACATCTCTAGGTTGGGAATAAAATAGACAGAGGGGTCGTCGTCATGGTATGCTACCATGGGTGGGGTTTGTATGTGTATATGGACATTGTCCTTCCAGAAACCTACGTTGAGGACAGACTTGAGTCTATATATGTTGTTTCTCTCAATGATGGGTAGATTTAGTATGAAACCTATCTCGAAATCTTGTGGACTCACAAAAATGGGGATAGCACTACCGAGACTATATGCCAGGTGTATTTGCGAGGAACTCACGTCTCTAGGAGTAGTGGATTTTAGTACATTCTCTACCATGTCAAGGGGTGTGAGATACGATGGGACCTTGCCACTACTCAGGGAACTGATTGAGTCACCTACTTCTCTAAGCAGGTCTTGCATTAAATCCCTTACTACTCTGACATATTTGATCTCGTTCTTGATTATTTCAGCCAATTTGTCTACAGTCTGCATAGTGTTATGGATTAGATCAGTATGCATATGAACAGTTAGTATAGTTCCCTGCAGGGATTTGCCTAAGCCCTGCAGCTCTTCTTGTTGGATAAGCAGTTTCTCTCGGATCTCTGGCATTTCCTTTTGCAGAATGCTAACTTCTTTTTTCAACGTATTCAAACTGACTGTGTTGGCTGCAGAGAGACCAATAGAAAACAAGTATCCAATGGCAGATGCATCGATAATTAAACCCCCGAGGAACCTTTTCTGACGTGTTTTCCCGCTCAGTTCTTCCTCGGTGACTATGAACTTCTGTAACTGTTCTAGCATGTGGGTAGTGGTGAGTTTAGCGTGTTCAACTGCGTTGGCTATCTCGCCCTTTGGTCCGTAGTTATCGGTCGAAGGTAGCAGTGCCTTGAAGTGCTTGCGGTATACGACCCCTGGGTCTAGTCAGGCGTATACCCGTTGAGTGTGGATGCGACAGTTTGTAAGAAGGAGCCCAGGAGCCTCCTGCAGGATGATGCCAGCTGGGGGGCCAGGCTCCACCACCTCACTTGACTGACTCAGTTGTAGGGTGAGGAAGATGCACAGGATTCCGAGGGAGTCCATTCTGTAACATACAGAAGGATTTTCTTTTATTTTATTGGGTTGATACATATGATCGGGAATGTTAGCATACACTTAAAGATAAGTGATGCATACAAGCTAAGTAGACAGGATGGGCCTAGCTATCGTCCACCCCCTTTTGGAGTGAGGACTGTTCAAAAAGTTTGCTTTGATTATTATGGACCCATTGATATGAGAGCGTTTGATTAGGTTGGGATGTCCTAATGTGATACACGACGGGGAACGGTTTTCCCACGATCGAAAGGTCTCAACCAGGATGGTAGGAACTTCTCTGAGATTCGGGCGTAGTAGGCTTTGTGTCCTACACTCGAATCGAGATTCTTTTGGGCACCTGTAAAGGTTGACTGTAGGTGGCGTCATAGGTCGGCGACATATTGATGTGCGGTGTATGCGGTGGCGATGCTCATGTCCTCTGGTTTGTATAGAAGATGCGGGGGAAGAACCGTCTCTCGCCCAGTCATCATCCCAAAGAGTGTGACTCCAGTGGTGCGATGAGGGGTGGACCAGATGGCCCTTAGCACCAAGGGAAGTTTCACGTCCCAAATTTTACCATGGTTTGTGATATACTTTTGCAGCATGCTCACAATGGTTTGAATGGCTCGTTCAACCTGACCAGAGAATTGAGGGTGGTACGCGATATGGAATTTCGCCTCGACGCCTAACGTTCCACAGCGCAGCCATTACACCAGCAGTGAAATGGGTGCTTGTGTCTGAGTCGATGGATAGAGGGAGGTTTTTCAAAGAATTGTGGCCACTAGGGGGAGTCGCGATGTCGGGTGTTTCGACACCGGACTCAGTGTGCAAAGACATGAACTGAAGTTCATGAGAAATTTGATCTCGCGTGGCACTTGGTTGATCGGTGTTCGCACTAATCTCATTGCAACGAGTTTGTGCATGTTTTGTGGGATCCAACGACTGTGGGATTTTGATTTGTGTAAAGCTGACTAAGTTTATATTGCAGGGCTTGGTTGGGATTGGGTAGCCTTGTGAGAGCCGTGTGTCAGAGATGGTAGTGAAGACTGTAGCGCACGTGAGAGGTGCATTTTGTGGGTTTGCCTTCGCCACCAGGGGGGCCCTACATCCTGACCCTCGCCTGCTGTTTCAGAGGGATTTCCTCCCCCTTTCACGAGATCTACTCGTGGTTCCTGGCCTAGTCATGCTAATGGATTGCTTTTGTCATTTTTCTTGAGCTCTTTTGTTTTATCGGTTGAGGAGTTTGACTGTTCCTAACAGTCTTCTAAATTCAGCCAAGCAGGCCTTCAAAGAGTCCAGCTTTGAGTGGGACTCATCAGATTGGTCCGAGTCACTGTCTTGGTCACCTGTACCCCTATGTGGGTAGCTACGGTCGGAACGCTCCTGCCATCTCTGGTCAGAGCGGGGATAATGGTTTTGCTGTTTACCGTTTTGTTCCTTATGACCATTCTCATCTGATGAGCGGTTGCCATGGTCACTATGGCCTTTCCATCGGTCTCTCCTGGCCTTACCTTGCCGATTCTCCCACTCACCTTGGTGATGGCTCGGCAAGGGGCGGTTTGGACCGGAGTTTCTCCAGGTGGGTCCCCCTTTTGGAGCTTCGCTTCCTTCTAAGGTTAGCGGGGGCTTGTCCTCACCCTGGAGGCTAAGGACTTTGGGGTCATCATCGTTCCTGTTTGTGGGTTTGATGATGGTCTCCCAGGTCATTTGGGCTAGTCGCCTAGTTTCCCTCATGGAGTAGAAACCTTGTTGACACGTCAGTGTGACATGATTCCGCACGCTTGGGTGGAGGTTATATAAGATGAGGGATTTGAAACCTCTATCTTCTTCCAAGCCTGGTGCGCTACTACCCTGGAAGTAGGCAGTACGTAGCCGTCTATAATATTCACGAGGTGCCTCAGACCGTTTTTGTTTGATTTGTATAGCACACAATGTTGCGGAGGTTTCATCCATGTATGGCGCATATTCTTCTCTCATGTAATTGCGCAGTTTCAAATAACTATCATGAACATCTGGTGGTAGTGTTTCTAAAAAGGCACGGATGCTACTACTGGAGGTTTTCCAGATTAGTTTGAGTTTTTCTCACGTTGTGGCTTTCGGTAGGTCCAACAGGCATCGGTCAATTTATCGTAAATAATCATTTACGTTTGTTCTTTTATTATCGGGATCGAATCGCTCGATATCTTGGGCAAGTAGGTCAATTTGCCGTAGGCGGAGAGCTTGGTGCGCATCCTTATGCGACTTCTTTTGCTCTCCTGAGTACTCACTGTCTGAGCTACTCTGGAATCGCTCCCGCTTTGCACAAGATGCGTGGTCTGATTCATCTGAAGATGGATCAGGGAAACTGTAGCGCACTGACCTAGGTGTGCTACGGGCCTGGGCTTGGGATGAGCGCAGGACGGCTCCATCCTGGCTAGACGACGACGGAGTCATGTAGCGAGTTGATGGAGTTTGGCGGGATGTCTGGTTCTCGGCCAGGTAATCCACGGTGTCCGGTTTGGACGCTGCTTCCCGCTCTAAGCTTTAACGCATGGGTGGGGGTTTCTCGCGCCCCCCACGACCTTCGTCAGGAGTCTGCTCCTCAGCAGCCCTTACGGCACCTTTCTCAGCCTTCTCTAGCTTCTCGGCGCACTCATCAAGAGAGTCCTTTAAGAGGTTACGTTCCCTCTGTAAATCGTTGACCTTGACTACCAGCTCGGCGTTGCAAGCGGTCAGCCTGTCAACCTCTCCACGGAGGGATCTGATCTCTCGATCAGTATCCTGGCGGAGGGATCTGATCTCTCGATCAGTTTCCTGGAAGTGTAAAAGGAATAGTCTACCTAGTGCATCTGGGACACTGATTGTTGTTCTCTTTGGGTCTCTCATTTGTGTTATTGAGTTGATTATGCTAGCTTGGCACTCCTGCCTACTCATGCCCCTAATAAGTGCCCTATTGGAGTCAGAGCAGTGAATGAGGTCTGCGATGACCTCAAAAAGAGACACGTCTTGGCCGTTGTCTTCAGTTTCTGAGGCACGAGGGGATACCATTTTAGCTAGATGAGGTATTGGGTAATTAATTAATTAATGAGTTAATTATTAATCAATTATTATTAATTAATATTAACTATGTAATTAATTAATTAACAATTTATTTGTTTGGAGATGTTCTCTTATCCTAAGTTATCAATAGGTTGTGAGAATTTGTGATATGATTATCACACTCCTGTTTTAACACACCTGGGGTTAATCAAACTGGTAGGTTGTCTGTTGCACAATACTTAAGAAGTCGACAAACCAATCGGCCTCACACGGGGCACCAATTATGTAGGTGTAATTAATGATTATGGATATGTAGATTGGTATCAAATGATCAATCTTTAATAATTAAATGGATTCAATCCCATTGAATCATTTAATTTGACTCATTTGAATTGAATCCTACCATGGAATCAGTCTCATTGAATTGTTTGAAGTGAATCATTCAAATGAATCATTCAGTGAGTCATTCGGTGAATCACTCAGTGAATCATTCAGTGAATCAAATGAATCATTTAGTGAATCATTTAAAGATTCAATTGAATAATCATTTAAAATGTGATAATTCAAAGTTTATCACTTACCAAACTGCATCTAATTAATTATTCATACACCTTAAGAGTTCTTTTACGACGTGGGCGACTTCAGAGGTATTGGAAACAGACAATGACACAATTTCAATAATAATGGAGTTTATTATAAAAAGATAAAAAAAAGGAAATTAATAAAAAAAAGAACAAAATGGAAATTTAATAATTGAATGGCAACAGAATGAAATCTCAGAGTGGAACAGTGTTTCTCTGAGTCTGTGTGTGTGTGGCTAACTCCACGTGTGTGGGGTTAGGGGTTAAATTCCCATGCCAGGAAGAGCCAGGAACCGCCAGGGTGTGTGTGGAATGTTATCTCAAGGTTTAGTGAGCACGTTTTCGACTCAGACAAAGGAATACTCACTGAAATCTTAATAAGGTCAAAATATGAGTGAGTTAAATGAAATTAGAATGTTAGGAGAGATAACATGCAAGAACTTATTGATTAAACAATTGAAATCAATAAACAATGATAGAGAACCAAGATTCAGTGTATACACTTCATTTAACCTCATACAACTTCACATTAAGTGAATAGAATAACTAATTCCTAAGACTTAAACTTCTGTTTGCCCAATGCCTTTCTTACTGCAAAGAGTCTCGTCTTCTGTCTGAAGAAATTCGAGGCGGAAGGTTGCACTTCGGTGAGAGAGGAGAAGAGTTCTGAAGCTTTCTTTGGTGATCTTCGTAGTTGATAAGACAAAGTCTTTGTTCAACACTGTGCACGGATTTAAAAGAAAGAAAAGAGAAGAGCTCTTTAGAAAACTGCCTTTGCTCGCAGCCGCGTACGCTTTAAAAGAGAAGTAATACTTGCAAACCGGTTAATAACTCGCTTCAGTTGATGATTGCGTGTTTCTGAAATCTAACTTGATCAGAGTTAGATAAAGGAGGAAACGCGTGGTTCAGACGTCTGATGGTGAGTACCCTTCTTCTGGTCAGTCTCGGTTGGAGTCCGACGCGAAAGAGCGAAGATGGCCGAGTTCCAAGTCCTTTTGTTGAAACCTGAGGAATGTGTACGTGATCCCGCCCAGGCGTTACGTAGTCAACGCGGAAGTTGGCTGGTAGTTGTAGTTCTTAGACCAAGATGGCGGCATGATACCCAGATAGCAGAGGGACGTTGAAACGGCGCCGATTCTTGGTCAGAATGGTCGGTTTCCGTCGTAAGTCAGAAAATCAACGCTGAAACGGCACCGTGAAACGTCGATTTCTCCGCCGTCGGAGAAGGTCGATTTATCACTGTTGAATCACCGTGGGTAAAGGTTGATCTGTCAACCGTCAGAGAAGGTCGAATATGCGATGTTGAACCATCGTCACTTTTGCCGGCCAGTTTTCAACATTGGTAGGATGAGCAACTAATTGTTCAGAATATGAATTGCCACTGTTTGTCTTATCCTGCTTACACATGGATACGAGTAAATGATATAAGTGATAATGATAAGTAAATGATAAAAAAAGAACAAAAAACAGTTTACTTTCTTAACTCAGCAATGGATTTGACCTTCTATCTTTGAAAGTTTTTTTTGCAAATAACTTAACATTTCCAAGATGATCATAAATTAATTCTAATTTATAATTATAATGATAATTTATAATTATAATTATTTAATTCATAATGTCCCATAATGCAGTGCGATTACCACTGCTGTTTACTGGATGACTTCATTTTCGTTATATACCTGGGTGCACGTGAAACTCCACCACTCGGTTGGATCGCGACTCTCTTGTGGATCGGCCTGCTGTTACGCTTGGACCATTGAAACAACATTGAGAAAAACACTGGACCACGCTACATTTTCATTCATCCCTGGACATCTGGTACGTACCATTATTCAGTCACTATTAATAAAGGGAATTTCGAATACAATTTCAAGCAGTTTAAGAAGTTATGATGAACTTCAGTCATATCACGCGTTGGAGAAATTTCCCTCAACTAGTATCCATTTGAAACAACAACAATGCAGATGCATTATTCAATCGAAAAACGAGTCGAAGTACTTGTCTTGCTGGAGTGAAACTTAGCGTTTAAATCGAGCATGTAGGCCTAGTCGCATGTCGTTTTGAGCTGACCTGTTCTTTTGTGTAGCCATGGGTCGCTCGCGGCCATGAACTTTAAAGATTATCCAGGCTACCAACGCTTCTGTAGTGACCACTTTGTTTGAGGTACCATGAACGAAATTGCTTATATTCCCTCAACTAATACAATAAACATGCAGATGCATTGTTTAGTCGAAAACTAGTCAAAGTAGTTGTCTTGATGGAGTGAAAACAAAGCATTTCAATCGAGTATATAGGCCGTGGTTATAACCGGTAGCTCTATACCTGGCTTGAGGGGGCTGGGCTTTGTAACGCTGTAGGCCTATACTGCCCTACAAAGCCAAAAGACCTTAACTCATCAGACTCATTACAGGCTTCTGCCTTGGTTTTCCCTTTGCTTTTGGAAGTTACGGTAAAAACGACGTTGTAGCGTGAATCGCGTGTGGGTGGAGCACAGAGGACGGCAGGACAGAGATCAGGTTTGTTAACCGGCTTTATTGCCACACTTTTCAGAGTTGCAAACAGTTTTCACTAGCGCGAGAGACACACACACACACAGACAGCGTCTCGTCCGGTTCTCCCTCTGCTCTCGCTCTCCCTCCTTAAATAGGGCGGTTTACTGGGGAGAACACACAAAACACAGGTTAATGACACTCAGGTGAAGCGATTCTGCCACTTACCTTCCCCAACTCCGCCCTCCTGTCACAGACCGGTGCTTGACCACGCCCCCGCTGCCACATACCCCCACCGCCCGACTCAGGCCGGGCGCCCGTCCGGCCCGCAGCCGACTCCCCCCCCCCTTGACGGGAGAGGAAGTCCGCCACGACCATCTGCGCCCCCGGCCTGTGGACCACCTTGAAGTTGAAAGGTTGGAGCGCCAGATACCAACGGGTGATCCGCGCGTTGGCATCCTTCATGCGGTGGAGCCACTGGAGGGGTGCGTGGTCCGAACAGAGGGTGAAAGAGCGCCCCAGCAGGTAGTAACGGAGGGCGAGGACCGCCCACTTGATGGCCAGGCACTCCTTCTCAATAGTGCTGTAGCGCCCCTCACGCACTGACAGCTTCCGGCTGATGTACAACACTGGGTGGTCCTCTCCCCCCACCTGCTGGGACAAAACGGCCCCCAGCCCTCTGTCCGACGCATCTGTCTGCAACAAAAAGGGGAGAGAGAAGTCAGGGGAGTGCAAAAGTGGCCCCCCACACAGTGCAGCCTTTACCTCAGAGAAAGCCCGCTGGCACTGCTCCGTCCACTGGACCGGGTCTGGCGCCCCCTTTTTAGTGAGGTCAGTCAGCGGGCTGGTGACGTCCGAATAATTAGGTATGAACCTACGATAATAGCCAGCCAGCCCCAGGAACTGTCTCACCCCCTTTTTGGTCTTGGGTCTCGGGCAGGCCGCAATCGCTGCTGTCTTATTAATTTGGGGACGCACCTGCCCGTTACCCAAGTGGAAGCCCAGATACCGTACTTCCACCCGCCCAATCGCACACTTCTTCGGGTTGGCAGTGAGCCCCGCCCGCCTCAGCGACCTAAGGACGGCCCTCAGGTGTTGCAGGTGCCGCTGCCAGTCATTACTATAAATGATTATGTCGTCTAAATAAGCGGCCGCATAGGTGGCGTGGGGCCGGAGGATCCGGTCCATCAGCCGCTGAAACATAGCGGGCGCCCCAAACAGCCCAAACGGAAGTGTGACGAACTGGTGTAAGCCGAACGGTGTGGAAAAGGCCGTTTTTTCCCGGGATAATGGAGTCAAGGGGACCTGCCAATATCCCTTCGTCAAATCCAGTGTCGAGTAAAAGCGAGCCGTGCCTAGTCGATCAAGCAGCTCATCAATACGAGGCATTGGGTACGCGTCGAATTTAGACACCGCATTGACTTTTCTATAGTCCACGCAGAACCGGACCGAGCCGTCGGCCTTGGGAACCAAGACCACCGGGCTGCTCCAGTCACTGTGGGACTCCTCGACGATGCCCATTTCGAGCATGGCCTGAAGTTCTTCCCGAACCACCTTTTTTTTGTGTTCGGGTAATCTATAAGGTCGGCTACGCACTACCACCCCCGGGGGCGTCTCTATGTGGTGTTCTATGAGGTTGGTGCGTCCGGGCCGGGGCGAGAACACATCCGAAAACTCGGCCTGCAACTGGGCGACCTCCGTGAGTTGGGTCGGGGAGAGGTGGTCTCCACAGGGGACCGGAGAGGTGCGAGATGCCAATGACCCTTTTTGGATCTCCGGCCCCAGCTCCGCCTTCTCCGGAACTACCGACACCAACGCCACGGGGACCTCCTCATTCCAGAGCTTCAGCAGATTGAGGTGGTAGATCTGTAGCGCCCCCTCCCTGTCCGTTCGCCTAACCTCATAGTCGACATCCCCGACTCGCCGTGTGACCTCAAAGGGCCCTTGCCACTTGGTGATTAATTTGGAGCTCGACGTGGGCAACAGGACGAGTACCTTATCTCCCGGAGTGAACTCTCTAAGGCGCGTGCCCTTGTTGTACAGGCGGGTTTGCCGTTCCTGGGCCTGCCGCAAATTCTCCTGAGTTAAGTGGGTGAGCGTGTGGAGTTTTGCGCGCAGATTCATAACGTATTGAATTTCATTTTTGCTCTGCGAAGGTCCCTCCTCCCAATTTTCCCGCAGTACATCTAAGATGCCGCGCGGCTTACGCCCATACAGTAATTCAAATGGGGAGAACCCCGTGGAGGCTTGGGGGACCTCTCGCACTGCAAACAACAAGGGTTCGAGCCACTTATCCCAGTTACGTGCGTCCTCACTTACGAATTTTTTGATAATATTCTTGAGGGTGCGGTTGAACCGTTCGACTAAACCGTCCGTTTGTGGGTGATACACGCTGGTGCGGATCGGCTTAATACCCAGTAGCCCATACAGTTCGGCCAGTGTTCGTGACATAAACGAGGTGCCTTGATCAGTCAGAATCTCTTTCGGGATTCCGACCCGGGAGATGACGTGGAAGAGAGCCTCTGCAATACTACGTGCGGAGATATTGCGAAGAGGCACCGCTTCCGGGTATCGCGTTGCATAGTCCACCAGAACCAATATAAAGCGGTACCCTCGTGTTGACCGATCTAATGGCCCGACGAGATTAATCCCAATTCGTTCAAACGGGGTCTCGATTAATGGTAGGGGGCGCAAGGGCGCTTTTGGAATGGCCACTGGGTTTACTAACTGACATTCGCGGCACGCCGTACACCACTTACGGACGTCGCCGCGAATCCCCGGCCAATAGAATCGGGCCATTATCCGGGCGAGTGTTTTATCCTGCCCGAGGTGTCCCGCCATGGGATTAAAGTGAGCCGCCTGGAATACCAATTCCCGACGGCTCTTTGGAATTAACAACTGGGTGACACGCTCCTTCGTCTGAGTGTCCTGCGTCACTCGGTATAACCTATCTTTTAAAATGGAAAAATGGGGGAAGGTCGGGGTGGCATTCGGCTGGAGCGTTTGACCATCGATTACTCTCACTTGGTCAAACGCGTGTCGCAGAGTTTCGTCTCGCGATTGTTCCAGTGGGAAATCCGCGAGGGATTCCCCAATAGAAAGAGGAGGAGCCGGGGGCCCCTCACTCTGTCGCGGAGATGACGTAGACGGCCCTGCGACCGCAGCCCCAGCCAAAACGACACCGGGACCCCCCCCGGCTAACCGGCAGGACCCACTCTTTACTAGGTGTGCCATCAACCCCCGGAATCCCGGCCAATCAGTCCCCAAGATTAAAGAGTGGGTAAGGCGAGGATTAACCGCCGCCTTCACTATAGATTTGTCCCCTCTGAAATGTATGTGGACCGACACCAACGGGTAGCAGTGGACATCCCCGTGCACACACAACACCTTCACCCCTTGTGCTCCCCCCAATGCCTCGTCTTGCACCAGGCTTTGGCGGATCGAGGTCTGGTTGCAACCCGAATCCACCAACGCCTGATAGGTCGCCCCTTGTACACTTACCGGTATGCGATATGCTCCGGCCTGATCGAGGGCAGCCTCTGGCGCGTCGGGGATCCGCACCACCGCCCCCACCTCCATCGCGGCACACTGTTGCTGCAGGTGGCCCGGTTCCCCGCAGCGCCAGCAAACCGGCCCGGGCCTCCCCTCTGCAGCTGTGGACTGGGGGTCACTCACCTGAGGGGGGGGAGAGACAGACATAGAAGGGAGAAACGGGAGGGCACCACGGGTGCGGCGGGCCGGCTGGGGTGGGGCCGGCCCCCGCCTCCGTGGTGGGGGAATGGGGCGAGGACGGGACACGGGAGGAGGGGGAAGAGAGAGAGAGAGAGAAGAGGAGAGAGAAGAAGACATCCGTTGTCCTGCCGCCGGGACAGCCGCCAGATGATCCTCCGCCAGTCCTACGGCCTGATCCAGCGACGCCGGGCGGTGGCACTGGACCCACTCCGCGGTTCCGGCGGGTAGGCGGGCGACGAACTGCTCCAGCGCCACCTGGTCGATGATCCCCTCGGCGTCGCGATCTTCGGCCCTCAGCCACCGCCAGCAGGCGTCCCGGAGCTGCTGGCCGAACGCAAACGGGCTGCCGACTTCCTCCATTCGCAGCGCGCGGAAGCGCTGGCGCTGCTGCTCCGGCGTGCGCCCCACGCGCTGGAGGACAGCCCGGCGAAGGTCGGCGTAGGCCAGCCGGTGGTCGGCGGGGAGCTGTAGTGCGGCTAGCTGCGCCTCTCCCGTCAGGAGGGGGAGGAGGCGCGCCGCGCGCTGTTCCATCGGCCACCCCGAGGCTTCGGCGACCTGTTCGAATAATGCGATGAACGCCTCGGGGTCGTCCTGCGGGCCCATCTTAGTCAAAGTGATGGGAGATGGGCCCGCGGCCGGGGCGCTGGTGGACCCCGCCGACGCGAGGAGGCGCCGGAACGCCTCGCGGTCTTCCTGTTGAGCCAGTACCAGGGCTTCGAAGCGGCGCTCCTGCTCCTTCCGGAGTGTAACGAGCGCCTGGTGCTGGCTCTGCTGGGCCGTGGCGAGGGCGTGGACCAAGTCCGCGAACGGGGAGGATTCCATGGGGCTGCAGGACAGGTGCTCCACGGTCCCGGGTTTCGGCACCACTGTAGCGTGAATCGCGTGTGGGTGGAGCACAGAGGACGGCAGGACAGAGATCAGGTTTGTTAACCGGCTTTATTGCCACACTTTTCAGAGTTGCAAACAGTTTTCACTAGCGCGAGAGACACACACACACACAGACAGCGTCTCGTCCGGTTCTCCCTCTGCTCTCGCTCTCCCTCCTTAAATAGGGCGGTTTACTGGGGAGAACACACAAAACACAGGTTAATGACACTCAGGTGAAGCGATTCTGCCACTTACCTTCCCCAACTCCGCCCTCCTGTCACAGACCGGTGCTTGACCACGCCCCCGCTGCCACAGACGTCTTATTGTTACCAGAAAAAAACAGAAATGACTCGAAATAATTCATCACATGATACAACTGATGTCCTCTGTTCCAAAAATGGCAATAACTCATGTTGACCTTAAGTGATATTAAGGTCTTTTGGCTTTGTAGGGCAGTATGGGTCGCAGCCATTAGAACATGACTCCAGACATTGTTAAAACATTGTTGGTATTAAAACAGAACTTTCTATAAAACAATTGTTTGAACTGTGTGTGTGTGTGTGTGTGTAAGGTTATTTCAAATGTAATGATGTAAATGTTGTCTTTGTTCCCCCCATGTTTACCTCAATGGAACCTGAAGACCACTACCCCATCATTCCCTCAAAAGGTACTGCAGACATTTATTTCTTTAGGGGAGAGAACATGGCTTCTTATTGGTCAAAAAGAAGACGTGTTGTGACAGCTACTGAAATGTCAGAAAGGCAGATTCTGTCTGATTTTGAGTCAGCTCTGGGTAATCCTGCTGCTCAAGTCTCTCCTTCAATTGCATCACCCAGGCCTGCATCATCAATGGGTTTAGATGAGGATGGTGGGGATTCTGTTGAGTTGGGAGGGTGCAGTGATGCAGAGTCTGACAGCAGTAGCATGTCTTCAGAGGGTGACAGTGACAGTCATATTGATGGTGACTCTTTTGAAGAGTCAGGGCTTCACCAAAAATTAAAACACTGGGCTGCATCATTCTCTGTGCCTTTGATTGCCATTATTGCTCTGTTGACCATTTTGAGAACAAGCCACCCTGAACTGCCCAAGGATGCTAGGACCTTATTGGGCACTAAGCCTGCAGTACCATTACAGACCGTAGGTAATGGGGAATACTTCCATTTTGGCTTGGCAAAGGGAATTTTGTCCAAATTAAGCACCATCCATTTACCAGATGTTATTCAAACAATAAGAGTTCAATTTAACATCGATGGTCTCCCTATTTTCAAAAGCACCAGGCTTCAGTTTTGGCCTATTTTGGCACTGATTGATTGCGATTACACCAGAACACCGTTTTTAGTTGGCATCTTTTGTGGCCCTGGAAAACCCTCCAATGTGTTTGATTATCTGACGCAGTTTGTTAAAGACCTCTCTGATCTGCTTTGCAATGGGGTAACATGGAAAATAATACAGAAAGTGGGCTTTTATATAACGACATCAGTGACCATTTGCCTGTATTTATTGTCTATCACTGTAATTACTGGAAACCTAAGTATATGAATCAGCTGAAATACAAACGGATAAGAACCGAAGAAAACATAAGGATACTTAAGAGTGAATTACTTAAACAGAACTGGAGAGTAGTATATGAGGAAGAAGATATTGACAAAGCATACAGTGGATTCCTAAATATCTTTAAAACACTATATGATAAAACCTGTCCTGTAAGGAAATACAATGATGGACAAAAACAAGCAAATGGTCCATGGATCACCAAAGGATTAAAAAATGCCTGTAAAAAAAAGAACACGCTGTATAGACAATTCATAAAAAAAAGAACTTTGGAGGCAGAAATTAAATATAAAAAATACAAGAATAAATTAACCAGCATTATGAGGACATGTAAGAAGGAATATTATAATAAATTATTAGATAGTAATAAAAATAATATGAAGGGGCTATGGAATGTACTGAATAGTATTATTAGGAATAGAGCTAAAAACAAAAACACAAGCTACCCTGATCATTATATTGAGAATGACAGATCAATAAATAATATGGAGGAAGTGGTAAATGGTTTTAATAGATTCTTTGTAAATGTGGGATCAGATTTGGCAGAAAAGATTCAAGATACAGACACACCTGGAGGGGCGGAGGCTACTCGATGGGAGAGAAATCCTAAATCTATATTCCTTGGTGCAGTTGGCATAAAAGAGGTCATAGACATTGTAAGGAGAAGTGAAAGTAAAACCTCCACTGACTGGAATGATATTGATATGAGTTTAATAAAAAAAAGTTATTGAAGAAATTGCAGAACCATTTACTCACATATGTAATATGTCTTTTCAATCTGGTAAATTTCCAAACAACATGAAAATAGCTAAAGTTATACCTTTATATAAATGTGGAGATAGACACCATTACACAAATTACAGGCCAGTTTCTTTACTCTCTCAGTTCTCCAAGATCCTCGAAAAACTGTTCACAGCAAAACTAGACAATTTCATTGAAAAATATAAACTTTTAGCTGACAGTCAATACGGATTCCGGAAAGACAGATCAACAACCCTGGCATTAATGGAACTTATCGAGAAAATCACAAATGGTATAGACAATAAAAAACATGTTATGGGAATTTTCATAGATCTAAAGAAAGCATTTGATACAATAAATCATGACATTCTATTCAAAAAATTAGAGAGGTATGGTATCAGAGGGGTTGGTTTGGACTGGGTGAGGAGCTACTTAAGTAACAGGCAACAATTTGTAAAAATTGGAGATCACACATCTGAGTATTTGCCCATAACATGTGGAGTACCGCAAGGGTCTGTCTTAGGTCCTAAACTGTTTATATTGTACATTAATGATTTATGTAATGTATCAAGTATAATGAAATGCATATTATTTGCTGATGATACAAACATCTTTTGCGCCGGGGACAATGCACAGCAGCTTATGGAAACAATCACAACCGAAATGAATAAATTAAAAAGGTGGTTTAACGTAAACAAATTGTCATTGAATTTGAGTAAAACAAAGATTATGTTATTTGGAAAATATAAGTCAAACCCTCAAGTTGAATTGAAAATTGACAACATAACCATAGAAAGAGTGTATGAAATAAAATTTCTGGGTGTGATTGTTGATCATAAAGTCTGCTGGAAACCGCATATTAATCATGTTAAAGCAAAAATAGCAAAGATTACTGCAATTTTGGGGAAATCAAGACACATTCTGGACTATAAATCACTACATACTCTGTATAATGCACTCATACTTCCATATTTGAGCTACTGTGTGGAGATATGGGGTAATACCTACAAATCTAACCTGCAGCTGTTATGCACATTACAAAAAAGAGCAATAAGAATTGTCAATAATACGGGATATCTTGAGCATACAAACGCATTATTCGTAAAAGCACACACTCTGAAATTCACGGATCTGGTTAAACACAAGACTGCACAAATTATGTATAAAGCAAGACATAACCTTCTTCCGGGTGAGGTACAAAATACGTTTATGGAAAGGCAGGGTGGGTATAACCTGAGAGGGGAAATGAATTTTAAGAGAGTAAATGTTAGAACAACTATGAAAAGTATGTGCATAACAGTCTGTGGGGTGAAATTGTGGAATGGTCTGGATAATGAACTTAAAAATAGCACCAACATAAAACTGTTTAAAAAATTATATAAAAACATGTTAATAAAAATATATGAGAATGAGGACAGGCAGACTATATAGGTGATGATGAAATTGAGAGTAAGTCTGTGACTGGTCTTCTTGTATTTAGTGTATAGTTATAGGTATGTGTATATGTATGTACTGTATATATGTATTGTATGTGTGTCTATATGCATAACATAAGTATCTGTATATATGATTTGATTTGGTCGATATTATACCATGTCGGTATGTTTTGATATGTTGGTATGTTTTCTTTTTTGTTTATTGCTTTTGTTTTCTTTTGTATATATAGTTTATTATGGTGGAAAGTGACATTTGATTAGCGGTGGTATAGAGGGTTAGGATTGGATAAGTTATTACTTCTTCCTAATCCTTTCTGAACATTATGTTATTGCCTTGTGGCTACGCTATTCTGTTTGTTTATGATGATGTTTTGATTATTGTATTTTTTATTTAAAATTTTTATTTTTATATCTTTCTTCTTTATTGTTCAGAATAAAGTAATCAATCAATCAATCAATCAATCAATCAATCAATCAATCAATCAATCAATCAATCAAACATTTGGAGGTAGAAAGCTGAGGGTGGCCATTTCATCCTTCATTTGTGATGCTCCTGCTCGAGCATTTGTAAAACAAATTAAATGCCATAATGGGTACTCTGGATGCGATAAATGCCATCAGACTGGTATTTGGCAGAAAAAAATGACGTATCCTGAGACTGATTAGGCTAAGGTCAGACGAGGAGTTTGAAAATATGGTAGATGAGGACCACCACATCAACAGAAGTCCTCTGACGGGTCTGGTGAAAATGGTGTCTGCCTTCCCAATAGATTATATGCATTTATGTTGCCTTGGCGTTATGAAAAAGTTGATACATTTTTGGATGAGGGGGAAAAACTCTACAAGGCAGCCTACAAGAGCCATTAAAGCCATCTCCGAAAAGTTAATACAGCTTCGTCCCTATACTCCAGCTGAATTTGCACGGAAACCCCGTGAACTCGCTGAAACTGATAGGTGGAAAGCGGCAGAGCTGCGCCAATTTATGATTTACAGTGGGCCATTAGTTCTGAGGGACATTCTTCCACAAGATCTCTATGAAAACTTCATGTTGTTTTCTGTGGCCATGTTTTTGCTACTCACACCAAACATTTCTGAAAGTATGGTTTGTTTTTCCGAAAAATTGTTAATGGCTTTTGTAAAGCATTTTGGAGAGGTGTATGGTAAAGACGAGATTGTGTTTAGCGTACATCAAACAATACATCTGACACATGAGTACTGCCAGTATGGTTCCCTAGACAACATCTCATCCTTTCCTTACGAGAATTATTTGGGTAAACTAAAAAAAATGCTACGCAAGCCATCTCAACCTTTACAACAGGTTGTCAAACGCCTTTCAGAGGAGCCAGTTTGTTTATTTCCACCACCACCTACACAACCACAGTTGTTACACCCACACCAGGAGGGCCCATTACCCCAACACTTAAGTTCTGGCCAGCAATTTAAAAAAGTGCATTTCAATGATTTCTGTTTTTCTTCAAAGCAGGGCGATGATTGCCTAGTGATTAAAAATGAAATCGTAATGGTGAAAAACATAATTAAACATGGTGACTCTGTCTTTGTGGTTTACATGAAATTCAAGAGGAGGGAGTCATATTTCCACTATCCTTGCCCCTCCACAAGCATTGGCTGCTACAGAGTATTTGGCATAGACAGCTGCCTTAACGTTGACCGGCTTGAGGTTGTCCAGGGCAAATGTGTGTTGTTCCCAGATGGAGAGACCTTTGTGGCAATCCCTCTTCGTCACCATTCGTAAACCTATATGGGAAGAAAAAAAAAAAACACACACAAAAAAAAAAAATCACACACACACACACAAAGAAACACATCTTTACTTATGCATTAGAAGGAATCTGGACAGTTGGAGTACTCCAGCTGGATGGCAGGCATTAACTATCCTTTCCATGGAGTACTTTTTTTTTTTATTATTATAGATGGCACAGATTTGGAAAGTTGTGGAATTCCAAGACCGGAGTGCAGCAGTTGTGCCGTCCAGCTGGGTGGTAGATGTTGACGGAGAAGTGGGATGCTACTGGCCACCCTTTGGCGGAAACAAAGCTGTGAAGGCCGCCATGAACTGCACCCCACCGGGACAAGGATGGCGAGTCCATCAAAAAATAAGGGTGCTGGCAACCTGTGGTGAGCTGCATAGCTACTTCATTAAACCAATGACAATACTTCAATACTGCATTAAGCCAATTTCATTAAGACTGCCTTCCCTTTCAGGCACCTTTGCCAAAGCAAGACGTTACCTGACCCGATCGCTTGAGGAAGGCTGCCTTACAGCAGACCTGCAATCGGATGATGGTGAGATGGGGCCAAGGAAAAGACGGTAAAAGTGTTTTCTTTTTTAAATCACAACTTGCAGTTGTAAGTTCAATTATGGTTTCGTTTGTGTTTTGAGCTGTGTCAGTAAGGTCCTGGGTTTATTTTAAAGACCAAACAAAAGGTATTTGGAGGAGGACAGCGAGGAGGAGGCAGGACCAAGCCGTAGGGGGAGGAGGCCACCATCTATTGATGCCACTCAGCTGGACAGCGAGTGGCAATTCCCCTCCCTTAATGAAGGTGACTATCTGTACCACTTGTTGTTGTTGTTCTACTCAAGACCTAGAAGTTGTCTGAAATAATAATGCTTTCATTTCCGTCTTCAGACACCCAGCCAGGCCTGTTTCTTCACAGCCAGCCATTAACTCATGGTAACTATGCATTTCCTTTATTTATGCCAGAAATTAAAATACCAATGAGTAAGTGAAGATATGTTTTGATCAACTGACTGCTTACTATTTTTCAGATTCACCGTCGTCAGAAACCCCGCCAGGCCCTTTCCTTCACAGCCAGCCACTAACCCATGGTAACTATGCATTGCCTTGATTTATGCCATAAACGACTAAAAAAACAAAACAACAAACAAATATCTATGTAGATGCGTTTTGATCAACTGACTATACAATTTCTCAGATTCACCCCAGCCACGTCACTGCTTCCATGGTAAGTCAAAGAGGAAATCAATCAATCAACATGAAAATTGTAAATTTAGAACAGAAATTTAAATTAAGGCGCACCTTGAAATGAACTAAATTGTACTCTCTGATATTTCAGCCACACCTCTGCCATCGCAACAGGGGAACAATCAGTTGCTGCGTGGTGAGTCATCAACTGTAATCACTGTTCAAAAATGACCAGCAATATGAAATAAAAGTCCTAATGTTTGGTGTTACTTAACAGACATGGGCATCAGCACAGTCATCGCTCTCCTTGGCCAGCTGAGGGAGGAAAACAGGGAGCTGAAGGGGGAAGTAGGAAGGCTGGCGCAAGAGGTCAGGGCCCTAAGGAGACAGATGGGGAGACAAGACACACCCCAGACATCGCCCCTAATCAAGCTCCCACTCTCCACCATGGAGGAGTTTTTGGCAGCAGAGGCCCTGGTGAAGGAAGATGCCAAACAAAAGCAGCTAATGGTACTTATTGAGTCTTACCTTTCCTTTCCAGTCATCTGCAACACCTGCAAAAAGAAACACAAATACTTAATATCATTGTGAATCAATGAAACAATGATAAACACTGAATACTTTCTCATTATTGTCTTCATGCTACATTTTATTCTATCAGGTGTCTACCTTAGCCCTTTGTGGAGGAACCGACGTAGGGGTCACAGTGAGGTGGATGCTGCGTAGCCTCCTGGTCAACAGCTTGGCCAGCCAATTTAACTGGGCTGGAAAGGGGGAAAAAACTGCGTTTAAGGACACCAAGATCCATGATGTCCTGTTTGGTAGGTTATGCATGTGCACAAAGCTGTAAAAGAGGGTAAAATAGTAAGCTGTTGCAAGTACTTGCACACTACTTCTAAACGTTCTTTGATAACTCCTTCACTAACTGTAACATTACGATTATAACGACAAACATATTGTGAAAGATGCAAAGGATTAAAAAGGATTAAGAAACTCACCAGGCGCCTTACTCAGAAAAAGCAGGTGTGCAGGCAAGTCCAGGGAGGCTGACTGAGTGACGAACGGTCCGGTAGTGGCATTTCTATTTCCGCTTTGTGTCAATGGGGAAATTAAAATGTTTTTTTTTTTTTTAATCCCGTTTAAATTGTCACAAGATTCACATCTATGGTTTCTGATTTTTACATATATTTTCTGTACTAGTACCATTACTTGCCACCTACCACTAGAGTGTGACGTGCATAGTCTTAACAACTCAAACTTTAACAATTATCACCATGCAAAGTCTCAATGTTGTTTTGTTCTTTTTCTTTCAGATGCTCTACAAAAGCAGCTGCCAGGGAGCACACACGCTACTTTTAGTGACGCAATCAAGAAGTGGCTTAAGTATGCGCCAGAGAGAGAGGGAGGGATGAGGAGACGTGAGGTAGGGTGGCATTTAGAAATCCATAGCCTACTGCTGACTTTCTTTATCAGTGCTGCATCAAATTAATTTTGGTTATGTTTTTCTGTTTCCATGTACAGGTGTCTGCGCCGCAGGAGGAATATAGGCCACAATTATAAATTATAAATAAATCATAAAATGTTTCTAAGAACTTGTTCAAGTGTGTTCTGTTCCTTATAAATGTTAAAAGTTATGCCTCATTAGATAGCTTGACAAACATTAGGAGAGGTGCATTGTTGCATGCATTTTTATATCCTGTTGTACATAAAACAGGACGTAGCCTACGCACATTGATATAAATTAAGTTTCACTTTCATGGTTGAAGTATGCATGTGTGTGTTCATCCTAGGCAAGAGCCCCGATGCTTTATTGTTAGCTAGTTTAATTTAGCCTGTTTTGCTTAATTTGTAGCCTTCCTGTTGTACATAAAACAGGAAGTAAAGTTGGATGAATCATCGCCAAAAATTAAACTATAAATCGACCGAAATCCGTAGTTGAATAAAGGGTGAAAGGGGGTCTATTCTCTGTCGGCCACCATCCACTTTTCAACGTCATTTCAACGCAAACTCATATGAGCAAAGCGGTGTTGAATCAACACCGGTGATCCACGATGATTCGACGGCGTATGGTCGAAGAACATGCCGATGATTCCCCGTCGAATCAACGCCCTTTTGCTATCTGGGCAAGAACTGTATTATTAGGGTCGGTGTAGTTGTAGCAGTGTATTAGCAACTAGCTGTTAGCACTAGCTAATGTCAACAACATCATAGCTGATATGTTACTGTAGCAATGTTTACGTTCAGTCATTTGGATGACTGTTAAAACCTTTCAGTCTCAAGTTTTTCCTTTACTGTATTTACTAGTTTACTGTAATTATGATCCGGCAGCTATTTACACCAGATCCAGTGTAAATAGCTGCCGGAGCGCGCTCCGGCTTGCTCCCCCTCAAATTAAGCAGCGCGCTCTGGCTTGCTCCCGGAGCACTCCGCCAGAGCATTCCGGGAGCAAGCCGGAGCGCGCTGCTTAATTTGAGGGGGAGCAAGCCGGAGCGTGCTCCGGAACCTCGGCTGGAGCACTCCGGGAGCAAGCCGGAGCGCGCTCCGGAACCTCGGCCGGAGCACTCCGGGAGCAAGCCGGAGCGCACTGCTTAATTTGAGGGGGAGCAAGCCGGAGCGCGCTCCGGCAGCTATTTACACTGGATCCGGTGTAAATAGCTGCCGGATCATAATTACAGTAAACTCGTAAATACAGTAAAGGAAAAACTTGAGACTGAAAGGTTTTAACAGTCATCCAAATGACTGAACGTAAACATTGCTACAGTAACATACCAGCTATGATGTTGTTGACATTAGCTAGCTTGACCTTCAAAATGGCGGATACCGGGGCGTCACGTGACCCTGTGACGTCAGGTGAAAAACCTCAATACACTATGGACAAGTGAAAGAAAGGGTTGATGTATGAAAAATCGCTGACTGAATGTGGTGCAATAACTCATGAGGGTTACACAGGCAAAAACACAAACATTAAAATGAAAAAAGGAATACATGCGACCTGAACATTTCAATAATTTTACCTGAATTAGGCAATTGCCCTCTGTAAAGGCTTTAAAGTGCTTGCAGTGAGCCATGAAGTTCAGGATGGCAGAAATGTCGAACTGATCAAAACTGTGATGATCTTTTATTCCACGTATCATATAAGCCTGAGGAAAAAATCCAGATTAGCCGACATAAAATCAATGCAAAGCGTCCCATATAGGAACTCACCACCCTGAAACCCATTTTATCTGTATGTGTGTGTGTCTGTATATATACACGTATCGATCAGTCATAACATTATAACCACTGACAGGTGAAGTGAATAACATTGATTATCTCATTACAACGGCACCTGTCAAGTGGTGGGATATATTAAGCAGCAAGAGAACAGTCAGTTCTTGAAGTTAATGTGTTGGAAGCAGGAAAAATGGGTGAGCGTAAGTGTAGAGGCTTGTTCTTAGTGAGACCTTGAGAAAAGTGCTATGGCTTACACTGACGAAGTCTCTGACCCACAGTAGTTGTTTCCACTCTCAATGTCCATGTGCCTTGTAATAATTTTAATCATGAAATAAACTACTTATATGAAATTACAAATTCAAATGAAATTATTTATACTTTTAACATAAATTGTAATTCACATCTATATGAATTCTACTTTGACCGCTACAGTAAGGATCTGAGTGACTTTGACAAGGGCCAAATTGTGATGGCGAGATGACTGAGTCTGAGTATCTCCAAAATGGCATATCTTGTGGGGTGTTCCCGGTATGCAGTGGTTAGTACCAACCAAAAGTGGTCCAAGGAAGGACAACCGGTGAACCAGCGACAGGGTCATGGGTGTCGAAGGCATGGGTGTCCATGGATACACTAGATATGGATAGTCTATAATGAACAACTGCTCCAACATTGCATTGATGTAAACCTAAACAGGGTCAGTGTAATGTAGAACTAATGGGTAACACACTTTGGCTTAAGGAGCACATACCATATTAGGAGTTAATTAAGGTCTGGTTACTTGTTTAATAAGCACTTGTAAAAGGTAGGCCTACAGAATTTTAGTGATCACTAATCACATTTACTGTCTCTGTGTTTGGTACACCAGCTGCACGATGGCACAGAGGAAGGTGCTCCAGGGGGTCATAAAGGACACCCAGAAAATAGTAGGCTGCCCTCTCCCTCCACTGGAAGAACTACACAGTTCCCGCTACCTCAGGAAAGCTCAACACATTCTGCAAGATTCATCACATCCGGGTCATAAACTGTTTGAACTGCTGCCATCAGGTAGACGATACAGAACACTTAAAACAAGGACAAACAGACTGAGAAACAGCTTCTTCCCAGTAGCTGTCAGTACACTGAATGCTGCAAGCATCTAGATGTTTTGTATCGCGTGGTTCCATCCATCCATCAATTATCTGTAGTCACTTATCCTGTTCTACAGGGTCGCAGGCAAGCTGGAGCCTATCCCAGCTGACTATGGGTGAGAGGCGGGGTACACCCTGGACAAGTCGCCAGGTCATCGCAGAGACAAACAATGGTTCACACTCACATTCACACCTACGGCCAATTTTGGTATTCAGACCAGGATAGTTCGATAGTTCACTTGCTTTGGTCCGAACCAAATGTTTTTTTTATTTTTTCATTTTGGTGCGGTTCGCTTTCACACTGTGCATTTTAGTAAGCGGACCATTGCTATTTACACAGCAGCTATTTACACTGGATCCAGTGATCTGCCACCTCTCTTGACTATGTAACAAAATAAAAAAAACCCAAATAATTAAATAAATAAATGCAAGTTTATTTAGTGTTAATGTCTGATTTTGATATCTGTCTTGTTGGTGATTTCTCTCATGAAACGACATCCACAAAATATCTGTTTGTATATTATGGAAAAGAAGGGTGCACACTTCCGTGGCCGCGGGAGGAAGACGCGCTGTTCGGGGAAAAAGAAGTGGAAGCGCTCTGCCAGCAGTTTTGCATCAATGACCCACGACATGTCATCAGGGCATTCAGGGAATTCAGGGAAAGTAATGGAGAATTCATCCCAGATGAACTGAAGGGCTTCTTGGCCGCGATCAACACTGTCCCTATCTCAAGTGCAGAGTGTGAGCGGGGTTTTTCGCAGATGAACTTAATTTGCAGTGTTATTACAATACATGCCCAGAAGCGCCCCCCCCTTCTTTTTTTTTCCGCACCGGAGCCACTCATCCTCTGCACTCCGGGACCTCCCACTTTACAAATTAAGCACTGGTGACAGTTCTGGCTCTTCACGCAAGACGGAGGAGGTATGTGTCGGGATATTCGCCTTATCCATCGTAATAGATGAATTTCTTTTTTGCATCGCTAGTACCGCCACTTTTTGAAAGAATGTCCCTGATTTTAATGTAGGTCTGACGGAGTTTCTTCACTTTTAGCCGACATTGTTTTGGGGAGCGCATGAACCCCTTCTCCTTCATTTTCTCACTGAATACAGCAAACATGTCGGCATTTTTGTGTGTTCTCTCCAAAAGCTCAGATATGTGGACATCTGCCCATATATCCACAAGGGTACGCGTTTCTTCCTCGGCCCACGTTTGCCCCCTACTCATTTTTTGTACTCTGTAGTCTAGCCTACCACTGGTCTGAATGACTGAACGACTGTTGTAAGGTTCCCTTGACAACCGAAACAGTGTTTGCACTTTGCGGTGGAGTGTCAAGACTCTGTTTCCCATAATGCTCGACAAACGATGGAAGCTCCCGAGGTACAAAAAGGCAAAACTGTCGGATTAGGTCCGGTCTGCTTTCACACCTCCAAAAGGTCCGCACCAGGGTTCCTTTGGTCCGGACCGAGTCCGACCTTGCAGCTTGGTCTCGGTCCGCTTGTTTGGTCCGGACCAGAGTTCGGAGGTTTGTATTCAGACCAACCCAAAAGGTCCGGACCAAGGGAAATTTGGTTCTTTGGTCGTTTGGTCCGGACCAAACAACATAGGTGTGAATACGCCCTTAGAGTCACCAGTTAACCTAACCTGCATGTCTTTGGACTGTAGGGGAAACCGGCGCACCCGGAGGAAACCCGGGCAGACACGGGGAGAACATGCAAACTCCACACAGAAAGGCCCTCACCGGCCACGCGGCTCAAACCCGGACCTTCTTGCTGTGAGGCGACAGTGCTAACCACTACACCACATTATTTTTATATTTTGTATATATTTTATAACTTTTCCCCTTTTATGTTGCATCGATTAAGGTCTGCACTTTAATTTAATTTCGTTGTACATGTTATAATGACAATAAAGGTTTCTTTTTCTTCTGGGACTAAAAGATGCTTTCTACAAGTCTCATATTCTGTAAATCACTGAGCACAAATTAATCACCTAACCTTCTTTCTATAAAGTAAAAAATAATAATGCACCAAGATAAAAGGAAATCTATTCTTTATGCGTACAGCGCCCTCCACAATTATTGGCACCCCTGGTTAAGATGTGTTAAAAGCCTTAAAATAAATTCAATTTTTATCGCAGAAGCATAATGTCACACTGAAAATTGTAGACAAATGTAACCCTTAACTCACGTGAATTAAAAAAAATCCCTGACTAAGAAATAATTATTTTTCATAAAATCACCTGTTCCACAATTATTGGCACCCATAATTCCTAGAAAATAAATGTAATTGAAGAATTTCTGTCATTTCTACTGTAGTTTATAAAGTTGATCAGAGTATCTAGGAATCTTTAATTAGTAATTCATCACATCCTGTTTCCCTGGGGTATAAATATGATGTGACACAGAGGCCTATTTCTCTTATCCACTCTTCAACATGGGAAAGACAAGAGAACACACCATTCAAGTAAGGCAGATGTGTGTCGACCTTCATAAGTCAGGCAATGGCTACAAGAAAATAGCCACTCGCCTACACCTGCCCATATCTACAGCCAGAGGAATCATCAAGAAGTTTAAAACAACTGGAACAGCGGCAAACAAGCCTGGACGAGGATGCAAGTTTATCTTGCCACCACGCACAGTGAGGAGGATGGGAAGAGAAGTAAAAAGTTCTCCAAAGCTCACTGTTGGAGAATTGCATCAAAGAGTAGCATCTTGGGGTCACAAAGTCTCCACAACAACCATCAGGCGCTATCTACATGCCATCAAGCTGTTTGGGAGGCATGCACGGAAAAAGCCTTTTCTCTACAACGTCTACGACAACGTCAACTCCACTGAAAATCAATAAAACACAAGACGAGTGGAATCCTGTGTCCGAGTCCTTCCCTTTCAAGTGTGGGAAACCCACGATGCTCACATACACTTGACAGTATCTTTCCTGCTGCCCCCCCCCCACATACACACTTACCCTAACCCCATTTCTCCCCCCTTCCTCTCTTCCCCATATCTTATTCTTTTATATTTGTATATGTAAATACTTAATTTATTTTAATTTATCTAGAAGTTCTCTCTATTTCTTTTCTCTGTTTATCTGTAATGATGCTGCTGGAATCTTAATTTCCCTGAGGGAACCCTCCCAAAGGGATCAGTAAAGTTTTATCTAATCTAATCTAAAATATAACACGGTCCTGCTTAACATGCCAAACATAACAGTAAAATGTACTGTCCTTAACCTTGCTACTTTGCTCCCTACAGAGGGGGACAGTGAACCACATGACTGCGTGGCACTTACTAACCAATTATGCTCCCCTAGGTTGGACCTCAAGGATGAACCACTCATGAATCCAGACATGATTCTGTATGTGGATGGGTCAGCATCACAACACTCAGAAACAGGTAAAAATCAAGTTGGCTATGCTGTAGTTTCAGACAAAGAATTAATCACAGCAGGAGCATTACCTAGTCACTTGTCAGCTCAAGCAGCAGAGCTATATGCCTTGACGGAAGCATGTAAACATGCAACAGGTAAATCAGCCACTATCTACACAGACAGCAGAATGGGACATTGAAGAATAAACACTGGGGGAAGCGAGCCAGCACGCTTGTCAGGCTGAGGCAGTGGGGGGTTACGCACTGCGCTCCTGTCTATTCACCTGGCTAACGTCCACTCTCTGGCCAACAAGATGGACGAACTGCTGCTCCTCAACACAATCAACACGGATTTTAACAGATCTGCTGCCTTGTGCTTCACCGAAACCTGGCTTGGTGAGCACATCCCGGACACTTCTCTCCACCTGCCTGGATCTCACCTGCACCGAGCGGACCGCGAAACAGAACTCACGGGGAAGACGAGGGGAGGCGGAGTCTGCTTTTACATTAACGAAGGTTGGTGTACTGATGTCACGGTTTTAAACAAATCATGCAGTCCTCATCTGGAGACATTATTCATAAACTGCAAACTGTTTCATCCAAGGGTCGACCGATACATCGGCCGGCCGATGTATCGGGCCGATATTTGCGTTTTTTAAGTGTATCGGCCGATTCGCATGTGGTTTGGCCGATCCGTGCACCCCCCGCGCGCATGCGCACGCGTCATTTACAGACCGGCATCCAAGCCTTGGATTCCAAGGCCAGCTCTGTGTTGCCAGAAGACCCGCGATGCACGCTGTCGCGTCACCCCTCCCCCTCTGATATTGAAGTGCACAGCCCTGAAAGCTACAGCCACGGTAAGTTTTAAACATTCAGAGCCTCTAATGCTTTTAAAATATTGTTTGAAACCACCAAATTTTATGTTCTCTTTATTACATGTGCTTGGAAGTTTATTAAGTTAAGTTATTGAGTGGGTCGGAAAAAAACAGAAATCTGACGTGCGCATTTAATGCTCTACCCGCCAAAGTTGCCGAATTGTGACAGCTCGTGGTATTGAAAAAAGTAAGCCATCACGTTGAATAGAGTGAAAAATCTTGCTTAAACCCCTTTCCACTGGGTGGCAGACACGTTGAACTTCAGGCCTTTCTTAGAATTAGGACACCTCTTTGTACTTATTCGTCGACTATTCCCCTCCCAGGGCCGCATAGATGGCTCTGTTCCCTCCTTTAAGACTACACGCGGAAGTGGTGTCGCCCCGTCATTATTGGAACATAGAGCAGAACCGATGTATTGAGATTGTGCAAACAAATACACAGAATAAACACCCAAATACACTCCATAAGTAACTTGCCATGTTAGTTTATGTGTAATAACGGTATACTGTTCCCTCAAGGTGCGTAGGAATTTGTAATATCCCCCCGTCGTGTGTAGGGATTTATAAATAATATCCCTCGTCGTTTTGACAGTTTAATATGTATTAATTTTGAAGTGAATATAATACTGTATTAAGCAGACACTTGAACAATTAGTTGCTCAATGTGCTTCAGACATAATGGTTATTTTCCTATTATTCATGTTATGGTGTGATGAAAGGGTATAGTATAAGTATAATATATAATTTTTTAAAATATTTTTTTATAGTATATAATTAAAAAAAAATTTTTTAAACATTTTTTACCCATATTGGTCCAAAATATCGGCTTAAGAAAATCGGCAGTCCATATCGGCCATCGGCCAATGGTGATGAGAAAAAAAAAAATCGGTATCGGCCATTAAAAAACCCGTATCGGTCGACCCTTGGTTTCATGCTCCGCGAGAGTTTTCCTCGTTTATTCTGGTTGGAGTCTACATCCCTCCTCAGGCTTGTGTTACTGAGGCGTTACAACACCTGGCTGACCAGATAAACAACGTAGAGAAAAAACACCCGGACTCTTTGCTCATTGTTTTGGGGGACTTTAACAGAGCAAACCTCAGCCATGAACTGCCAAAATATAAACAGCACATTAAGTGTCCCACCAGGGACACTAACACTCTGGATCATTGTTACACTGTTGTAAAGGACTCATACCACTCTGTCCCCCGTGCAGTCCCAAGGCTATCTGATCACTGCATTGTTCATCTTATCCCGACCTACAGGCAGAAGCTGAAATCTGCTCAGCCTGTGGTAAAGACGGTGAGGAGATGGTCCGATGAGGCCAAAGTGGAACTACAAGCCTGCTTTGACTGCACTGATTGGAGTGTTTTTGAGGCTGCAGCTTCAGACCTGCATGAACTGACTGATACTGTGACATCTTACATCAGTTTTTGTGAGGATGTGTGTGTGCCCACCAAGACCTTCCGCACATACAACAACAAACAACCCTGGTTCACTGCAAAACTCAGGCAGCTTCGCCAGGCCAAGGAGGAGGCCTACAGAAATGGGGACAGAGTCCTGTACAAACAGGCCAGAAACACACTGACAAAAGAGGTGAACGCAGATACGAGGAGCTACGCTGAAAGGATCAAAAACAGCCTTTCAGCCAACAATCCGGCGTCAGTGTGGAGAGGCCTGAAGAACATCACCAACTACAGGAGGCCATCCCCCAACACTGCAATGAACCATCAACTGGCTGACGAGTTGAATCTGTTTTACTGCAGGTTTGACACATTCACACCTCCCTCCCCCAGACATTAAAGACCCATTTACACCCCCTGCTATTCTGCCTCCTCTCACCTCTGACCCCACACCAGCACTCAAGATCTGTGAAGAGGATGTTTGTCAGCTTTTTCGCAGACAAAAGATCAGGAAGGCACCCGGCCCAGATGGTGTGTCACCCTCCTGTCTGAAGGTCTGTGCTGATCAGCTGGCCCCAATCTTCACCCAGATCTTCAATAGATCCCTGGAGCTGTGTGAAGTCCCCTCATGCTTCAAATGCTCCACAATAATCCCGGTTCCCAAGAAAACCACCATCACAGGACTGAATGACTACAGGCCTGTAGCCCTCACATCTGTAGTCATGAAGTCCTTTGAGAGACTGGTGTTGTCACACCTGAAGGACATCACAGACCCCCTGCTGGACCCCCTGCAGTTTGCCTACCAGGCAAACAGGTCAGCAGATGATGCAATCAATATGGGACTGCACTACATCCTGCAACACCTTGACTCTGCAGGGACGTATGCCAGGATCCTGTTCATGGACTTCAGTTCGGCGTTCAACACCATCATTCCAGATATCCTTCACACCAAGCTCACCCAGCTCACTGTGCCCTCCTCCACCTGTCAGTGGATTATAAACTTCCTGACAGGAAGCAGCAGGTGAGGCTGGGGAGCATCACATCCAGCACCCGGACTATCAGCACTGGTGCTCCCAGGGGTGTGTGCTCTCTCCACTGCTCTTCTCCCTTTACACCAATGACTGCACTTCAAGAGACCCGTCTGTTAAACTCCTGAAATTTGCAGACGACACAACAGTCATCGGCCTCATCCGAGACGGTGACGAGTCTGCATACAGACGGGAGGTTGAACGGCTGGTCTGGTGGTGCGGTCAGAACAATCGGGAGCTGAACACGCTCAAAACTGTGGAGATGACAGTGGACTTTAGGAGGAGCCCCCCCACCCTGCCGCCCATCACCATCACCAACAACATTGTGACTGCTGTTAAAACCTTCAGGTTTCTGGGTTCCACAATCTCCTGGGACCTGAAGTGGGAGACCAACACAGTCACCATCATCAAAAAGGCCCAGCAGAGGTTGTACTTTCTGCACCAGCTCAGGAAGCTCAACCTGTCTAAGGAGCTGCTGACACAATTCTACTCTGCCATCATTCAGTCTGTTCTCTGCTCTTCCATCACTGTTTGGTTTGGATCGGTCACCAAACAGGACAAGAACAGACTGCAACAGACAATATGGTCTACAGAGAAAATTATTGGTGTCAGCCTGCCCTCCACGGCACGGTGGTGTAGTGGTTAGCGCTGTCGCCTCACAGCAAGAAGGTCCTGGGTTCGAGCCCCGGGGCCGGCAAGGGCCTTTCTGTGCGGAGTTTGCATGTTCTCCCCGTGTCCGCGTGGGTTTCCTCCGGGTGCTCCGGTTTCCCCCACAGTCCAAAGACATGCAGGTTAGGTTAACTGGTGACTCTAAATTGACCGTAGGTGTGAATGTGAGTGTGAATGGTTGTCTGTGTCTATGTGTCAGCCCTGTGATGACCTGGCGACTTGTCCAGGGTGTACCCCGCCTTTCGCCCGTAGTCAGCTGGGATAGGCTCCAGCTTGCCTGCGACCCTGTAGAACAGGATAAAGCGGCTAGAGATAATGAGATGAGATGAGCCTGCCCTCCATCCAAGACCTGTACCTGTCCAGAGTCAGGAAACGGGCAGGTAACATCTCTGCAGACCCATCACACCCTGGTCACAAATTGTTTAAACTTCTCCCCTCTGGGAGATGTGACAGAAGACTGTATGCAAAAATAACCAGGCACAAGAACAGTTTTTTCCCCTCAGGCTGTCTCTGTGATGAACAGCTAAAACCGGACTCAAATATCAGTCACATCAACTGTGAAATATCTGCACACTCATACCATCATTCTGTGCACACTGTATATTTATATTTACTAATTCATCCTTGCACTATGCTGTCTATACGTATATTTACCCTTCTACATGTACATAGCTTTTTGTTTTTGTCTACACTTTTTGTTTGTACTAAGAGAGCTAAGTGAAACCGGAGTCAAATTCCTCATGTGTGTTCACATACCTGGCAAATAAAATTAATAATAATAATAATAATAATAATAATAATAATTATTATTATTATTATTATTATTAAACTGAGTAAATGCTGTGCTGAAACAGGACTAGGGTGGACAAAGGTCCTACCCATAATATTAATGCAGATGAGAATGAGAGAAAGACCAAAGCATGGTTTGAGCCCCTTTGAGATATTGTTTGGAAGACTCCCAAACACAGGGATAGGTCCCATTACACCAAGATGCCCTGAGATGTCCTTATGTGATGATGTGATGTTGAATTACTGTGCAACCCTCTCTTCTGCTCTGAATAATGTTCACAAACAGGTGAGATCCACCTTACCAGTCCCAGTGCTGGGACCACTGCATGACCTGAAACCTGGTGACTGGGTGGTGATAAAGGACTTCAGAAGGACGAAGTGGAACAAGCCCAGGTGGATGGGACCATCCCAAGTGCTGCTCACCACACAATCAGCTGTAGAAGTGGACAACAGAGCCACATGGGTACATGCCAGCTACTGCAGAAGAGTACCTGAACCAACAGACAAGCAGCACAAGGAGGCCCTGGTACAGGAAGAAGATTAAGACAGCATTCAAGAAGCCCTTGGGGGGCCTTGTCACAGCATGAGTGGACATTCTGGTATCAAGAGGACCTTAGGGGGACCAACGAACACAAGCAACGACATACACAGCCACATGACAGACTGTACACTCTAAGAAATATCCTGTAAAAACTACAGTAAAGTACAGGCAGCACGGTTGCCAGAACTTTACTGTATGTCAGCACATACAGCACAGTACTGTAATACAGTATATTGCAGTTTACTGTAATCTAGGGTTACTGTGGGAACAATGTACTGTACCTTACTGTATTCCCTGAATTACTGTAAATATGGATTGCTGTTGCTTACTGTACTGTGCATGTTACTGTAGCTACAGGTTACTGTGCTTTACTGGTGACTTTGTCTTACTGTAATATACTGTAATTCAATTAAATAGCTTTTTTTAAAAAAAAAAAACAATTGTTTTTGTTGTTTTTATTAGCTTTTTATTAGCTTTTTATTACCTTTTAATACAAAAAACATAATGTGGCAAATGCAGAGATCATAGAGTTTGTTGGTTTACCTACTAATAAAGACATCATCAGTCTGTAATTTTAACGGTAGGTGTATTTTAACATGGAGAGACAGAATATCAAAAAGAAAGTCCAGAAAATAACTTTAGAGAATATATATTAATTGATTTATATTTCATTGAGGGAAATACAGTAAGTATTTGATTCCCTGCCAACGATGAACAGTTTTGGCATGTTTAATAAATGTGTGCAGTGAGGTGGTTGAATAACTGCATATCTTGCAGTCAAAGGCCGCCGCCATACCTTGCAGTCCTATTTTGCATCAGACATCCGATGCAACTTCAACTTCACCCTGTAACGTAGTTAAACCAAACAAATTAATTAAGAAGTATGTCACAATATACTTTGAAATAAAATTCTAAATGTCTTGGTAATCTAATCTAGCCACTCTACTGCTAGAAAAACTACGTATTCAATATGCATACAACTGATTAAAGGCCATTAAGGCCATTTCTCACAAGATTGCGGTCAAATTTGGAAGCATGCTCGGGGCAAATAAGGCGAATTTTCACGGGAGGCTTTTCCTTATGAAAATGTACACATGTGCACGATCACATTTAACCATAAATGGCAACTATCAAAAGCTAAAATGAGTTGAAAACTGCTAACATGCGCTAAAAACATTCAATGCGAAGATTTCAACCAGAGACGGCGAAAAGGCAGAACTAAGAATATTTAGTTATCTAGCTAGCGCATTGACGGTATATTATAACTAATACACTCTCAATGAGCTAGCGTGCTGACACGGACAAGTCAGACTTCAGTGGGATGACTTGCAACCTCACCCTATAGACCCTTTTCAGTCACGTGACCTTCGTAAACGCGACCACCATTTTGGACATGTAGCAGACTTCGGCTCGAATTGGTTTGAATGCGAGGAAGGCGACAAACGGAGAACATACAAGAAAAAAGAGCGAGATGCAGAAAACACCTTCGCTATCCAGCGACGTAGGGCATTTACAGGGCGAGCAGAGGGAGAAATAACAACAGTAACGACACATTAGCAACGCCGTAGAGAAATAACGGTTTATGGCACAGACCCTTTCGGTTCTTGCTCATCTAGCTGCTACAATGACTGCTTAGACTGCAACAATAATACCTAACACACATTTAAGTATCCGTCGTAAAGACGTGAAACTCGTCGAGTGACGAGTGTGTTCATTAATAAGCTAACACAATCTAAAAGTAGACATACCATCACACTGCCCTGGTGCTGTGTACAGTTTACCTTCTATGGTTTGTGCACTCACTATTTGCCATTACTTTCTCCAACCGTTGTTACAGATTACAGGGAACGGCCTGGATTTAAGAGACAAATACATGTTCCTCTTGTTTTGAACACTTAGCCCATGTTTACATTAGACCGTATCAGCGGATCATCAGATTAACGTTTTTAAACGATTAGTGTGCACACAGCAACATCAATACACGATTCGTCTGCACACAGCAACACCAATACACGGATATGCTTGGCTCCGCAGGCATCCTGCGCTCCAAATCACTCCGCCCTGAACAGCGAGTGCCCTCTGGAGGGTGCGCACTCCGGCCCTGCGCAGCTCACAGAGCGCGCGAGTGAAGTGCACAAGCCACGATTCGGGACTGAGCCGCTGTGTGTGTGATCTCAGCGCACATCACTTACCACTCGCAAGTGGAAGGATGGCAAGCCTAAAGACAATCTTTTTTTTTTTTTGTTACATAGTCAAGAGAGGTGTCGGATCACCGGATCCAGTGTAAATAGCTGCTGGAGCCAACGCCCGAGGTTCCGGAGCGCGCTCCGGCTTGCTCCCCCTCAAATTAAGCGCTGTTTGTAGGACACTGCCTCTGATCTGTCCTACAGTCTACCAACAGCAAAGGAACACAACGCTAGCTAATGTCGTTAGCTAATAGCTACTACAGAAGAACAAAGAGGTTACAATGGGTTATTTTAGCCTATTTGGTTACACACTCGCCGCCACAGAATGTTAACAGCAATGTAATGCCTTTTCTGGCTAATTTTATTCGTCTTACCTCCAACAAAGTGGTCACTGCACAAGCGCTGGTATGCTGCTATCCATCTTCTCCGTCGGTCAGCATCTACCGGGATCTGATAAAATGATAACCCTTGCCTTGTTTGTTGATGGTTACTACATCCAGGTGCACAACAATATAGTGGCATGATGGAAGTCTTGCTGAAAATAAACACTTTCTTTGCTGCCGTTCCTCAATGCTGGCTGTGGTAAACTACTGGTAGTACACGTCCAAAATGGCGGCCGCGTTTGTCGTGACGTCACGTGAAAAGGGTCCATAGTTAAAACAAAGGAATTAAAAAAGTGTGTCCCAATATTCTTTCAAATTAATGTCCAAATATGTATGTTGTTACTATGGAAAGCGACGAGGGGTGGAAAACGGCTTACATGCGCTAAAAAGATTCAGTTTTAAGATTTGAACCAGAGACGGCGAATAGGCAAAACTAGTCTTTGGTTAGATGCTAGTTAATTATCTAGCTAGCGTGCTGAGTAAAAGCTAGACACGGCCAGTTAAAACAAATGAATTAAAAAGTATGTCCCCGTATATTTTTTAAAATGAATGTGTAAATGGCCACTAAGTTGCCACTATCAAAAGTGACAATAAGTTGAATGTTAGTATTTCAACCACAGACGGCCAATAGGCAAAACCAAGAATCTTTCACCTAAGGTCAGCTAAGCTAAGTAAAGACTGAAAAAAAAAAAGATTACTTTCGTGGACAATATCTGACGGGAAAAAAATTACAGGGGACAGAAGTACTCACCGAATTCCAAGGGTTTTAGGGACTCAGGAAGCACTCAGTCAGGTAACGTTGCTTGCAACTTCACTTCCCTCGTTAGTGTGCGCTGTATGCACGTGACGTCCAGACAACATATCAGTCAGAGTTGAATGGGCTAACAGTGACCTCTAGTGACGAAATTACAGTACAATACAGCAGAGTTGCTGAATAAGCTACAGTAAGCAACAAAAGTCAAATACATTACTGTATAACATTCCCGCCTTGCAACATTTCTACATTAACTCCAGTACAGTGCTGTACTATATCAATACTGTATAATCCTGCAGGGTTTAGCTGTACTGCACTGTAAAAATTACAGCCATTTCTAAGAGTGTACATTCCAACACATTCTTCATTCTGTACCTAATTGTGAACCTCATACATGGTATAAGTAGTATTTGGTGGTTTGTCCAGTGACAGAGATTAATACACGTATTACAGGAGCAGTGTCTGACACCACAGGTACTCCAGGTGGCAGACTTTTCAGCTGGAAAAGTAAGATAGAAAGAGATCAAACTGTTAACTGGGTTCATGACATATTGACTGATAATACCAATTACATGGTGGTAGCTGAAAGAATACATTCTGACTACACATACACTAGCCGACTATACCTAGCTGATTTAGGTGATGGGACTACGGTAAGTGCCTTAGGTGTAGAGACTTCTGTAGAAAACACCCAATATCACGTAGTTCGTTGGCTGACTATTGCCACAGACTGGACAGTAACCGGTAGATGAACCCCGTATGACAGTATTATAGATTGTGTTATCATTTACATGATAAAAGGGGGGTGGCACGGTGGTGTAGTGGTTAGTGCTGTCGCCTCACAGCAAGAAGGCTCGGGTTCGAGCCCTGTGGCCGGCGAGGGCCTTTCTGTGCGGAGTTTGCATGTTCTCCCCGTGTCCGCGTGGGTTTCCTCCGGGTGCTCTGGTTTCCCCCACAGTCCAAAGACATGCAGGTTAGGATAACTGGTGACTCTAAATTGAGCGTAGGTGTGAATGTGAGTGTGAATGGTTGTCTGTGTCTATGTGTCAGCCCTGTGATGACCTGGCAACTTGTCCAGGGTGAACCCCGCCTTTCACCCGTAGTCAGCTGGGATAGGCTCCAGCTTGCCTGCGACCCTGTGGAACAGGATAAAGCGGCTACAGATAATGAGATGATAAAAGGGGGAATTGTAGAGTAAATTTTACTGTCATACTGTTTTTGTAATTTTCCTTTTCTCTGAGCATTGCCTCTTCAAGGACTAATGACAGAACATTCTGCACCAAAACATTTTTCATCTTATCATGTTCCTTACGTGTGTAACAGACATGCATAGCAGATGTGCGTACAAGACAGCGATTAGACAAGATCCAATCAGCTTTAGAGCTGATCATGCTCCCAGCGAGTGATCAAGGCATGTAATTGCAATGATGTAATGCAATAGATGTCTTCTTTTTATCTAGTAAAGCATATATACAATATAGATTTGAGAACAAAGGGACAGTGTGAGGGGTGTGCCTAACCCTCATCACTTGTCTGTTTCTGCAATAAACCTTCTTTCTCTTGCAAAAGGACGAGACTGGTTTTGGTGTTTGTCATTTTTCCATCACACTGTGCATATCAGTCAGCTGGTGGAAAACTGCAGCATGTGCTCACAGCATAGGGCAGAACAGAGAGAGCCCTTGCTGACCACGCCCATGCAAGAGAGACCCTGGCAACGAGTCGGCTCAGACTTATTCTTCTGGGAGAAAAAGTCATACCTTCTTGTAGTGGACTACTTTTAACGCTACAGAACCCTCCTCAAGGTAGCTTCTGCTGACACGGTTGTGGCTGCCCCCAAGGGTGTATTCAGCCGCCATGGGATACCGGAGACTGTAATGTTGGATAATGGGCCGCAGTACAGCTGTTCACTTTTCAAGGACTTTTCCACTGAGTATGGATTTACTCATGTCACAAGCAGCCCTAGATAACCGCAGGCCAATGGGGAGGCAGAGCGGGCAGTGGTGATGATAAAAAGACTGTGGAAAGGAGGAGGCGACAAAGCAAAGGCGCTGCTGACATATCGCACTACACCCCTGGAGAGTGGCTACTGTGTGTGTATGACCCTTCTTGCCTTTCGTTTTTTTCCCATTTTACCTAGCTCTTGTGTTTGTTTGCTCGTTTTTCTTGCTTCCCGGTTTCTTGATTCTCGCCTGTTTTCTGATTACAATTTGCCTAGCCCTTGTGTTTAGATTGCCTGTGTTTTTCTGATTCCGGGTTCTTGGACTATTGCCCGTTTCCTGACCACGATTTGTCTAGCCCTCGTTACTGTTTTGGATTTCTCTGTATTGACCTGGCCTAGCTTTTGTATATTGTCTTTTCTCACTGTGTTCATTAAAACCTTGAGTTCATTCATAATCTGCAACCATCTGGTTGGTTACAGCTGCATTACACCAGCAGCACTGCGTCCCCGGTGGCCAAACGTCAGAGGATTCCGAAAATCTGAAAACTAAGCAAAGGAGAATCAACAATGCCGCTACAACCTGCATCACAGAGCTCATCCCCTACCGCAGCTGCAGCCCAGTCAAAATGTGTGGCTGCCAAGAGAGAAGAAACAAGGAATTGTTATTCAGAAGGCAACAACACCCAGGTCTTACGGTGCTCAGCATAAATGAGTACACCCCCTTTGAAAAGTAACATTTTAAACTATATCTCATTGAACACAATTTCCCAAATGTTGACAAGACAAAGTTTAATATAACATCTGTTTAACTTATAACAGGGAAAAGTAAGGTTAATGATATAACTTAGATTACACATTTTTCAGTTTTACTCAAATTAGGGTGGTGCAAAAATGAGTACACCCCACAACAAAAACTACTACATCTAGTACTTTGTATGGCCTCCATGATTTTTAATGACAGCACCAAGTCTTCCAAGCATGGAATGAACAAGTTGGTGACATTTTGCAACATCAATCTTTTTCCATTCTTCAACAACGACCTCTTTTAGTGACTGGATGCTGGATGGAGAGTGATGCTCAACTGGTCTCTTCAGAATTCCCCAAAGAAAATAACTTCTTTCCACCACAAAGGTGAAGGCTACAAGAAGATCAGCAAAGCTTTACTTATCAGTCAGAATACTGTAGCAAAAGTGGTACAAAAATTTAAGAAATATGGAACTGCAACCATCTCACAGAGACGTCCGTCACTAAAAGAGGTCATTGTTGAAGAATGGAAAAAGATTGATGTTGCAAAATATTGCCAACTTGTTCATTCCATGCCTAGAAGACTTGGTGCTGTCATTAAAAATCATGGAGGCCATACAAAGTGCTAGATGTAGTAGTTTTTGTTGTGGGGTGTACTCATTTTTGCACCACCCTAATTTGAGTAAAACTGAAAAATGTGTAATCTAAGTTATATTATTAACCTTACTTTCACGTTATAAGTTAAACAGATGTTATATTAAACTTTGTCTTGTCGACATTTGGGAAATTGTTTGTGTTCATTGAGATATTGTTTAAAATGTTACTTTTCAAAGGGGGTGTACTCGTTTACGCTGAGCACTGTACATCATACATACTGATGAAGGACAGGTCAGATGAAACTGCACACACATGCGCTCAGTACAAGATACACAGCCCCAGACATCAACACCTGACACAACTGACACACCTGATACGACCCCAGAGCCAGGAAACACTGTTACATCCACTCACACCATCAAAGACACAAACAACCACAAACATACAGATGCAACTAACACATATGTGACATTCTCAGGCCGAGTGTCACGTCCTCCCGTGCCTCTGGATTTGTAAGAGACTGTTGTAGGAGACTGGTGGAAAAAAGAGAAATGTGATATGTGAAAAGAAAAGGAAAAGAGAAATGTGTTCTATTAATCTTTTGCAAAGATTGACTAATATAATGCTCATGTTTATAATTCAGATTTGTACATTTTGTGATACCTGTAAGAGAGTGTTACCTTTGAACCCTGTTTGTTGTTTCGAGGGGATTCTTACTTTAAGGGGGAGGTGTTCTGTAAAGAATATAGTTGAACTGTATTGATGGTGTAACCCGGACCCATTTGAATGTAACACAGTTTTCCAGTTCTGCTCTCCGTCTTGTTCTTATAGTTAACACACAGTATAGTGATAACACTGTTCCATTAATAAGCCTTCTGTTAATTCTGTGATTCCTGACTGATTAGAATGCTGAGCAATTTTAGAAACATTTGTTTTGCAGATAGAAAGATTCAACTCAGCATTTAATAACCGTGGCAGATGAAAGTGCTTTTAAACCGAACCCTGTTTATCTTATTAAAGCTGCTTCATGAATCCATTAAATGTAACATCAAAAACAAGATAATATCATTGAGAAAGTTGTACAATAACAAAATATAGCTGTTTTAATTTATTCATTAGTTTAGTCCAGAATAATTTTGACCATCGTGGTGGTTGGTGTCAGTTTCAGCAACTGGCAGATTGGAGAGTTTCATGGATGTGGAGGTGTTCCTTATACAGTGGACAGGGAGTGTGTATCATGAACTCTGGACTGCTTTAAGGGCATCGATCCTCATTGTGCATGTTTTGTTTTGTTTTTTGTCTTCAGCCTCCAAAAGCTGGTCACATGCAACACTGCGACATGGTGGCACAAGTCAAGCTGGGATTAAACTCAGGAAAGATGGGAGGAAACCAGGATCTGGAGATGTCAAGGGGTTCCAGATGTCAGATAATCAGTGATTGCAAAGGATTTGAAACCAAATATTAATTCATTTTATTGAGAAGGGGATGGGGTGAGGGGGTGGAGTTTGGAATATATATGGACCTGACGATTGTTGTTCTTTAAACCATGCTAAAGATATAAAGATATTAATTGTATATCTTAATGTAAATAAAACATCATAATGTCATGATATTTATCGATAAAGAGTTGTGGGTGGTAAAAGAGAGCAACTGGACTTGCTAGAAGATTCTTGAAGACATTTCACCTCTCATCCGAAAGGCTTCTTCAGTTCTGTCTGACTAATAGGGAGTATCAGGTATTTATCCTCTCATGGATGAAAAGCAATCCTAAGGTGTCGTTGAGTCATTCTGTCGGTGTGGGTCACTGGGGGCTGGGTGTAAACGGCCTAGAGAGTCGTTGGGATGATCAAGGGATTGTTGGTTCTCTCTGTCCTCCTGTGAGTCACTCAGTGCGTTTACATGCACATAGAGAAAATCGAATTTCTGCTGTAGCTCGACTGAAATCGAAGTTCTAAATGCCATGGAAACACCTTAGCTCAGCTGAAATCGAACCAAACTGGATTTCTCGTAATCGAGCTACGCGACCTAGATTATGCGATTGTAGCCGAGCTACTTAGTGCATGTAAACGCTGTTGAGCTACTTACTTCAGCACTGCCCCTTCCGGAAGTGACGAGTGATGAGACCACAAGCGGGAAACACAACAGCCTCGGTCGGCATGACAACAGTAGTAGTAGCGAGCAGCAGAAGAGGTACTGATAACTTTGGAACTGATAACTTTGTTTATACTCTTGAATAGCTCTTCTTCATGATGACATCCGGAAGTGTACCAACACGATGGGGCGTGTAGCACCACCTGTGGCTCGGGTGCACAATGTACCTCACACAATAGCTCGATTTCCTTGTGGGCATGTAGGATTGGATTTCTCTGGCACCCCTGCTGGGACCCTTAGCTCGATTACCGACAGTAGCTCGATTTGGATGTGCATGTAAACGCACTGACTGAAAACAGCTGGGTTTTGGTGTGCTTTCAGTTGTCTGGGAAGTGTGCTAAGGACTGCATTGTAGGTGGCTGATAATTGATGTATTAGACCACCTCCTCTGTTCAGTGATGGCCGTTCCAGGTTGACAAAAATGGCTTCTTTAACTCCTCACTCATACCAATGATCCTCTCTGACTTGTCTTATTAGACAAGACAGAAGACTTAGCATCGAGGTCTACTGGAAACCCACAAACACAGACCAGGATCTACTTTTTGACTCACACCACCCACTGGAACACAAATTGGGGGTCATTAGGACCTTGCAACACAGGGCTCAGAACATCCCTACAACGGTAGAGGGAAAAGAGAAGGAGCAGAATCACATCAAGAAAGCACTTCAGAACTGCAGGTATCCCAACTGGGCTTTCTTCAAGAGCAGAAAAAGGAACATAATGGACAAGGAGGATAACAGGAACAAACGCAAGAACATTGTCATTCCCTACATTTCTGGTCTATCTGAGAAACTCAGGAGAATCTTCGACAAACACAACATTCCGGTACATTTCAGACCCAGTAACACCCTGAAGCAGAAACTGGTCCACCCTAAGGACAGAATAGCCAGACACAAACAGGACAACATAGTGTATGCAATTAAGTGCAGTGAGGAATGCACAGTCTTGTATATTGGGGAAATAAAACAACCGCTTCACAGGCGCATGGCTCAACACAGGAAAGCCAGTTCCTCAGGCCAGGACTCTGCTGTCTATCTTCATCTTAACAACAAAGGACACTCATTTCACGATTGCAACGTACGCATTTTAGCCAGAGAGGATCGTTGGTATGAGCGAGGAGTTAAAGAAGCCATTTTTGTCAACCTGGAACAGCCATCACTGAACAGAGGTGGTGATCTAAGACATCATTTATCAGCCACCTACAATGCAGTCCTTGGCACACTTCCCAGACAACTGAATGCACACCAAAACCCAGCTGTTTTCAGTGACTCACAGGAGGACAGAGAGAACCAACAATCCATTGATCATCCCAATGACTCTCTAGGCCGTTCACACCCAGCCCCCAGTGACCCACACCAACAGGATGACTCAACCACACCTTAGGATTGCTTTTCATCCATGAGAGGATAAATACCTGATACTCCCTATAGAGATCTTGCACGTGACGTCACATCCGCTCCAGATTGTAAGCAGTCGCCATTTTGTTGGTCAAACACCATATTTCTGCCGTCTTTCCAACACTGACTTTGTTTTTTTTTCGCCCAAATCTTCAAATATTACCGTGCCTCAATGCCGGAGAGTTGTATGGCATATAAATGCCACAACAGGAGAGGTCAGAAATCGGGAAGAAAGTTTCATAGGCTGCCACGGGACCCTGACAGGCGTGCAAAGTGGATTGCTGCTATTGGCCGGGCCGATGCAAACAACAAGAACAAGGCATGGGAACCGACTGGAAAGAACGATCACTGGTGCCTGTGCAGTGACCATTTCATCTCAGGTTCGCCATGTATTTATTTCAGTATATCCATGTGGTTATTCGCAACATAAGTTTATGACTTGCTCTAATAAAAAATTCCGGGAAGTGGGAACCTGAGAAAAGGCTTGGGGCGGGGGGGTGGATTGGGTCTTTAGTGGTGTGACAAGCAATGTAGTCTCTAGATATAAAATTATTTTACACTTTTAGGGGTCACATGTAGAGATAGATAACTTCATAAGTATCAAATCATAAATTCCTCATGCTCAATTGCCACTAGTCAGTATATTTCTGTCTTTCAGGGAAGAAGAGTTCCATATCCACTGACACGGTCGTGAACACTACGTCCGGTAAGTCATAAGGGTCACTAATCCGTAGGTCATTTATTTTAGACATATATCTAATTATCTGTTCATTAGAAAAATGAGCCGTGTAGTCCGTCGGTTGAAATTTATCCATTTTGTACACGGGTGCAGCAGTATTCAGCGGTGTTTTTTACCGACAAAATGGCGGCTGTGTACTTTCCGGTCACGTGACTGCAAGATCTCTATTAGTCAGACAGAACTGAAGAAGCCTTTCAGATGAGAGGTGAAATGTCTTCAAGAATCTTCAAGCAAGTTCAGTTGCTCTCTTTTACCACCCACAGTTTACTATGACCTGGATGACTGAGAATCTTCACAGACATAGATAAAGAGTTGTCAAGACATGGTACATCCAGCAGACTCTGACTAGATCATCCAGCAGGGTGTGTGTTCATTTATAATTTATTTAAATATTAACAGTCACAAGGCTTCAGGAATCAGTTTTATCTGTGATCAGAATTTATTCACTGAGGTGATGAGTATGTCCATTAGAGGGAGCTGTTCCTGCCTACACAAAGAAGAAGACACACACACACACACACACACACACACACACACAGTGATGTTTCCATTGGGTTATTTATTTCTGGAGTTAAAAGATGAAAAGGGAACTTGTAATTTACTCATTCAAAGCACTTTCCTCCAGAGGAGCAGACAAAATTCCACTCTGAGCCAAAACCTGTCATGCATTCCTGTCCTTATGGGGACATTTTGACTTGAAAAGATCTAAAATCTTTTATATATATATATATATATATATATATATATAAAGCATTCGGCTCCCCACAGGCAAAGCCGAATGTTGTTCAGCTAGCTGAGTTAATGCTGGAGTGTGTGAACACAAGCAAAACATCAAACACACATCACAGAAAGGACAATGAGATCACTCAGGGGCACCGCTAGAAATCTTGGGCCCTATGAAAGATTACAATTTAGCCCCCCCCCCGGTAAAATTTTCAAGCGCAAGCAACTGAATTTGAAGTCTGTTTTTGGCTGGCACTTCTACTTTGCTATGCATGTGATCAGCTACCTAGCAAGTTTAGGTGATACAATTATTTGGTATATGAACATTTTAAATGCAGAACTGTCAGAATTAGACTGAATAGGCTGTTGCCTTAAAATGAAAATTCCATATTTTGTTTCTTTTATGAGCAACTATTATTAGGCCACTCAGTAGCCTATGGAGTTCATCACATCTCATTATCTGTAGCCGCTTTATCCTGTTCTACAGGGTCGCAGGCAAGCTGGAGCCTATCCCAGCTGACTACGGGCGAAAGGCGGGGTACACCCTGGACAAGTTGCCAGGTCATCACAGGGCTGACACAGAGACACAGACAACCATTCACACTCACATTCACACCTACGGTCAATTTAGAGTCACCAGTTAACCTAACCTGCATGTCTTTGGACTGTGGGGGAAACCGGAGCACCCGGAGGAAACCCACGCGGACACGGAGAGAACATGCAAACTCCGCACAGAAAGGCCCTCGCCGGCCACGGGGCTCGAACCCGGATCTTCTTGCTGTGAGGCGATAGCGCTAACCGCTACACCACCGTGCCGCCCCCCTATGGAGTTCATTCAATCCAAATTAGGGTGCCACTCAAAAATGAAGTTTCTAATTTTCATTGTCCCAACCCCTAAATGTGTTCATAATGTGAAAAGAAAAAATGTGACAAAGTGTGGATGTATTATAATATTTACTGGTAGCTCAACAGTTCCAAAGTTATACAATATGTGTAATTTTCCGAAAAATTCTGACATAATCATCTCATCTCATTATCTCTAGCCGCTTTATCCTTCTACAGGGTCACAGGCAAGCTGGAGCCTATCCCAGCTGACTACGGGCGAAAGGCGGGGTACACCCTGGACAAGTCGCCAGGTCATCACAGGGCTGACACATAGACACAGACAACCATTCACACTCACACCTACGGTCAATTTAGAGTCACCAGTTAACCTAACCTGCATGTCTTTGGACTGTGGGGGAAACCGGAGCACCCGGAGGAAACCCACGCGGACATGGGGAGAACATGCAAACTCTGCACAGAAAGGCCCTCGCCGGCCACGGGGCTCGAACCCAGACCTTCTTGCTGTGAGGCGACAGCGCTAACCACTACACCACCGTGCCACCCGCCACTGTGTTTATTCCAAAGAAAAACAAATCTAAGCAAGAATATTAACATCAACAGATAAGTGGATAGAGCACACAGTGATTTATATAATGTGATCAAACAGTTAAACTAAATAAGGTTTTATCTCAATATATAATAAGTGTTAATACACACATGCAACAGCTACTGAATAGTTACTCTATGAAAACATTTCAGCCCATTGAGCTACCAAAAAATATGCATATATTTGTATTAAACTTGGAGTAATTACTGTGCTTCATAAAAGGAACAAAATGAGAGGGTGGGACCTGGAAAACATTGAAAAAAATTTTTTGGCTATTAGACTCAGTGGCACCCTAATCCAAATGTTTGTGTTGAGAGAAATTGCATGCATCACTGTATCAGTATAACATTCTGTATGCACATTATGGATACTCCAGAGCCCTCCAGCAAACATCGTCAATAATCAGGATTACAAAATGTATTCCTTTGTTTCCTCCATTTATTGACTTATTGGATGTGATCAAATGTATGCCTTGATGAATAACTACAGTAGTTTTTTGAGTCAGTTACATAGTGCATTGCAAGAAATCCACTAAGTGTTTTTGGTTTCGTTTAGGCATCACACATTTATTAGAAAACACAGCAAATGTTCAAATATTCAAGTTAAATACTTAGCAACAGTATCAATAAATCCACACATGAACAATAGCAATGATATCTATGACCACAGCTAATGTGCAAAATATTAAAGTTAAATACTTAACAATATCAACAAATCCACACATGAACAATGGCAAAACATCTAGACTTAATTATACAATAAAGATACCTATGAAAAAAGGTGATTTTTTTTTCACACACAGTGTTATCAGCTTTATTTCTATCTGCAAGTATCAGTCATGATACAGGCTAGTCTTCATGATCGTATTGCTAGTGTTTCTCTCTTTCTCTTGGTCAGCTCTTCTTTCTCTCGATTTAAATGCCAAGGTCTAGACGCCAAGCCTTCCTTGTAGCAAAGTCATGAATCAAATCTTTGAAGCTCAGAGAGAGGGCCAATTCACTTTCAGTTGAGAGGATTGCCTGATTGTTCAACCTCTCCTGTGCCATTGTTGACCTGAGGTAGCTCTTGAGAAGTTTCAGTTTACTAAATGCCCTTTCTCCACCAGCAACAGTAACTGGGAGAGTGCAAAAAATCCTAATGGCAATACAAACTTCTCCACAAATGCTCTGGAGTTGCATTCTGTAAATTGAATTGAGGAGATCAAGGCTGGTGCAATCAGAGGGGAAAGTGGCAGAAAATACTGTATTGAGATGCCTGATTTCACTCTCAAACTGAGGTGTGAGGTCCTTTGTGTACTTGCTTATGAGTAGCTGACACACAGCAGCAATATCTTAATAATGGCTGCAAATTCCTCAACAATGTTTGCTATGGTTTGGAACCTAGTGTCCAAGTCACTAATGATATGGTCCATGGCAGTGAAAAACACTGTTTCGAAATGTCTCTGCACAGTCTCCCTGAACTGTTTCTTCTGGGGTCTCATCATAGAACCTCTTTTTCTTTTTCTCACGGCTGAGTTCTTTTTTGAAGTGAGGTGGAACCCCATTTCATTAGCAATCAATGTTGCCTCAGAGAGGAGGGAATCCCATTCATTTCTAAGAGCCTGCATCTCATCTTTGAGTGCATTTACATTGGCTGCCTCCACCTCAAGAGAAATTTTCCCTGACTGGAGTATCACATTCCTGCAATCAATACACTGCAATACATTCAACCAAATAGTGAGAACAATGGCATCAAATGACAAAGTGCTTCCTCAGACCAACAGCTTCAGCTCTAGCATCATTTGAAAGACTGCATGTGCTGAGTATGGAACTAAGGGCCTCAATGACACTAGGTAAGTGTTTTGTTACCGGTTTAACAGCATCAATTCTTGCACTCCAGCGAGTGTCAGACAAGCTGTGGAGAGAGCAGCCGGTAGTTTCTTTGTATATGGCCCATCGTTCTGGACTGGCACTTACAGATTTGTAAAGACAATTGATGAAGCCAAAAAAAGCTGACACTTCCTCACTTGATCCTGCAGCGTGTATCCCAGCGAGATTTAACGTGTGGGAAGCACAAGGTGAAAATGTGGCCAGACTGTTCTTTAGTATTTGGGCTTGTACTCCCTTAACTTTCCCAGACATGTTTGCACCGTTGTCATAGCCTTGTCCCCTGCAATCACCAATATCTATCCCTAGTTTCTTCAGCACATCTATCATCCCTGCTATTTCACTCCCTGTTTTTTTTGTGAAATTGTCTGAATTCAATAAATTCACTGAGATACTACTGAGACAGTAATGCATGCAAGTTCTCTCAACACATGAACATTTTGATTGAATGAACTCCATACAAAGTTACCGAAGAATAGTTGCTCATAAAAGAAATGTCTTTTCATTTTAATGTAAGTCTTAATAGTCTAATGCTGCTTACTGTAGCCTAGCAATTAAAATAGTTTTTAACCCTAAATCCTTTATTCATGGATTGTATTGCTCACCTCCTTCTCCTTCAACTGGGATTTGGGTTGAGGGCTGGGGTCCTATTCCTGAGGCTGAATGGGCACCTCATTAGTTTTGAAACCAGTTATTAGCACCAGTATCATGTAGGCTAGCCTAATATTTTACCTCACGTATTAGCCCAGTAGGCTAGTTTATTGCACAAGTTTAGCTAGTTCTGTGCAGACCTTCTACATTACATTCATCTGATCTTCCATCTTCAACCCTTTTTCTCCCTTTCAGCTTTCTGCTGCTTCTCCTTCCGTTTTTGATATCCGGACTCCATAATTTATCTCACCACCATCACACCTGCTCCTGCTTAGCAACGGAATGTCCAGCTGTGCTGCGCGCGGAGCGAAACTGCCAGCTGCTGTGAGCTGCGCTAATAGCGGCGCTGTGCACACACGGAGCTACACATTTCACTGTCCCTGCCCACAATCAGACTGTACCATTACTAAAAAGGGTGGAGGGGTGAAATGACTATCATAAATAATTCAAGGGAAATGTTATCGCAAATCATAACCATGTATAATTTGCATATTTTAACAGATGAACTATTTTATTTCAAAAACTTACACAAGGCAATACTATTAAAATAATATTAATATCCCTCACAGGCCCCCGTCATTGCCAGGCCCTTAGAATCGTCCTAACTTCCCCCCCCCCCCCAGCGGCGCCCCTGAGATCACGGTCTAGAGAATTTGGGAAATTAATGAAAGATACTCATCAGAGCATAATAATAAAGCCCAAAGTTTGTAGGGGTTCAGGGCATGGACGTCGTTAGGTCCATTTTAGGGGGGCTTAAGCCCCCCCAAAATGTTCCCAAGCCTCCCTATAATTTTCAGTGTTTTATATAAACATAAAAATAGTGCAGACTTGCACATTACACAAACCAGCAAGAAAACGAGTCAAACAATTATATGTTTACAAGTTCTAGCTATGACACGAATAAAATTATCGTTATGTTTCCCAACATAGCCAGGTAGGCGCGCATGCGCAGTTCAGGTGGGAGCTGTATGTTATTAGGCCGACTTGCTGTAACGTTCCGTTCCTGAGGCCGGCAGAGCTGTTAAGAGAAGAAGAGGACTTAATTCGCAGTGAATGATACAGTGAACAAGAGATTGTAAGTTGATGTCAGTCACTGTTAATTGCTTAACGTTACCTACGTTTATCTAAGGGGAAGAAAATGTGATGCTGTAGGCTACTTGTCCCTTTTAACATTATGGCAGCTAAATTTAACTTTATGGAAAATGTTAGCCAATATTAGTGTGAACAGTTCAACTTGACAGCTTTCTATATTTTGTCCCATTTGTGTATTGGTATGTTCTTCAACTATTGCGAGTGAAAACTAAATGCCATTAGTAGCAATTGTTGTGGCGAGAGAAGATTTAATGTGTCCTTTCATTTCATTGGCTAGATGGATATATGACGATTTTTTAAGAGAGTGAGTGAGGAACAGGAGAGTGATAAGGGAGCTGATGCTGAAGAGGTCTGCGTGATCGAGGTCAGTAAATGTCAACAGAGAAAACAGGGCCGAGTTCAACCAATGCACCGTTTTGTGATGGTTTAGCTCCGGTTTGATCTAGGCCACTAATTGAATGAGGTAGCCTATTTGGCCGCAACGTAGTAGCCCACAACACTTTCCTGGAGTTAAAGATGACAACACGTTACATAAGAATGGAAACTGTAGGAAAACATTTCAAAACATTGTGACCGCATTGGCCTTTGCAATAGGCTTCTGAGTTTGTTTTCTTTCGTTTGGTGGGTGTGTCAGAAGTCACCATATCAGCACTGATGTGCAGGCTATCAAAAACCTACTGAATTAAAAAGAAAAAAAAGACAGCATGCACAGTAGGCTATCCACCTCCAGTTGAATGATATGAGTGAAAATAAAGTAATCCCCATATTTATATGCCTTAATCAAGCTTGGATAAAAGCAAATGGCAAGCAATGGCCCACTCAGCCGCTCCTGTCTGATCAACGCCTTTAGTGCACCTCTGTTTCTGTTGAATTAACCGTCTTGCACAAGGCCGGATTAACTATATGGGCCTGCGGCACAGTGCCCAGGGACACTAACCACTCACAGCCAGTGGGGGGGCACCACATGACAGAAACTTTAAAAATATTTTTCGTGAATGTTTGTACACTTAAAATGGTTATACACTTGACATTGTTAAATAGTCATATATAATTCACTATGAACACTAATTTCATAAGAACAACAACAATAATCATAATTCTGAGCAAGAGTGGCCAATGCGACCATTAACCCCCCTTTCCTCAACCTGTCAGTTGAGCCAGTCCACCTACGGTGAAATGTATCAGTTTTTTAAAAACCGCGGTAGAAATGAAAAATGGACAGATATCAATTGAGTGGTTGTGTGAAGAGAAAATTAAAAAAAAGAGAAAGACTCCAGGCGTGTAGCTGCAATTAAAAATGTTCCAGTGTTAGATCGTTTTTTTTTTTTATAAAAACATCGACAACTGCTGTCACTACCAGCGCTGAAGCCGAAGCTAATGAAATCAGCGATGCTAGTGAGGGAGATGGCCCTGCTAGCACTAGCCGGGGAGATGCTACAACCACAGCCAGTGTTAGCCGAGGGGTCAGCAACGACGAGAATCCCCTTGAGGAAGATGGGAGCGAGGGAGACCCCGGGGAAGAGGATATGTGCAAAGCCACTTTAAGCCAGGTAGAGATCAGTTCACACCATGGTGACGAGAAGGAAGACGAGGGTGTTATGGATGTCAACCCAGTGCATCCAACGCCAGTAGAACACTTCTCTATTTCAACTGATCCTGCGCTATGGGGAGAACATGTCTAGGTTCATACAGAACAGATACGCTTTGAATTGATACACATATGTACATTGTACAACTGAATATGCCGTACTGGATGTTATTTGAATTTATATTTCGAATTGAGACATTTGAATATGTTGCCTAGATCGATGCTATTTTAATTGATACACATTGTGAATTGACACATTTGAATATGCTGTATTGTATATAGATGGATGCTGTTTAAATTGCTGATGCTGTTTTAATTGATACACATTTTGAATTGAGACATTTTAATATGGATAGAATAGAGTATGGATGCTTTGAAGGTTTTTATTGAGACATACAAATATATGCTGCTCATTTTTGAATAAGACATTTCAATATGCCTACATGCATATCGTTGGTTGTTTTCAGTGAATTTGATGGGCTGATGTAGCCTACTTAATACATTTTCAATGAGGAAGAATGACCTTGTTTATGTGTACTATTGTTTATGTATATGCTACTATTTTTGACAGCAAAGGGCAAGGTTTGTGAGTGTGTGCAGGAGGTTACTGAATGCGTGTGCGCAGGGTGGTGGTGGTGGGGGGCACTTGAGGTATAGTGCCCAGGGGCACCGCATTGGCTTAATACGGCACTGGTCTTGCATGGCATAAACTAGCCCCTTATTTCATATTCAGTTCTGGCCAACTTGACTTGTATTCCCTGTCTAGGCTTAGCCTATAGTCTAAACTAGTCTCATTGGATGTTAAAGATAGGCCAGCTTACATACAGTAGGCCTACACAACAAAATATTTTATGAATTAATGATTATTTTATAATAATTTAATGAGAACAGTCATAGGCTACTGTAGGCCTCCTGTACATTGCCATGTCAGATAATCAGCCAAATGCATTTATTTTGGTGGTAGGCTAACCCCATTCCCAACGTCATCTAGCAATCTTGGAGGATATGATATTAATTTAACTTCAGGGTTTCATCATGTTAATTTTGTTTTTGAACTCCTTGAAGGGTGAGGCAGGAGAGGCTGAGGAGGAAAATGAGCATCAGGCAAGTTCAAGTCAGAGAGAGGAAGTGAATCCAGATTCAGAGGAGGTCAAGCAAATAGATCTAGAGAGAGAAGAAACTGAAACAGAGACAGAAGGTGAGCAAGGAGGCCAAGAGGAAGAAAAGGATCAAGAAGCTGCAGCATCTTCTCTTAGTGATTTAGGTGATAAAGACACAGGGCCTAGACAGGTAAAACTGAATAGCTATCCACAAGACATCTTTGGTACACAGAAGAGGGCATTTCACCACAGCTGGTTTGCTAAGTACACATGGTTAGAGTATTCAGTCAACCTGAATGCTGCTTTCTGCTTCCCATGCAGAGTGTTTGGCAGAAACATCAAGCATGATGCTTTGGTCAGTTGTGGTTGCAGAAATTGGAAAAAAGCTTTGTCTGTCTTTAATAAGCATGACATGACACAGTCCCATAAGGACAGTGTTGTTGCATGGAAAGGATATCAGGCAACTAGCCAACAGGGAGATGTTGTACAGATGATGGTGTCTGCAAATACATGAGATAGCAGAGAGAAGGGACTATCTGAAGCGAATTGTTGCAGTTAGCTCAATGTTAGGTGCTCAGGGACTACCCTTCCGTGGCAATGATGAAAGTGAAGTGAGTACAAACAGAGGCAACTTTCTTGCTTGCATGGGGCTTTTGATGAAGTTTGATCCATTCCTGCAAAATTACAATCCTCCATCAAACGCCACGTACATCTCACCAGCATCTCAGAATGAGATGATTGAGTGTTGTGCTCAGGAAGTGACCAGCATCATAGTGTCTGAGATTAAACATTCCAAACATTATTCCATTATGGTAGATGAAACAAGAGATAGGCGATCAGAGCAGCTGGCTGTTTGTGTTAGATACGTGTCAGAGGGGGAAGTAAAGGAATGTTTCCTAGCACTTTCAGAATTAATGACATTTGATGCCCAATCCATTGCAGACAAGCTGCAGCAGCAGCTCCAGGTCAATGGCCTTGCTAATGTCAAGTGTGTGGCACAGACTTATGGCAATGCAGCGGTCATGAGTGGACCCACAGGAGGTGTGCAGGCACGTTTTAGAAGGCTCCATCATGATGCTATCTATGTACATCGTTATGCACACGAGCTTAACCTAGTGTTGTGCCACACTTGCAGGGCTGTTTCAGAGGCTGTGGAGCTATTTGATTTGTTGGAATGTGTATATTCTTTTTTTACCACTTCCCTGGTGAATCACCATAAGTTCAAAGATGCTCAGTCCAAGCTTGGGTTGGCAGCAATTGAGCTTGTACAACTTTCAAACACTCGTTGGGCATGCCGGCTGCAGTCAATCAATGCAGTTCTTCAGACCTTACCAGCCATTTTTGAATGTCTCTCTGTCACTGGGTCTCCCATGGCTGTTGGTATCAAAGCAAAGCTATCACTCTTCTCAACCATCTATGCTATCCTGATGTTTCAGACACTTCTGTCCATAACTGAAGGACTCCACAAACTCCTTCAGAAGGAGACTTTAGACCTGGCAGAAGCTCTGATTGGAAAGGATGCTGTGTGAGACACACTCAAGGGTAAGCGCACAGATTCCTTTGCCACAGAACTGTATGAGAGAACCAAGGCTCTGTGCCACACGCACAGTATTCCTGAACCACATGCCAAGAAAAGGCAGAAACAGTAAAAGATGGATGATTTTGTGTTGGAGACAACCGTAGGTTCTCGCACTGAGTTAGTCAGTTCAGAGGTCTTTAAAACGGAGTTGCTTTTCCCCTGTGTGGACAGGGTGGTTGGTGAGCTTGAACTAAGATTTTCCAGTGTAGATGCAGGGCTCCTAAAAGGCATCCAGACCTGCAGCCCTAAGTCTGAGAACTTCTTGAATGAATCCAGCTTGGAAGAACTTGCCAGGCACTATGGCATAGACCTGAAAACGGAGGAGGTCCTTGTTGCCAGAAGCTTTCTTGTTCACAAAGCAGATTCTGGATATCCACCCCAAGACATGTTAGCTGTGCACAACCTCCTAAACTCAGACATGTTTCCCTCTCTGAAGGAAGTCCTCCAAGTTGCCCTGACAGTGCCTGTAAGCAGTTGCTCTTGTGAAAGGCCCTTCAGTGCATTGCGTCAGCTGCACTCCTGGCTGCATCAAACAATGGGGCAGCAAAGACTACATAACCTTGCAGTCATGTCAATTGAAAATGGCATAGTAAGTCAGCTGAATGACAAAGTGTTAGACCGTTTTGCCACTCTGAAAAACAGAAGGCATTCTTTGATGCTTCCACCCACAAAGTAGAGCAAAGTGGGCACAGAGCTCACAACAGTGTCACAACAGTGATAAGAATGGATAGTTGACTTTCTGTATTATAAGTTTGTAGCAAGAGTCCTAGGTGGGTGGAGCACAGAAGCACGGCAGGCCAGAACTGAGTTCTCAAAAACTCTTATTTAGCTTTTCAGCTTTTATATTCACTCTCACACACACGCACACACAAGCGTCCAGGTTGGGGGAGAGCTCCCTTCCTCTGCTCTCCCTCTCCTTTATAGGGCACGGTCACTAGGGAAGACACACAAACACAGGTTAATTCCCATCAGGTATAGTGATTCTGCCACTTACCTTCCCTAACTCCACCCTCCATTCACAGACTGATGCTTGACCACACCCCTGCTGCCACAAAGTTCTTCTACTTAGTTATATACTGTAATTTTGCCTTTAATTGTTGATTTAAAGACATTTCCTCCCCTGTTCTCTAACATATCACTGTTACTTACATTAAAACTCTTATGTAAGACTCAGTCAGACATACACATTGAGTTTATAAGAATGTAGCTATGTATTATTTGTATTGGCTTTAGTTTTTATTCTTTATCCCTTTTAATTATTATTAAAGACTATTTCTCTTTTCGGGGGCGGCACGGTGGTGTAGTGGTTAGTGCTGTCACCTCACAGCAAGAAGGTCCTGGGTTCGACCCCCGGGGCCGGCGAGGGCCTTTCTGTGTGGAGTTTGCATGTTCTCCCCGTGTCCGCGTGGGTTTCCTCCGGGTGCTCCGGTTTCCCCCACAGTCCAAAGACATGCAGGTTAGGTTAACTGGCGACTCTAAATTAACCATAGGTGTGAATGGTTGTCTGTGTCTATGTGTCAGCCCTGTGATGACCTGGCGACTTGTCCAGGGTGTACCCTGCCTTTCGCCCGTAGTCAGCTGGGATAGGCTCCAGCTTGCCTGCGACCCTATAGAAGGATAAAGCGGCATGAGATGAGATTTCTCTTTTCTTTTTTAATCCAATCACCTTTTAGCACCTTAGCAAAGGTAAAAACTTGTAGATAGTGTAAATTTTAGTGTCATACGGTTTTGTAATTTTCCTTTTCACTGAGTGTTGCCTCTTCAAGGACTAACGACTTAGAACATTCTGCACTGAAACATGTTCATCTTATCATGTTCATTACGTGCATAGCAGACGTGTGTGCAAGCCAGCGATTAGACAAGATCCAATCAGCTTTCAGGGCATGTAATACAATAGATTTAATGCAATGGATGTCTCCTTTTTATCTAGTAAAGAGTTGCAGTATCTGAACAGGTGGGTGGAGCACAGAAGCACGGCAGGCCAGAACTGAGTTCTCAAAAACTCTTATTTAGCTTTTCAGCTTGTCTTTCTCACTCTCCCAGCCATACGTGCACACACACACACACACACAAAGCGTTCTGGTTGGGGAGAGCTCCCTTTCTCTGCTCTCTCTCTCCTTTTAAAGGGCACAGTCACTGGGGAAGACACACAAACACAGGTTAATTCCCATCAGGTGCAATGATTCCACCACTTACCTTCCCTGACTCTGCCCTCCATTCACAGACCGACACTTGGCCATGCCCCTGCTGCCACATACCCCTACTGCCCGACTCCGGCCGGGGAGCTGTCCGGCCTGTAGCCAACTCCCCCCCTCCCTTGACGGGAGAGGAAATCCTCCACGAACATCTGCGCCCCTGGCCTGTGGACCACCTCGAACTTAAACGGCTGGAGTGCCAGATACCAACGGGTGATCTGCGTGTTGGCATCCTTTATGCGGTGGAGCCACTGCAGGGGTGCGTGGTCCGAACAGAGGGTGAAAGGGCATCCCAGCAGGTAGTAGCGGAGGGCAAGGACTGCCCACTTGATGGCAAGGTACTTTTCGATTGTGCTGTACCTGCCCTCACGCACCGACAGCATCCGGCTGATGTACAGCACTGGACGTTTCTCTCCCCCTCCACCTCCAGGGACAGAACAGCCCCCAGCTCTCTGTCCGACATGTCCATCTGCAAAATAAAGGGGAGAGAAAAGTCAGGGGAGTGTAACAGTGGCCCCCCACACAGTGCAGCCTTCATCTCTGAGAAAGTCCACTGGCATTGCTCCGTCCACTGGACCGGACCTGGTGCTCCCTTTTTAATGAGATCAGTCAGTGGGCTGGTGACGTCCGAATAATTAGGTATAAACCTACAATAGTAGCCAGCCAGCCCCAGGAACCGTCTCACCCCCTTTTTGGTCTTGGGCAGGCCGCAATCGCTGCTGTCTTATTAATTCGAGGATGCACCTGCCCATTGCCCAAGTGGAAAACCAGATACCGTACTTCCACCCGCCCAATCACACACTTCTTCAGGTTGGCTGTGAGACCCGCTCACCTCAGTGACCTAAGGACGGCCCTTAGGTGGTCTAAGTGCCGCAGCCAGTCATTACTGTAAATAATAATGTCGTCTAAGTAGGTGGCTGCGTAGGTGGTGTGGGGGCGGAGGACCCTATCCATAAGCCACGGGAACATAGCGGGTGCCTCAAACAGCCCAAAAGGAAGTGTGACAAACTGGTGTCAGCCAAACGGTGTGGAAAAGGCCGTTTTTTCTTGGGATAGTGGCGTCAAGGGGATCTGCCAATATCCCTTTGTCAAATTCAGTGTCAAATAAAAAAAACGAGCCATGCCTAGTCGATCGAGCAACTCGTTAATATGAGGCATTGGGTATGCGTCAAATTTAGACACCGTGTTGACTTTTCTATAGTCCACACAGAACCGGACCGACCTGTGGGCCTTGGGAACCAAGACCACCGGGCTGCTCCAGTCACTGTGGGACTCCTTGATGATGCCCATTTCAAGCATGGCCCTGAGTTCTCCCCGAACCACCTTTTTTTGTGTTCGGGCAGTCTGTAAGGGTGGCAGCGCACTACTACCCCCGGGGGCGTCTCATTGTGGTGATCTATGAGGTGGGTGTGATTAAACTGTTCGACTAAGCCATCTGTTTGTGGGTGATAAATGCTGGTGCGGATAGGCTTAATTCCCAGTAACCCATACAGTTCGCACAGTGTGCGTAACATAAATGTAGTGCCTTGATCAGTCAGAATCTCTTTGGGGATTCCGACTCGGGAGATGACACAGAAGAGTGCTTCTGCAATACTACGTGCTGAGATATTGCGAAGAGGCACTGCTTCCGGATATCGCGTTGCATAGTCCACCAGAACTAAAATAAAGCGATATCCTCGTGTTGACCGATCTAATGGCCCGACGAGATCCATCCCAATTCTTTCGAATGGGGTCACAATTAATGGCAGTGGGCGCAAAGGCACTTTTGGAATGGCCATGGGATTTACTAACTGGCATTCGCGGCACGCCATACACCACCTACAGACATCGCCACGAATCCCTGGCCAATAGAACTGGGCCATTATTTGGGCTAGTGTCTTATCCTGCCCCAAGTGTCCGGCCATGGGATTAAAGTGAGCCACCTGGAATATAAATTCCCGGTGGCTCTTTGGGATTAAAAGCTGTGTTATTTGTTCCTTAGTCTGAGTGTCCTGTGTCACTCGGTATAATCTATCCTTAATAATGGAAAAATAGGGGAAGGACAGCGTGGCGTTTGGCTGGAGAGTTTGACCATTGATTACTCTCACTTGGTCAAACGCATGCTGCAGAGTCTTGTCTCATGACTGCTCTAACGGGAAATTTGCGAGGGAATCCCTGAGAGAGGGAGGAGGAGCATGCTGCTCCTCACTCTGACGCGGTGATGACAGACAGCTCTGTGACAGCTGCTCCCGCCAATGCCACTCCGGGACCTCGCCCCCGAACTATGGCAGGCCCCACTCTTCACTAAATGCGTCATTAATTCCAGAAATCCCAGCCAATCAGTCCCCAAAATTATCGAGTGGGTAAGGCGAGGATTAAATTTTTACCCTCAAAATAGAATGTGGACAGACACTAAAGGGTAGTTGTGAACATCTCCGTGCACACACAGCACCTTCACCAATTGTGCTCTTCCCAATGCCTCATCTTGCACCAGGCTTTGGTGGATTGAGGTCTGATTACAGCTGGAGTCCACCAAAGCCTGATACGTATCCCCTTGGATACTCACCAATATGCGATACGCTCCGGCCGGATCAAGGGCTGTCCCTGGTGCGTCGGGGATCTGGACCACTGTGCCCACCTCCATCGCCGAGCACTGATGCTGGATGTGCCCCGGTTTCCCGCAGTGCCAGCATACTGGCCAAGGCACCGGTGTTCCGGAGATCACTCACCTGGGGGGGGGGGGGGGGGGGAGGGAGACACAGACAAGGAAGTAGGAAACGGTAGAGCACCGTGGGTACGGTGGGCCAGCTGGGGTGGAGCCAGCCCCTGCCTCCACGGTGGGGGAATGGGGTGAGGACAAGGAACAGAGGGAGAGGGAGAAAAGAGGGGAATAGGGAAGACACACTTTCCTGCCATTGGAATGGTTGCCATATGGTCCTTCGCCAGCTCGATGGCCTGATCCAGCGACACCGGGCGATGGCACTGGACCCACTCCGCTGTTCCTTCCGGAAGCCGGGCGCTGAAATGTTCCAGCGCCACCAGATCTATGATTCCCTCAGTGTCGCGGTTGTCGGCCCTCAGCAACCGCCGGCAGGCGTCCCAGAGTTGCTGGCCAAACGCGAATGGCCAGCTGACCTCCTCCAGGCACGGCGCGCAGAAGCGCTGCCGCTGCTGTTCCAGGGTGTGACCCACGCGTTGGAGGATGGCCCTGCGGAGGTCTGCATAGACCAGCCGGCTGTCAGCATGGAGCTGTAGCACAGCCAGCTGCGCCTCGCCCTTTAGCAGGGGGAGGAGGCACGCCGCGCGCTGTTCCACCAGCCAACCACATGCCTCTGCTGCCTGCTCGAAAAGAGTGAGGAAGGCTTCAGGGTCATCATGAGGACCCATCTTCATTAGGGTGAGGTGGGGAGGGTCTGCAGCGCCGATGTGAGCAGGTGCTGGAACACCTGGCGATCTTCCTGTTGCGCCAGCACCAGGGCTTCAAACCGTTGTTCCTGCTCCTTCCGGAGGGCAATCAGCACCTGGTGCTGGCTCTGTTGGGCCATGACAAGGGCATGGACCAGGTCCTTGAAGGGGGAGGACTCCATGTGGCTGTTCCCTTCTGCACTCCGTCCCCGGTTTCGGCACCACTGTAGTATCTGACCAGGTGGGTGGAGCACAGAAGCACGGCAGACCAGAACTGAGTTCTCAAAAACTTTGATTATTTTAGCTTGTCTTTCTCACAGCCATATGCGTGCACACACACAAGCATTCTGGTTGGGGAGAGAGCTCCCTTTCCCTTCTCTCTCTCTCCTTTTAAAGGGTGCGGTCACTGGGGAAGACACAAACACAGGTTAATTCCCATCAGGTGCAGTGATTCCACCACTTACCTTCCCTGACTCCACCCTCCATTCACAGACCGATGCTTGGCCACACCCCCACTGCCACAAGAGTGTTAGGGTTTTGCTGGGAATCGAACCCAGGTCACTGGTGTAATGATTCAGCAAACCCCCACTAGGCCACCAAGGGAATGACTCAAGTGCAGAGGTGTGAGGTGAAAGTAGAAAGTAGCAAAAACAGTTTATTTATACTATATACAATCCAGGGCAAAAGAAACAAAAAGTATAATCCAAAGCTGAGAAGACAAAGGGAAAAATAAAATACCCCAAAGTACAAAACAAAAGCCAAAAAACCAGAAAAGAAAAGGCAAAAATACCAACGCTCAGAAGATCCAACAACACAGTAAATACTAGGTCCAAAAAGAAAAGCAAAGTGCAAAACCAAAAAGACAAGGAACACGGTACAGAGGAAACTGGAGCTAAACATAACAGCACAAAGACTCCATGACAAGAGGACTGAACTCAGGGGTATAAATACACAAACTAATTAAGGACAGGGCGGGGCAGGAAACAGGCAATAAGACAAAAACAAAACAGAACACAGTGGTGACCTCTAGAGGCCAAAACAAACATGACCAGAAAAGGAAAAAACAGTGGCCTCTAGAGGCCAAAACAGTTCCAGTCCTAACAAAGAGTATATATAAATTTGAGAACAAAGGGACAGTATGAGTGGTGTGCTGAACCCTCATCACTATGTGTCCGTTTCTGCAATAAACCTTCTTTCACTTGCAAAAGGACGAGACTGGTGTTGGTGTTTGTCATTTTTCCACAACAAATCTTGGTGTCCCTGGGTGGGCTGAATGACTTCTGTGGTCTTCTGGGTGGCAAGAGGACCAGAGGACACTCGTGGAGAAACAAACATCCATCCTTAACCTTGTATTCTTCAGAGAGGAGATGGTGCGCCTTTTGCCACCCAGAGGCGGGAAACACTGCAGTCCACCATTAAATAGATAAGAACCACGAATTCTGTTTGACCTTATTTAAAGTTTACAGAATTAAAGGAGAACTGAAATTACTGTTCAGTGAAGTTTAATGTTTGTGTCATGGCAAAGATGCATCAGTGAGGAGTCAATGATCTAGAAACTGGGTTCCTAAGATAGAAGTTCTGGGAAATTCGACCTCCATGAGAGCCAAGGATTAAAAGTTTTCCTTAGTTCTTCAGAAAAACTAAGGATTTATACCGACGGGTATATCTTATGGAACTACGGCAAGTTGGTTAAACTAATGAAAGAGATAGTTTGGCAAGTTGGTTAAGAGGTAGTTTGGCTGAATGGCATAACTTGTGATGGGTAGTTGCCAGCAAAAGATGGATCTGCCAATGACTCAGTCATTGAACATCGCTCATGACACGTTAAATTGCTCCTACACAGATAATAAGAATACCAGGCTTGTCCTATATACACCGGTGTGCTCTACTCTGATCTCTCTCTCTCTTTGCTTTCTTCTCACACACAGTTGCAAGGCACTGTGTGTGTGTGCACACGAGTTGCACCACAAGAGTGAGAGATCTCCAGTGTGTGTATTTCTATTTTTTCTCGCTAATGTAGCATGGGTGGTGCAAGTTTTATGTATGGTGAATACATGTTTTATTTCATTATTTTTTTAAGGTTTTTGGGGGGCTTTTTTCACCTTTTATTGGATAGGACAGTGTAGAGACAAGAAATGAGCGGAAGAGAGAGGGGGAGGGATTGGGAAATGATCTCAAGTCGGAATCGAACCCGGGTCCCCGGATTTATGGTATGGTGCCTTATCCACCTGAGCCATGACGCCCCTTATTTCATTAGTCTACGCATACAGTTGTAATAAGGGTTTCCCTCTGTAACAAGGAGTCAAGTAATTTGAAGTAAAATGAGTTCGTGCCATAACAAAGGCACCGAAGACACAACATGACACACGATAAGGTGCTCTGGTTGTTCATATGATAGTCCTAACATAACATTCATGAGAGTTAATTATGGGGAAGACTCTCTAGCACAGTTTGATATCTGGGTAAAAGAATGCAGGTTTCCCAAAAAGGGAAGTTTTAGTATGAGGCAGTTGGAAGGCTTAAAAAAGGCTTTAGATAAGAAAGAGAAGGATGAATTAGATTCATCCAAGGGTGTGATTGGGAGGAACGGCCTGCCCGATCTGAACCCGAATGGTGTTCAGTTATTGGACATCTGTGCCATGCACAGTTTGGCCATAACGAACACCATGTTCGAGCATAAGGGTGCCCATAACTGTACGTGGCACGAGGACACCCTAGGCCATAGATTGATTATTGACTTTGTCGTCGTTTCATCTGATCTACGACTGTATGTCTTGGACACTTGGGTGAAGAGGGGAGCAGAGCTGTCAACTGATCACTACCTGGTGGTGAGCTGGATCAGATGGTGGGGGAGGAGGCCAGACAGACCGGGCAGGCCCAAATGCGTAGTGAGGGTATGCTGGGAATGTCTGGCGGAGGCTCCCGTCCGTCGGATCTTCAACTGTCACATCCGGCAGAGCTTCAACTGCATACTGGGGGAGGATGGGGACAATGAGTCCAAGTGGACCATGTTCCGCACCTCCATTCCCGACGCGGCTGTGCAGAGCTGCGGCTCCAAGGTTGTTGGTGCCTGTCATGGCAGTAATCCCCAAACCCCAAAGGTGGTGGACACCTGTGGTGAGGGGAGCCATCAAGCTGAAGAAGGAGTCCTATCAGGCTTGGTTAGCCTGTGGGTCTCCAGAGGCAGCTGCCAGATACCAATGGGTCAAGTGGAATGCAGCTCTGGCAGTCACTGAAGCAAAAACTTGGGTGTGGGAGGAGTTCGGTGAGGCCATGGAAAGTGGCTTTCGGTCAGCCTCGAAGATATTCTGGCAAACCATCCAGCAGCTCAGGAAGGGAAAACAGTGCTCTGTCCCGACCGTTTACAGCAAGGATGGAGTGCTGTTGACCTCAACTGGGGACATCATCCAATGGTGGATGGAATACTTTGAGGACCTCCTCAATCCTTCCTTCATGTGGTCCAAGGAGGACGCAGAGTCTGAGGGTGCTTGGGAGGACTCGCCCATCACAGGGGCTGAGCTTGCTGAGGTGGTTAAAAAGCTCCTCGGTGGCCGGGCTGCAGGGGTGAATGAGATTTGTCCTGAGTTCCTGAAGGCACGGGATGTTATTGGGCTGTCTTGGCTGGCATGCCACTTCAACATTGTGTGGAGGTCGGGGACAGTGCCTCTGGATTGACAGACTGGGGTGATGGTCCCCCTTTTTAAAAAGGGGGACCGGAGAGTGTGTTCCAACTCTAAGCGGATCACACTTCTCAGCCTCTCTGGGAAAGTCTAGGCTGGGGTGCTGGAGAGGAGAGTCCAGTTGATAGTTGAACCTCGGATTTAGGAGGAACAATGCAGTTTTCATCCTGGTCATGGAACACTGGACCAGCTCTTTACCCTTGCAAGGGTACTGGAGGGTGCATGGGAGTTTGCCCAAACGGTTTACATGTGTTTTGTGGACCCGGAGAAGGCTTACGACCGTGTCCCTCATGGTGCCCTGTGGGGGGTGCTTCGGGAGTATGAGGTTCAGGGCCCACTTCTATGGGCCATTCGGACCCTGTATGACCGGAGCAGGAGTTTGGTTTGCATTGTCGGCAGTAAGTCAGACTCGTTCCCGGTGCATGTTGGACTCCGCCAGGGCTGTCCTTTGTCATGGGTTCTGTTCATAACTTTTATGGACAGAATTTCTAGGCGCAGCCAAGGGGCGGAGGGTGTCCGGTTTGGTGGCAGCAGGATCACGTCTCTGTTTTTTGCGGATGATGTGGTCCTGTTGGCTTCATCAGTCTGTTACTTACAGCATGCACTGAGATAGTTTGCAGCTGAGTGTGAAGCAGCTGGGCTGAGGATCAACACCTCCAAATCCATGGCCATGGCGCTCAGCTGGAAACAGTTGGAGTGCCTACTCCAGGTCAGGGGGGCGTTGCTACCTAAAGTGGAGGAGTTTAAGTATCTCGGGGTTTTGTTCACGAGTGAGGGTAAGGGGGAGTGGGAGTTGGACAGACGGATTGGGGCAGTATCAGCAGTAATGCCAACGCTAAACTGGTCTGTTGTAGTAAAGAGAGAGCTGAGCCAAAAGGTAAAGCTCTCAATTTACTGGTCCATCTACTTTCCCACTCTCACCTATGGTCACGAGCTATGAGTAGTGACTGAAAGAATGAGATTGCAGATACAAGTGTTAGAAATGAGTTTTCTCCACAGGGTGGCTGGGTTCTCCCTTAGAGACAGGGTGAGAAGCTTGGTCATTTGGGAGAGACTCGGAGTAGAACTGCTGCTCCTCCATATCAAAAGAAGTCAGTTGAGGTGGTTCGGGCACCTTGTTAGAATGCCCCCTGGACACCTCCCAAGGGAGGTTTTCTGGGCATGCCTCACCGGGAGGAGACCCCAGGGCAGACTCAGGACACGCTGGAGAGATTACATCTCTCGGCTGGCCTGGGAATGCCTCAGTATTCCCCCAGAAGAGCTGGGGGAGGTGGCCGGGGAGAGGCAAGTCTGGTCTGCTGTGCTTTGGCTGCTACCCCCATGACCCAGATCCGGATAAGTGGTAGAAGATAGATGGATGGATGGAGGATGAATTTGACAAAAAATGTTTAAAAAAGAATGAGGCATTTTTAGCTAACTGGAAAGCATTTGGAGAGTGGCAGAGTGAGGCACATAAGAGAGAAAAATGACAGTCAGGGCCCTCATCTGTTTTTCAGTGTTCTAAGTTGCAGGCTGATCCTGACCTCAATTCTGCTCCGCTGAGACGATAGTTACCACAGCCAGATGAGAATGACCCAACAGTTCCTGTTATAACACCACCAGTAGTGGAGGGAGGAGCCCCAGTGCTCACATCACCTACGCCCAGTGTACCTCCCCTGCAGGCTCCGGCGCAGCACCCACTCTACCCAGACCTGGCAGAGATCACAGGTCCACCACCCGGAAGTTTGGGGAAGAGCTGTTGATCTTTTGTAGAGTATTCAGACCTACTACACATGAACTGAGACATGTCCAAGATGGGCTTAGACTGGAGACTTGGTAGAGGAAGAGGCAAAAGAAGAGTCAACAGATCTGATCTGGTGTGTTACAATTGTGGGAAGATAGGACACTTTGCGAGAGAGTGTATGGCAAAGCTGACTGATGGGCAGGGGAGAGGGATGGAGAGGCGGCTGAGAACAGAGGAGGTCACAGACAACACAAAACCAATCAGGTAGTTCACATTATACGGGAACATACACCCCAGCCTAATTGCACAGACAAGATTAGACAGCTACATGACCTCCAAATGTAGCAAGGTTCAAGTTCAAGATTACTTTATTTGTCCCATCAATGGGCAATTTAGTTTACAGCTCAGTCTCCATCAGACAACAATAAATTAAAAATTATTAAGAGAACACAAGACATATACACATACATCCAGTATACACACATCCAGTCAAACATCACACTCTACCCTGACAGTGATAGCCAGCATTTAAAAAATCAAGTTCTCATTGGTGTACTCTATCCCTACCCTCTTATTTAATAATCTAATACTTACAGGGATGAAAGAATTTGAGTACCTATTTGTTTTTGCTCTGACCGAGTAATAGCGCCTCCCAGAGGGCATTAAAGAAAACTGACCACTTAACACATGGTCAGGTTGGCTAATGATACTTCTAGCCTTTTGGACTGCCTGTTTGTTAAACAGAGCGCTCAAACCGTTAAGGTGTGTTCCAATAATCCTTGATGAGGTGTTAACAATACTACTAAGACTGTTTTTGTCTTTGACTGACAAAGTGTTAAACCAACATAAAAAAGAAAACGTTAAAAGACTTTCAATAAAAGACTGATAAAAATTACACAAAATGGTTTTAGAGACACTGAAGGAGTTAAGCTTCCTCAGTAGATGAATTCTCTGCTGTCCCTTTTTAACAATTGTCTCTGCATTTAAATGAAAGTTCAGGTCACTATCAAATATTGTGCCTAAGTATTTGTAAGAATCAACTATTTCAACTTCCCCCCCATGTATGACATTTGCCTTTGATTCGGCCTTCGCTCTCCTAAAATCTATTATGAGCTCCTTTGTTTTATCTACGTTCAAGTCTAGAAAGTTATCGTCGCACCACTTCACAAATGATGTCAGTGTTGGCCCATGAGTGGAATGTGGACCTTGGAACAGGGATAGCAGTGCAGTGTCATCTGAAAACTTAACCAGGTAGCTTCCTTGCTGGGAAGACCTACAGCTGTCTGTATATAGAATAAATAGCAGGGGAGAGAGTACACATCCTTGTGGTGAGCCAGTATTTGAAGTGATTGGTTGAGACAAATGACCATTTACTAAGACTCTCTGACTTCTATCTGTTAAGAAATTTAAAATCAAAAGCAGTAATTGATTTGGTAATTGAAAGTCATTTTTCAGTCTCTCAATCAAAATATGCGGCTGCATTTTATTGAAAGCAGAAGAAAAATCTGCAAATAAAAGCCTGGCATGGGAGCCAGGTTTCTCCAAGTGTTTATATATTTTATCTAAAATAAAAAGTTTTGCATCATCCACACTTCTGCTTGTTTGATATGCAAACTGTAGTGGATCCAGCTTCCCAGTGACCAAGGACAAAATTTCATTTTTGAGGATTTTTTCAAAATTCTTCATCACCAAGGATGTAAGAGCTACAGGTCTAAAGTCTTTCAGCTCCTTAGGTTTATTTAATTTAGCTAATGGTATTATAGTGGAGCTCTTCCATATTTGGGGAATCAGCCCTTTTGTTGCACACATATTGAAGAGGGAGGTAAAAACTCCACTTAGTTGTTCTCCACAATGACGTAGTGTGCGTCCGCAAACAGCATCAGGACCAGCAGCTTTCCTAATATTGACCTTCTTAAACAGGGTTGTTACTTGCTCCTGAGATATTATTAGGTCATGATTAGGAACCAGAGTGTTTCTCCACATAGAAATATTGTTACCAAAGTCATCGGATTCAAAACGTGAGTAAAATAAATTAAAAGCATTTGGAAGATCACATAACTCAACACCTTGGATAGTAATAGTCCTTCTGCCGTATTCGGCTTGTTGGTTTAATGATGCCATTGACTTTATTCCTCGCCAGGCGGCTCTAAGATCCCCTCCCCTGTATTGCTCTTCTACTTTTCTTCTATATTTCATTTTAGCTTTCCTAATCTCATTTTTTACTTCTTTGCACACCGCTTTAATCTCCCAAATGTCACCAGTATAGAAAGTCCTCTTTTTCTTGTTAATGACAGATTTTAGTTCTTTCGTCATCCTTGGTTTGTTGTTCGGAAAAGTGACGGTAGTCTTAGTTGGGATGACCATATCCACACAAAATGTGATATATGATGATACCGTGTCTGCAAGTTCATCAATGTTCTCAGACCCTTCCTGAAAGCACTCCCAGACCGTACACTCAAAACATGCTTGAAGTGAAGAGATACTATCCTCTGACCAGAGTTTCACAGTTCTCTCATTGTGTTCTAGGCATCTGAAAGAAGGTTTGTACACTGGCATGAGGTAAATACTGTTATGATAGGAAGCTCCCAAGGAAGGCATAGGTATGGAGCTGTAAGCACCGTCCACTGACCCATAGCACAGATCAATCAAGGTCCTTTTCTGCGTTGTAGTACAAGTAACATATTGATCATAAGTTCTCATAGTCTTTCTCAAATCACAGTGGTTAAAATCTCCCAAAATAAATTTAGGTGCATCGGGGCAAATTTCGTCCAGTTTATGTGTAGTGTCTGCAATCAGCTGAGCAGCAGCGGCTGCATTTGCGCGCGGGTGAATGTATACCAGTGTATAAAAAAGTTGTTGAAACTCACACGGAAGGTAGAAGGGGCGTAGTGAGATGGACAGTAATTCTATGTCGGCGGTGCATATTTTTTCCCTGATCGTAATAGTATTGCAATACCGCTCGTTGATGTAAAAACACACCCCTCCTCCTCTGTTTTTTCCTGTTGCCTCCGGTGACCTGTCGAGCCGAATTGGGCTTCCAAACCCAGTTATTGACAGATCCTCGTCCCGATCTAGGTCGGTGAGCCATGATTCCGTAAAAGCAAGTAAACACGACTCCCTGATCTCCGCTCTAGTCTTAGTCCATAATTCCAATTCGTCAATCTTGTTACGGATAGATTGCACATTTGATAACAATACAGAGGGGAGCGGTGGTAGCTTGCGGCGATTATCCAGCCGAAAAGTTTTCAATCTCCGGCGTTAGCCACATCTCTTCCCCCTCTTCCGAGGTTTCAAGGCCGGTACACACCGCAGCGCCCTCGGGATAGTAGCAGGGATAACCCCGGCTGTTGAAGTCCGCAGCGAGAGGACAAACTCCCTGCTGTATGTCGCTCTCCCGGTAATTCCAAGTCCACCTGCTTCCCAACAGGTAGGCCTAGGAGCCCCCAGTAGCAACGATACCAAGAGGAAGATCACGAGGAGTTCCAAAAAAGTTCCAATAATATGCATGGCTAAAAATCACTGACAGAATACATTCATACTCGAAAACAAAATTTTAAGAAGTCAATTTAAACAGCTACAACATTAAAAGATAGAGACGCAGGCTGCAGGGTCGCACGCTAAGGAGCGCCCCAGAAGTGACAGTGGTGCTTGAAACATTCGATGAAAATTTATCTTTCCTTAAATATGCAGCCTTCCCATTTACCCAGCTTCCATGCATACCATTGATAATACGGGGAAAGAAGTTTAATTTCCTGGTAGATTCACGAACTACCAATTCAGTCATTAAACAAGGAGAATTGCATTTACCATTTGAACTAAGTTCTTGATCAATTTGCACAATTGGGGCAACAGGCCATTCAGTTGTAGAAAAGTTCTCAAAACCTGTGTTATGTCAGGATGAAGATGGACAGGAAGTGGAGCACTCATTCCTGATCTCCTCTTCCTGCCCAGTTAATTTACTAGGGCGAGATTTAATGTGCAAGTTTGGCTTGGTTCTTACATCATCCCCAGAGGGCATTACAGTGACATACGTTTTACATGAACAAAAGCTCCCTGTTTATATATATGAGTGGAAGCTCTGTCCAGACACTTTAACTAATGTAACTCAAGACCTTGTGCAGCAAGCACATGACAGAGTTGTAGCACATGATCTTGACTATATGGAGCATATGGACCTTCACTGCATGGCCCACGTGCATGATGGAAAGAATACTGCATATGAGAGAGAATGGTTTAAAGGCACCTGCGAGCAAAAACGTATTTGCCTTAGAGATTTATACTGGTCAAAAGAATATTGTGCGTGTTCTGTTGAATTACAGCACTGCACAGACATTTGTGCCTGGTTTCAATCAGAGGGCATAACCAAATTCCCTAGGTGCTGCCAAAAGGAGCTGTTTGATGGCCCATCGTCCATGCCCCACTTTTCTTTAGCCAAACCAAAGGCGGTTCCGTGGAATCAGATGGGACGTTGGCTTCGAGGATGTGTGAATAAGAAAGCTTCTGATAAGGTTAGTACAACAGATCCTTCTGTATTTTATAATCCAGAAGAGGATGGCTTTAAACAATCTCTCTCTATGCTAGTGCATGTCCAGCACAGTGTAGCGCTCTCCATGCTTTTGTGGAGAAAAAGTTGGGGCTTTTGTAAGCATTCCAGGAGACGTCTCCCCAGCTGAAGTCCATCCTAGGCTGGTAGAGATTCCACCAGAGCTCTGGGCCACAGGTAAACACGATGTGGGTTTAATGAAGCATGCTGAACCAGTTGTGATCACTCCCAAGCCAGATTTTAGACCTAGACAGACACAATACCTACTAAAGCCAGAGGCCATAGAAGGTGTTAGGCCTGTCTTTGGCCCAATCCCAATTCTAATTTCTACCCCTACCCCTCCCCCTTCCCCTCCGCCTTCCCCTTGGCCCTTCCCCTTGAAACTGAGCTCAAAGGGATAGGGCTTGAAATTCAACCCTTACGTATTGGGATAGCCCTTCAACGATCGCATACGTCATCGCGTACCTCCGTCAGCATTTACGTTAGCAAAACGCGACCAAATGCGTTATTGGCTGTGACCAGCCGCTACAGTCAGAGCCAGAGATCTCTGCTGGCAGGGTGTGATTTGTTAACTAACACCACTGAATGGGATATCTTTGGCGCTTCGTGCACCACATCCGACAGAATGAGGTGTCAGAACACTCATGTAAACAATAAAAGCGAGAATAACAGAACAAAACGTACGCAGTCAAGCAACCGAAAACAATACTCACTCCCAAAGCTTTTTAGCAGCAGCTTGGATTTCAGAAATCGCTGCTCATTCTCAGCTCGAAAGCGAATCAAGCGGCGTGTTTCCTCTGGATAACAACTTAAAACACGTAAATAATGGAGAAAATACATTTATGACAATCTTTCGCCGCGGGAACCGCCATCTTTATGAAATCCGCATGAAATCTCGCTGAAATCCGCATGGCATTGTGGGAAATCACTCAAACCCCTTCGTTCGGAGTCTGCTCCAGGAAAATCTCCGTTTGGAGGGGTACAGAAGCCCTCCCCCTTCCCCTACCCCTCCGCGTTAACTGGGATTGGGATACCCCTACCCCTTCACGTGAACGTGCAAAATGGAGGGGAAGGGCCAAGGGGTTGGTCCAAGGGGTGAAATGGGATTCGGCCTTTGAGTCTCTGTTGCATGCAGGAGTAATTGTCCCTTGCCTGGACTCACCAGTGCGTACTCCTATATTTCCTGTAAAGAAAGTAAGAAAACCTCCCCAACCTGATGAGTGGCATTTTGTACAAGACTTACAAGCAGTGAATGCAGCTGTCAGACAGCGTGCACCAGATGTTCCAAACCCCTACACCATTCTAGGTCAAGTGCCACCTGATAGTAGATGGTTTTCAGTAGTGGACCTAGCGAATGCATTCTTCAGCATTCCAGTACACAAAGACAGTCAATACTGGTTTGGATTTACATCTGATGGCAAGCCTTACATGTCCACACATCTGTGCCAAGGATATTGTGAGTCACCCACCTTACTGCCCGTCCTCACCAGCAAAACCCAGCTCACGGCCCAGCAGGTTCCTATTGACAATAGGCTGGAGTATGCAGACCCGATATACGCTATCCTGCAACAACTTGGCCATACCCCCTAGCAACATCATCAGCACTTCTGTGCGCTGACCCTGGAGGGGGTCAACCGGCTGTTCATGTTGGGTCAGCAGCTCCAGGAGGCCTGCCAGTGGTGTTTGGGAACAGAAAATCACAAAATCAAGGGGTCATTGATACAGTTGCACGAGAGTAGTTCACTGCTCGGCTGCCAAGAGGGACAGCAGAGTGGATCCAATGCCACCACCTGGCATTGTTGGAATGAACAATCGAGTTGGCTGAGCAGTTCCAGCAGCAGGTGGACATCCTGCCTCTTCTCTCTCTCTCTCTCTCTCTCTCTCTCTCCCTCTCATCCAACCTCTTCCTCCCAAACCTTCCCTGCACCATGGAAGCTGGGGCTGACTTCCTTGTTGCCAGCTCCCCGAGCCTGTATTTTCCCTCCCCCTACCTCCCCTTATGCTTCTTTGTCTTTCCCCAGATGAGCAATCCCCGAGCCACCAATGCAGAGGTGAGGCCTGGGCCATTGTGCTGATGCTGCAGGAAGCCTGGGCACTTCCAAGACCACTGTGATGCAGCCGAGGTGGAGTTAATAATTCAGATCCCTGATGTGCCAGAGACCACCCCCAACTGAGGTGGAATGTACCGCATACCAGGGAGTATCCAAAGCGGTACATATCACGCTTTGGTGGATTCAAACTGTAACTAAACATCAATCTACAAAAACTTGGTTCAAGGTAAGGCATTGGGTACAGCATGTTAGGTGAAGGTATCGTGTGTGCACAGAGATATTCATGAATATCCGTGGGTGTCTGTAAAAATCCAAATTCGGGGAATAAATTATAGTATTGAGGCAGCAGTCAGCCCACGCCTCACCCACCCAATAATTCTGGGGATGGACTGGCCAGATTTAGGAGCTTAATCAAACAAATTGTGTGTGGGTCCTGCAGTAGCACATCACAGGGGGATCCCAGTGTGATGTTGTCTGGGGAAGTCTTCCCAGAGCCACCTACATCAGCCCTGTGTCATAGTGACACGGAGAGCAGGAAAGGTACCAGCCCTCCTCTTTCTCTTGGGGACTCCCTAGGGGATTTCCCTCTGAAGCAGGCATGAGATGAGACTCTGCGATATGCTTTCGACCAAGTGAGAGTACTCAATGTTCAGAATTTCCAGCTGAATACTGTACTTTCCCACCTGTACTTTTCCATAATTAAGGAAAGGCTGTCAAGCGATGCAGGACACTCAGACCAGAGAACAGATAATGCAGTTATTAGTACCAAAATGCTGCAGGCAACTCGTATTCCATACGGCTCATTATAAACAAATGGCCAGACACCCAGGGCAAGATAAAACACTAACCTGTCTCATGGTCCACTTCTAGTTGCCAGGGATTCATTGGAATGTCTTCAGGTGGTGTACAGCATGTTGTAAATGCCAACTGGTAAATCCAGCAGCCTCCCCAAAAGCGCCAATGCACCCTCTTCCCCTAATCGAGACCCCTTTCTAAAGAATTGGGATGGATCTTGTTGGGCCATTGGATCAGACTGCACAAGGTCATCGCTTAATTTTAGTCCTATTCAACATGATGACCGGCTAGTGGCCTCATGGTTAGTGTGTCCGCCTCTCGATCGGGAGATCATGAGTTCTATTCACGGTCGGGTCATACCAAAGACCATCATAAAAATGGTACCTACTACTATCTGGCAAGGCATGCTGAAATACAGATGTGAGTGGGGAGTTAAACTCTCGTGGTTACCAGAGAACTAGCCCCCCACTGTAACCCTAGCTATGTAATAGGCGAGAGGCCGAGGGCTACGGAAATGGAGATCGGCGCCGCCCGATACGCCACATGGCGCGGGAAGGACTTTGACTATTCAACATGATACCAGGAAGCAATACCACTGTGGAACATCTCCACATGCAATGTCACAGAGACACTGTTTAAAATAATCTCCTGGATTGGCATTCCAAAAGAAATCGTGATCAAGGCACTATGTTTGTCCCGCACTCTTCAGGAATTATATGAGTGACTAGTCAAGTCAAGTTTATTTTTATAGCGCTTTTAACAATAAACATTGTCGCAAAGCAGCTTTACAGAATTTGAATGACTTAAAACATGAGCTAATTTTATCCCTAATCTATCCCCAATGAGCAAGACTAGGGGCTACCGTAAATCCATCTGCAGAAGTGTTTATCACCCACAAACAGATGGCTTGGTAACCAAACCCTTAAGAACTTAATTCATAAGTTTGTGTGCGAAGACATTCGTAACTGGGATAATTGGCTTGAACCCCTGTTATTTGCAGTACGAGAGGTCCCACAAGCCTCCACAGGATTTTCCCCATTTAAAATATTACTTGGGCACAAGCCTCATGGCGTTTTAGACATCATACAAGAAAATTGTATGCCCAGATTTTTTTTTTTTTTGATTCTCCTTTAAATATAAAACAAATGTCCTTATTAATTTTATGTATTCTAACCACACACAATTGTCTCTAATCACAACACTACCATGAAAGGACTGTCACATATGCACTAAAAGCAAAGTAATCACTCAGTGATTGGTTTTGATCTGTCTATATTGAAGAAGGTTGAATTGACAAAGTATGATCTAGGAATGTAGACCTCTGGCACCTAGAAGATTCTGCCTCATGGATATCTGGGAACAAACAGTCACTGACACAGACACAGCTGTTCAGATGTTTCCCAGTTTACTGTTGGACAAACATGAGGATATAGTCACATTCAAGAGTGTGTTTTGGGTATGTGATTGGATGATAATGATGCGATTGACGAAACCAAGTTACAGTATCTATGTACACTCACCGGCCACTTTATTAGGTACACCATGCTAGTAACGGGTTGGACCCCCTTTTGCCTTCAGAACTGCCTCAATTCTTCGTGGCATAGATTCAACAAAGTGCTGGAAGCATTCCTCAGAGAGTTTGGTCCATATTGACATGATGGCATCACACAGTTGGCGCAGATTTGTCGGCTGCACATCCATGATGCGAATCTCCCGTTCCACCACATCCCAAAGATGCTCTATTGGATTGAGATCTGGTGACTGTGGAGGCCATTTGAGTACAGTGAACTCATTGTCATGTTCAAGAAACCAGTCTGAGATGATTCCAGCTTTATGACATGGCGCATTATCCTGCTGAAAGTAGCCATCAGAAGTTGGGTACATTGTGGTCATAAAGGGATGGACATGGTCAGCAACAATACTCAGGTAGGCTGTGGCGTTGCAACGATGCTCAATTGGTACCAAGGGGCCCAAAGAGTGCCAAGAAAATATTCCCCACACCATTACACCACCACCACCAGCCTGAACCGTTGATACAAGGCAGGATGGATCCATGCTTTCATGTTGTTGACGCCAAATTCTGACCCTACCATTCGAATGTCGCAGCAGAAATCGAGACTCATCAGACCAGGCAACGTTTTTCCAATCTTCTATTGTCCAATTTCGATGAGCTTGTGCAAATTGTAGCCTCAGTTTCCTGTTCTTAGCTGAAAGGAGTGGCACCCGGCGTGGTCTTCTGCTGCTGTAGCCCATCTGCCTCAAAGTTCGACGTACTGTGCGTTCAGAGATGCTCTTCTGCCTACCTTGGTTGTAACGGGTGGTTATTTGAGTCACTGTTGCCTTTCTATCAGCTCGAACCAGTCTGGCCATTCTCCTCTGACCTCTGGCATCAACAAGGCATTTCCGCCCACAGAACTGCCGCTCACTGGATATTTTTTCTTTTTCGGACCATTCTCTGTAAACCCTAGAGATGGTTGTGCGTGAAAATCCCAGTAGATCAGCAGTTTCTGAAATACTCAGACCAGCCCTTCTGGCACCAACAACCATGCCACGTTCAAAGTCACTCAAATCACCTTTCTTCCCCATACTGATGCTCGGTTTGAACTGCAGGAGATTGTCTTGACCATGTCTACATGCCTAAATGCACTGAGTTGCCGCCATGTGATTGGCTGATTAGAAATTAAGTGTTAACGAGCAGTTGGACAGGTGTACCTAATAAAGTGGCCGGTGAGTGTATGACAGGTTAACATAAATGGGTGATGGAGCATTACATTACTGGTTTAGACTACTTTATGAAAGAAGAAAGATATTATGAACAATTACATCACCCGTCAGGATCATAATCTTATGAAAGAAGAAAAGCATTACTGGTCAAAATAACCTTCATTAAGCAGAGAGCAGAATGTGTGAGTGAAGATAAATCTCAAGGATGGAATTAACCAAAACAAGTAGCAATCAGAACAGCCTGTTCCAATATTAAGTATGCCAAACATGTAAACATATCACTCAGTTAACATTAAGTACTGACTACCAAGCCATTGTTTGAGTTTCAATCCTCTTTCTGATGACTGGTTTCTGCTCTATGATTTTGCCCTTCTTATATGGTTTGCTGATCGCATGACCGCTGCCTTTCTTTGTCCAAGCGTCTGCTTCACATTTTGTACCTGTTTGCCAAGTGTTTAATAAAGACTCTCATCTTCAGTTGCATCCGTGTCTCTACCTGTACATGACAGATTATTTCACCCTATAATATAGATGCAGTAGATTCAGAGGCTCAGCGCAATGTGCTTTCAACACAAGGGCATTTCATAGGTGAACAACAACAGGGATCCAAGTGGTTGAGGCCCAGATCCAGCAACTTGCTGAAGCCCTTGCCCAAATCTTAACCCAGCATGCTGCACCTATGGCATCCCCAGCTCCAATTGCATTAGTTGCTTCCCTCATTCTCTAGGCCTGACAAGTACACAGGAGGACCCTCCCAGTGTAGAGGATTTCTACTTCAGTGATTCCTCCATATTGCCAAACAGGAAGGCACCTCCAATCCATCGAAAATCACCCAGTTCCTGATTTTCTCACTGACAAAGCCCTCAAATGGTCTACAGCTGTATGGGAGAGAGGCAGCGAATCTCTCTCTTCCTGCAACTGCTTCATCACAATGTTCTACAGAATGTTTAACAATGCCCCCAAGGGAAAGGAGACTGGAGAACAGCTACTGGCCATGAAGCAAAGAGGGAGACAAGTGGTGGAATATGCCCTCGAACTCCAAATGTTGGCTGGGCCTTCTTAAAAGCTGCATTTTAACAGGGCCTCAGTGTGGAAGTACTCACCAAGATAGCATGTTGGGATGACCAATATAATAATGTCATAATCAGGATAAAATGTGAAATCTTTCTCAACTGCTTTCCTTTGTCTTTTTCACAAACAGCTTTTCTGTGAGATTATTATTAATGACTACCCCGGGGGATCACCACTTTATTGTGGTAGGGTGGTTTGTGTGTCCCACTGACCCCTAGAGCTATGCCGGCGGGAGTCATATACTCCTGGTAGAGTCACCCAAGCCAGACAGGTCAAAGGGTAGGGGCCTGACAAAGAGTGATCCACTGGTCCTCCAGGTTAGGGGTTGGGCTGAGGGCTGATAACCCACTCCTGTAAAAACATCTTATTCCTGGTATCTGCTGGTAGCCATATTATAAAAGAGCTCTTTCCCGATATGGAATATGAGGTTAACCAGCTGCAATTCTACCGGTGGACAATGTTTGGTCGGTTTTTTGGGACCCGGTGTCCAAGCTGGTAGGATGGAGAGAGCATCGGTGGGCCAGCACAATCTACCCTTGCTATAACGTGTGCAGGTAGTTTTTGCAGCCAGAATCCGGTGGAGAACAGCAGTGAAGGCTGGCGTGGCTAGTTTTGAGGAGAGTCGAACTGAAGAACTGAAGGAGTGCCGTCACTGTCGAAAGGAACAAATATCAGCACCTGGAAGTTATCCTTGTGATAAATGTCCACAAATCTGTGGATTGGCAATCAGATTCGTGAGCTATCGCTGAGCTCATGACCGCAAAGGAGACCGATGAGATGCTGCTGCTGAAAAGGGATCTGTCGCTTGCGACAGCCAAACCAAAACAATTATTAATGACAGCACTTTTATTCTGTTTCTTGGTAATTAAAGTGGACTGGACTTGTAGTGTCACTTCAGAACAGCAAAACGTCAAGAGTCTCCCTGAATAAGGAAACATTTCAACTTCATTGTTTGCTTTTTCACTTTTACATTCATCTAAAAGAGCCAAATCAAAGAGTCAATTCATTCCCTGAACTTCACTCGGAGTGAATCAGTTTTCCAGAAGTGGAAGTGTTTCTCCTTCAGCCTCGGTGCCATTTTGTTGTTGTTGGAAAACTAAAGAAAAACTCCAACTCCAGGCAGAACCGGTGAGATTAATGAAGCCCAGCATGGAGTGCTGAGTAAAAGTAAGTGATGTGTTGGAGAGAAATGTGGTTGTATTTGACTGAGCTTGTGTAAAAACAGCAGTAAAACCGTGGAACTGAAATCATCTTCCCTGTAAAGCTGCTGTTTATCGGCTGTGTGTTCTATATTCGAGTTTCTCATCTATTAAACACTCAGAGAGTTTGTCATCGGGGCTCCAGGCTCTCAGCTTGGCTGGCCTGTTGGGCTGCTTAATCTTGTCACCTGTTCTCAATAGAAACCTATTCTCGATAGGATTTGCATAATCGCGTTTCTCGTGAGACCGCGCGCGTTTTTGACAGAGGAAAAGCCCTACAGAGTTTCGTCTGCTGTTGTGCTATCTTGTGCCAAAAGTCAAGAAAATGTTACGAATTAAGGTAAGAGATACATTTAAATAACAATATGAATGCCTTACCTCACTATCTCAGCCTATGGTAACTTTTTCCCAGTCACAAATCAGTGAATAAATGCACAAATAGCCATCGCTTTTCATTTGTATTGATAACAACAGGAAGTTTATGTGTTGAGCTCAAAATAGCACGTGGCGTAATGGGGATACCTGGCATAATTTTTTTTTAACTACGGAAGCGCATATCTGCCATTGTTTTTATCGTTTTTTATTGAAAGTGATCAATCATGTTGTATCTCATGACAGCTTAAGCAGCCCAACAGGCCAGCCAAGCTGAGAGCCTGGAGCCCCGATGACATGGCAAATGCCTACAGGATGGTGAAAGAGGAAGGGGTGTCTGCCTACAAAGCCTCTAAGCTGTACAGAGTCCCACTCACAACTTTGAGAGACAGAGTGGCAGGTAATTTATTAGGATTTAATCAGTATTTGATTGCTATTTATTCACAACAGGTTCATTTCACACCTTCACATGGCCTGATGATTTAATGAATGGAATAATTCACATGTTTTATTTTCATGTCTTTTCAGGAGCTATCTCAATAGATGTAACTAAGTCCGGACCAGATCCTGCACTCAACTTGGAGGAGGAGGCTAGGCTGGTGAATCATATTAAAGAGTTGGCAAGTGTGGGGTATGGCTATAGCAGGGCTGAGGTTATCAACCTGGCATCAGAGTATGCGGTGGCCCTGAAGAAACGGCAGAAGGACCAGCCCTTCAGCATGAAGTGGTTTTACAACTTCATGGGGAGATGGCCAGAGCTAAAGGTTGTGCGCCCTTCCACATTGTCTGAGTCGAGAGCAAGGTGTGCCAGTGAGGAAACGGTGAGGGCATACTTTACAGAACTGAATAACATTATCTCAAAGTATGGTTTGGCAGACAAACCTCACCTCATCTATAATATTGATGAGAAGGGGGTCAACACTGAGTTTAAGCCACCTAATGTCGTAGCAGAGAAGGAATTCCGCCCACAAGCTGTTGTCCCAGAGAGAGGCCAGACGATCACCATCATTGGAGCTGGCAATGCTTTGGGGCATCACATACCCCCGTATTTTGTTTTTCCGGGAGCTCATCTCACCAAGGGCCTTTTGGAGAAAACAAGTCTCAAAAAAAAAAAAACCCTAGATACTCCAAGAAAACTCACATCCTCCAACCTATGGATGTAGGTTGCTTCGGGCCATTCCAGGTTATATATAGTCAAAAGTGCAGCACATTTGCAAGGCAGAATCATAGAATGGTGACAAAGTATGATGTATGCGCATTGGCTTGTGAAGTTTACCCCCAGGCTCTCAGCGCTACAAATCTTCAGAGCTCATTTAGGAAGGCTGGCATATTCCCTGTGCAGACGCCTGATGATATGGTGAGGAAACTACAGGATCTGATCAAGCCTGCCACCCTGTATAATCATAAGACAATCAGTGAGCCATCAACAGCAGCAGGAGTTGACTCCGGACCAGTCGTTCATGATAATATTACTGAGTTCTTCAGTGATAGGGGTGGCAAAGTAGCAGAGAAGATACCTAAGAAAAAGCGTCGTAGTGTGCATGATATTGTTGGTGGGAGTGCTCTTGAGGGAGAAACTGTTAAGAAACTCAAAACATACTGGGAGTCCTCCAAACCATCTAAAACTTCAGCACCAGCCCATAAGAGAGCCTCTGTGACCAATTCAACCAACCATCAGAGCAAGAAAGCTTCACCACCTCCACCCGCAGAGTCCCCACAGCCTGGTCCATCCCAAATCCAGCTCGCATCTCCCTCAGAATCAGAGGATGACTCTCCAGCCAACAGAGAGTCTGAGGTAGCAGATGAGGAAAAGTGCTGTGTCTGTAAGAGGTTCTACATCCCTAGGAATCGCACTGATGGAGATCTGTATAGAACCAACTGGGTCCAGTGTGTTAACACACAGTGCAACCACTGGGTGCACCTAAAGTATTGTACCAAGCTAAGAGTAGCTAGATCTGGCACTCGGTTTTTATGTGACTGTTGAACAGTGAGCAATGATATGTAAATAATTGATTGATATTATTAATTCAACTCCATGTTGTTTTGGAGTATCTTCTTGTATAAAACTGTTTGAGATGAATGAGAGGTATGAATGTGGAAATTAATAAATTTTATATTGTGGTATATGTTCCCATTTATTAAAAAGATAGAAATGGCATGTCCCTAACCAGCTATCCTACTTCTATCATAATGGAAATCCAATGATGACGTCAGATATCGAGAATAGGTGACGGGGTGTTTCCACTTCATGAGGGGAGCATGTCTTATTGATTTGCGTCCGTGAAGCATAAAATGTAAAACTTGTCACCCAAATTGTCGAAATTCGGTAGATAACTTGCAAATTCACTCAATAATAAAGGGAATTGGTAGGAAATACGGATATATTGAAACACATTGTCCATAAATTCACTGATACAGTGGTTTTCAAAGTGGGGGCCGTGGCCCCCTGGGGGGCCACCAGGGGGTGCTAGGGGGGCCTCAGAAAGTTGGAGGGACGATAACAAAAAAATTGCAAAAAAAATCTCATCTCATCTCATTATCTCTAGCCGCTTTATCCTTCTACAGGGTCGCAGGCAAGCTGGAGCCTATCCCAGCTGACTACGGGCGAAAGGCGGGGTACACCCTGGACAAGTCGCCAGGTCATCGCAGGGCTGACACATAGACACAGACAACCATTCACACTCACACCTACGGTCAATTTAGAGTCACCAGTTAACCTAACCTGCATGTCTTTGGACTGTGGGGGAAACCGGAGCACCCGGAGGAAACCCACGCAGACACGGGGAGAACATGCAAACTCCACACAGAAAGGCCCTCGCCGGCCCCGGGGCTCGAACCCAGGACCTTCTTGCTGTGAGGCGACAGCGCTAACCACTACACCACCGTGCCGCTGCAAAAAAAATATTTTTTTAAATAATAATTATTAAATATATTGTAATTAGTTTTTTAATCATTATTATAAAATATAATTATTAATAATACATCATATCGAAACATTGTTTGCCATGCTCATCTCTCCGATTGCCTGTGACGTTGCGGTTTGCTCCATTTATCAAGCTGCTTTGCTCCTCAAGCTAGCGTATTGCTAGCGCAAAATGGACAGGTTTTTGAAGAAGAGACTGAAGGAACAAACCAACAGCCCTGCTGTGGAGGACACTGCTGCGAAAAAAACTAAGAAGTCCTGGCCAACTAAAATCCGAAAATATGAGGCAGCATACATTAAGTATGGCTTTACAGCCATACAGAAAAATGGCCAATATTGCCCGAAATGCGTCCTCTGTCTGGAGACCCTGTCAAACGAGTGCTTAAAACCTTCAAAACTTCAGCATCACTTGGTGCAAAAGCATCCAACAGATGCCGAAAAAACAGTAGATTTCTTCAGATGCAAAGAAGAGCATTTGGTCAGGCAATCTGCTGCATTCACCCAGCAAGCTACTGTCCCCGAGCGGGCCCTGAAGGCATCATTTTTAGCCTCGTACCACATTGCTCGTGCTAAAAAACCTCACTCAATTGGAGAAGATTTGATTTTACCAGCCACCAAAGACATTGTCCATGAATTGCTTGGTGAGGTAGCTGCCAAAAAAAATCGATGCTGTCCCACTCTCTGATAACACTATGAGCCGACGGATTGGTGACATGGCTCAAGACGTATCTGCTTAGCTGTTGGAGCAGGTGAGAGCCAGCGAATACTTTGCACTTCAGCTGGATGAGAGCACAGATTTATCCAATGAGGCCCAACTGCTTGTGTACATCAGATTTATTTCACAGGAAAGATTTGTGGAGGAAATACTATTTTGTAAAGCACTTGAAAGAAGAACTACTGGGAAAGACATTTTTCAAGTTTTGGACGATTACATCGAGTCTAACGGATTGGATTGGACCCATTGTGTGTGGGTGTGTTCGGATGGAGCCGCGGCAATGACCGGGAAGATCAGTGGAGTGACCGCTCTCATTAAGCAGAAGGCCCCGCATGTAGTGGCCACACACTGCATGTTCCATCGCGAGGCACTGGTCACAAAAAGGATGGATAATGAGTTGAATCAGGTACTACAGGAGGTTATACAAGTAGTGAATTTTATTAAAGCCCGTCCCATGAAACACAGACTGTTTACCCTGCTTTGTAATGAGATGGGCACTCATTTTGAGGGGCTGCTGCTTCACTCGAACATGCGCTGGCTGTCACGGGGCGCAGTTTTGAACCGTGTCTATGAGCTGCAGAGGGAGATTGCAGAGTTCCTCTCATCTGAAAAGCATCAGCTGGCAGATCGGTTCACCAATGCAACCTGGATCCGCAAACTTGCATACATGTCAGACATTTTCCAGCATCTAAATGTACTGACTCAAAGCATGCAAGGACGTGACACGTACATACTGCAGGTGCAAGACAAAGTGCGTGCTTTTTCTAAAAAGATCATGCTGTGGTCAAACAAGCTCCAGGAGGGAGTTACAGAAATGTTCCCACTACTTCACCAGGAGCTGCTGTCATGTGATGATTTGGGCTCTGTCTCTCCATTGATCCAGTCCCACCTGGAGCACCTCCAAGGATATTTCAAAAACTATTTCCCTGACCTCGAAAACACACATTTAAACTGGGTTAGGAACCCCTTTGCCCCCGGTGTCGGTTCTAGTCTGGACTTAAAGTCACAGGAGGAGCTGATTGAGATGACAAACTCAGGGGATTTAAAAATGGACTTTGAGGCTCTTCCCCTGTCTAACTACTGGCTACATGTAAGAAAGGACGATCCCAGCTTCGCTGACAGGGCATTGAAATGCCTTCTCCCTTTTGCAACAACCTACTTGTGTGAGTCTGGCTTTTCAACTTTAAAGGTACTCAAAACCAAACATAGAGCACGTCTACATGTGGACAATGACATGCGTATGGCACTGATGGAGATTAAGCCCAGGGTTGACAAACTATGTAGGAGCCACCAAGCCCATCTCTCCCACTAGTGTAAACTGTCTGTCACTCCCACACACACACACACACACACACAATTGAGAGTGGTTTGATTTCTTTTGTGCTGTTCTTATCAACAGTTTGTTGAAAAGTTTATTGTTCAGTGCGGAAATATTTGTGTTGAAAACATCTCATCTCATTATCTCTAGCCGCTTCATCCTGTTCTACAGGGTTGCAGGCAAGCTGGAGCCCATCCCAGCTGACTATGGGTGAAAGGTGGGGTACACCCTGGACAAGTCACCAGGTCATCACAGGGCTGACACATAGACACAGACAACCATTCACACCTATGGTCAATTTAGAGTCACCAGTTAACCTAACCTGCATGTCTTTGGGGGAAACCAGAGCACCCAGAGGAAACCCACGCGGACAACATGCAAACTCCGCACAGAAAGGCCCTTGCCGGCCACGGGGCTCAAACCCGGACCTTCTTGCTGTGAGGCGACAGTGCTAACCACTACACCACCGTGCCGCCCTGTTGAAAACATGTTAGTTAATAATATTCTTATGCTAAACAAATGTAACAATTATTGAATATTGAATAAAAGTAAGAGAAAACATTCTAAAAGTTGATGTTTCTTTACATATTTTGTAGCATTGTCTGTGGGTTTGCAAAGGGGGTCCCTGGCCAGAAGCTAATGCTGTTTGGGGGGCCTTGGCATGGAAAAGTTTGGGAACCCTTGCACTGATATATCGAGAACTGGTAACGCATGGGTAATGTGATGATGTAAAGTTTACTGGGACTTTAATGGAGTGTGTGTGAATGTATGCATTCAACTGTGAGCATTCTTCACATAAATAGGTTCAAAAATGTTAAACACATCTCTTCAGCTCAACTGCAAATTTAGGTGATGGATGATGAGATAAAAGTGAGTCATTTGTGCTCAGATGATGGCTGACAAAAGTTATATTCACTATAGACAGCCTTTTCCCTGAAGATATTATCAACACGTTTGTTTTTATTTTTGAGAATGTGTCCAATAATCCTGTAGCATCCTGACTGCATCGGCTCTGTGCAGATTATAGCAATAGTTTACCTGGGTGATAAATCTGTAGCCTACAGTAATACCATGATGACAATAAAAACATGATTATGCAGGATCAATGACAGAAGATAAATGTGTGACTGCAATATTCTGCAGTGCAAGAAATAACCTGTATTTCCTTCTGCCTTTTCAAATGGTGAACGTGTTCTCACTGGTTGCCTGGATAATACCTGCCTCTGAAAAGCTTCTGATAGAACAATGTGCTTCACTCTATCAGAATTGGGCCTGTTTTCCTGCGCTCTCTCCACCTCTCCTCACTTCTGCTGGACCTTGTTGTGCTCTTTTGTGTGGCAATTTTTAAGTGTTTCAACAGGTTTGCTGTATTACCACACTACCTGACAGTTTGTTTTAGCTGTGTCACATTTAGCTTCAGTGCTGATGAACACAGTGAAACGGCTCCAAACCAGTGTTGCCAGACACTGCTGACGTTTTCCAGCCCAAAATATGTTCAAAACCCGCCAAAATGCACTTAAAACCGCCCAAAATGTAAAATGTAGGTACTTGATGCCTGTCTTGTAAAGCAAAAATATGCAGCTAAAGTCCAGTATACTATTTGTAAATCGAACAAATGGCACCATGAGCCCGTCAGTGCTGGAGGTGAAGAATCTGCTGTCTGGTACTCGGCTCTGTGTGGTTCAATCAGATTATAACTCTGCAATCATCTGCTGGGTTCTGAATCCTACATGCACCAGTAGGTGGCGCACACGCAGAATATTCTGTAGGCTATGTTAGGCTACGATGCATATCTAACATCTGCATTGCTGAGGTTATTTATTTTTTATTTATCCTGTTTGTTTTATTAATTTTATAGGCCTAGTTATTCTGCTTAATTTATTTTTGTCTACGTCCATGTATTTTCTTCATCTGTTATCCTGATTTTTGTGGATTTGTTAGATTGTACCTGTTTTATATACTTCAATTAAAAAAAGTGAGGATTTCCTTCCCATATTCAAGAACATCATTCGGCTTAGGCGTTTACATTCTCTCCCATCTCTGCTTTCTAGTGGGAGTGAAACTATATAAACATCTGATAAAAACCCGCCGAACTAACGTCAAACCCGCCCGAATTTTGTCAACCAGCCCAAGCCATTTTTCACCCGCAAAGTAGAATTCAAAACCGCCCAATCTGCCAACACTGCTCCAACCGGTGCTGTGGTTCCTCTCAGTCACTGTCAAACTGGCAGAACCGGTTTCTCTGTGTGTGATCAGACAAACACCATTTTGTTGTTGTTCGGAGAAAATAATAAAACTAAAGAAAAACTGCAACTCCAGGCAGAAGCGGTGAGATGAATGAAGCCCAGCATGGAGTGCTGAGTAAAAGTAAGTGCTGTGTTGGAGAGAAATGTGGTTGTATTTGACTGAGCTCGTGTAAAAACAGCAGTAAAACTGCGGAACTGAAATCATCTTCCCTGTAAAGCTGCTGTTTATCGGCTGTGTGTTCTATATTCGAGTTTCTCTCTCCAGTTTCTCATCTATTAAACACTCAGAGAGTTTGGGGGAGTTTAACTGGAACGCATTTTTGTTTCCCTTCATCCCATAATGTGGTGATGTAAAGTTTACTGGGACTTTAATGGAGTGTGTGTGAAAAGCTCCTGAAGTGGAGGAGTTTCAGTCAGTGAGGGAATCTAATAAGAGGAGGACATCTTACAGCACTTTTAATGACCTGCACACAGATTAGTCATTTACACTGCTATAAATGTGGGGAAGGGAAGTTCCAGTCATCATCAAACCAGTAAAACTAAATAAAGTGCCATTTAATGTGGTTAATTTTGGGCTGGGAGATCTGGCAAAAATATATATCAAGATTTTCCAGCCTGGATCATCAACAATATTATCATGGGGTGGTTTTGTTTTTTAATGTTGGTTTTTAAGACTATTTTCCAGAGCAAACAAACTAATTTCCTCATTGATGTAAATATACGGCATTTTTTCACTCAGGGTCACATTTGAAGAAATAAGATGTGCAGGTGGATTTAAAAAAAATATCAAGTTTCTTGTATTAAACTTATATGTTTACATTCGTGTCATTGGATCACCACAGAGAACACTTTTTAAATTTTGTTTCCATGTTGATTCTTTCATTTTTTTATGCCTTTTTGGTCCATTTTAGGGCTGTTTTGGCATGTTATACTGTTTCACTGTACACTGATCTATATAACATCATACAGAATCCCACATTTCTAGTGCATTTTGTGCTGTAAGATTAATATGAAATGATAATGTCGTATCTCTGCTTAATTTAATATATGCATAGAAAGGAGTCATTTATCACCTGGCAAAGATTTTGCAGTTCTTTAATAATGTGTCCGTCGTTATGCCAAATGATGTTTTTGGTCAGTGTTCTCAAAAAGGAACCTAAAAATTCAGTCACTGATTCTTTTAATGGTATCCATTTTGGTAGTTTCAATCGCTATATATGTCGGAATAATGCACAGAAAAAACATGTTGACTGTAAGACACCGACACCTTTCAGCGTTCATTGAAAATGTTCACTGGGATAATGGAAAAAGCAGTGTAGTCTCCGTCGCACTCTCTAAACTCAGGGTTTAATCAGGGTTAAAGAATTTCCTGTAATGTTTTTATAATTACCATGAGAAGTAAAGGTATAAAAATGCCTTTAGTCATTACAGACTTGAAGTAATTGCACTGAGTGGTTTAATTGAGAAATGTAGTCTCCGTAGCCCCCAATTCTTCGTTAGGTGTTTCTTCATTAGAAAAGAGATTTGATTCTGTGCTCATTGCCATACACATTGTATTTCATAATATTTCCAATAAAATATATCTAGTTATACCTTTTAAATCTTTCTTTTTTTATTCTGTGGAAAAAAAATATCCCCTGGTGTAGTCTCTGTAGCCCCCACCAATTCACTGAAACAGTAGTCTTGATCAGCAGGCCATATCTTCTGAATCAGATGAGGATACCTCAAGAAACTTTCACACTGTAATATTAAGATATGTGGAAACAACATGCACTGACTACAAATCTGAAAACTAAACTTTCAAAAAATGACCATTTTGGAACAGAAATGTGGACCCTGAGTGAAAAAATGCCGATATCTTTAAAAGGAAACATAACTTCACTGAAAAAGAATAAGACACCTGAGGCCAAAGCACATTTTCAGACACATTTTAATAAAGTGCACTTCACTGCAAAATGTAAACCATTATTCCTAAAAGGAAAATAAAGATAACAAATAAAAAAATGCAATATAAATCTACATTAGCTCGAGTATTATCTGTTAAATATGTGTCAGATTAAAAAGAAACTGTTTCCCAGAACACACCACAAACACACGGACTTGCGTCACGCTAACTTCTGATCTCTAACACACACACACACACACACACACACCGGCTCACAATCAAATCAACACGTACCAACGGAATTATAAACAGTTTCCTTCCAACTGCAATAAACTTGCTGAACTCTGATCTCTCCACAGTCTGAGATATGACGTGCAATACATTGTTTTTCTATTCAACCCACAACCTGTACATATTGCTGGATTTCCATATCGTTTCTGTTAAGTGTATTTATGCTCATTTTGTATATATTATATTTATTTATCCCCTTTATTAGCTCTCAGGTACTTGCTCGGTCAGGTGTGTGTGTGTGTGGTTTTTTTGTCTTTTGCACCTTAACTTTTTGCACCTTTGGGACCAGCAGAAAAGAAATTTCATTGTACCTTAACAATGACAATAAAGAACTTGAACTTGATTTAAGGACTCCATTCCCACATCCACTTGTGCGTCTCCCAGAACTTACCAAGCCTTTATTTCTGTGTTCTGATTCTGCTGCTTGAGTTTGGATTCTGCCGCGGTGTTGATGTTTGATGACCGTCTGACCTTTGCCTGTATTTGAACAGTTTTTATCTGGGTGCCAGTCTCTTCATTCCAGCTTCAAACTGTATTTGCATCTGTTTCAGCCTCCCCTTTATGATAAATATGTAAATCCAGAACACTTCAGCTGAGTTTGTTTACATTTATATTCAATTACTTTTAAACAGGATATTTGTCTTATTGTGTGTTTTTATGGTACTTTTCTTGCCATTCTGTGTTCAGCTGAGGAATGGAGATGTTAGAAAAATATTTGAGACTCAGTCAGTCAGTCGTAATGAGGATCAGTGATATTTAGAAGTTGCTGAATGGGTCGGTGCAGGTGCAGTGTCCAATGTCATGGCATCAGTGATCAGTGTATTCTCATAAGGAGTGTCTGTACACAGCTTTCTTGCTTTTGCATATTTTTCAAACACCTGTTGTTTTCACCGTGTCTGTTGTGTAAATTCCAGCATTTTCCATTTCACTGATGTGGAATTTTTTCGGCACCAGGTTCTCTGTGTTTTTGGCCACGCCGTTCCCAAACAAAACGAGGAACTGGAGGCCAAGGAACTGCTTACTCTGGGTTCTTATTGGTTCGTTCCTGTGTCTTTCAGGGAGACCATGAGCTGGACTAATGAACAGAGTAAAGTCTGGTTCATAAAACAAGGTGCCATGTCTAAGCATTTTCAGCACAACTGACAAAATATATTCAGTATCACGGTCCATGTGATCCCTCAATAAAAACAGATCATGGATTGTTCACGGTCTAAAACAGTCATATCACACTCCTCTACTTTAGGCTGGCAGAAATCATGTCCGTTTAGTCCAACTGACTTCAGACTGACTGACTTCTGGATCAGAAATTATTCAAACTAAAAACTCATTTAATGCTGGGAAAGAGAAAGTAGGATGAGATTTAAAGTAGCTTTTCTATCAACCGCAAATGATTTTCGCCACCTTCTGGTTCAGCTTTTTTAGTGAAGGCATCACAGCTGACCTGCTTCCACTTCAAACTGTTTCTCCTGCCTTCCAGCAGAGGTCTCCCTCCCCTGATTACTGAACTGTCCACCTCATCTCCTGTGTAGATGGACACGGAGACTTGTCTTCTGCATCTAACGTGACATAACACTGCTGTATGATCTTTAAAACTTCTTTCACTGTGAATCCTCCTGATTCTTAAGTTTGGATCTTTTCACACGTGCAGTTCATTAGATATGAAGGGATTGTTTTCTCCAGTTTTAACAGCATATTTGTTGTTGGGTTTTTTCTGATTTTTAGGAGCCTCATTTATTCAACTCATGAGTAATTCAAGAGATCCGCGTCTTCAGGAATCAGCAGTGAGTCCATGAGTTGTGTCCGTACGCTTATTTTCAAAAATGGAGAGCTGTGATCTGGACACAGATAATGTGACCCCACCCTCAGAAAAGCGGTAAACTGTCATGTTCTAATATTTTAGTCATTAACTGTTCAGATCTGAAATATGTAATGAGTTTATATGAAAAGATTAACTGAACAAAAATTTATACTAAGAATGAAAAGTTAACAGTCACCACTTGAAAAAATGCCAGATTCTGTTCACTGTCAGTAAAATTATCTCATCTCATTTCATTATCTGTAGCTGCTTTATCCTGTTCTACAGGGTCGCAGGCGAGCTGGAGCCTATCCCAGCTGACTACGGGCAAAAGGCGGGGTACACCCTGGACAAGTCGCCAGGTCATCACAGGGCTGACACATAGACAGAGACAACCATTCACACTCACATTCACACCTACGCTCAATTTAGAGTCACCAGTTAACCTAACCTGCATGTCTTTGGACTGTGGGGGAAACCGGAGCACCCGGAGGAAACCCACGCGGACACGGGGAGAACATGCAAACTCCGCACAGAAAGGCCCTTGCCGGCCATGGGGCTCGAACTCGGACCTTCTTGCTGTGAGGCGACAGTGCTAACCACTACACCACCGTGCCCAGTAAAATTATGTTCTGATGAAATTAAAAATGCAGTCGTATGAGACGATACATTAAAGCCACGATACGAATCGTATCCCAGTACAGGCTTCCCAAGACCAGACTGATGAGACGGTGTTGACACAGAACACTACATTTTAAAGTGTAAAACGTTTATTTTGATTTGTAATGGCAGCAAATCGAACCACTGCAGTCTCACTCCAGTTGGGGCGTTAAACTCAGATTCTGTGTCAAATCCAGGTGTTTATTTTAACCTGCATTTCAGACTGTAGTCAATCCAGCTGTGATAGAAACTGGAGTGCACGTCTGTATCTACAGCGGTTTACTGTAACTACCTTCAGATGGCTCCACTACAGATCTGCTGTGAGTTCTGGATCGTGTGAAAATGTTCAGCAGGCGTGTTCTACAGGCTGTTTCAGTATTATTTTTTCCAAGTTCACGCGGGCCGAATGAAACGAGGCTGTGGGCCCGCTGTCGACCCGTGTGCCAGAACACTTCTTTCTGATCAGCTTCACTTTTTGGACTGTTAAGTCAGCGTGCTTTGAGGCAGTGAGGTTTCCCTCTATAACTCTGCCGGCCCCATGGCCGGTGAGGGCCTTTCTGTGCGGAGTTTGCATGTTCTCCCCGTGTCCGCGTGGGTTTCCTCCGGGTGCTCCGGTTTCCCCCACAGTCCAAAGACATGCAGGTTAGGGTAAATGGTGACTCTAAATTGACCGTAGGTGTGAATGTGAGTGTGAATGGTTGTCTGTGTCTATGTGTCAGCCCTGTGATGACCTGGCGACTTGTCCAGGGTGTACTCCGCCTTTCGCCCGTAGTCAGCTGGGATAGGCTCCAGCTTGCCTGCGACCCTGTAGAACAGGATAAAGCGGCTACAGATAATGAGATGAGATGAGAACTCTGTGGGCTGCGACCTCTGGTGCTGCCATCTAGTGTGTAAGAAGAGGTAGAGCTCATAAAGAATATTCAGCAGAAATCTCGTGATGCATGATATGAGCAGGAGATTCGTCTCTCCCTGTATTTTGTATTGTGATGTTTGAGATGATGAAATTCTGTCTCATGCCTCCTCTGTAATGTTGAACAGTGAACTCCAGAGAAAGAGATCAGACTCCCCAGAACCCAGCTGTGTCTCCATGAAGAGCAATCGGTCTATGGAGCCTCCTTTGGAGTTTAAAAATAGAGACTCCTCACCTGTACACAGGTAACATCCCATTATTCTCAGAGTTAAAGTCACAGTTACAGGCTGTGCTACACTGACATTAGCAGCTGTTTTGATTTAATGATCCAACACAGTTCTAAAGCTGCTTTTACAACATCTTCATTTATCTGGTGTTTGACTTTATTTTGGTGTTTGACTCGATTCAGTGTCTTGAAATTAACTCTTGTACTATTTTACTCAGTTCAGAGCCACAATCAGCTCTGTTACGCAATTATTCTGAAATTTTGCTCCAACTCCAAATTTTACTCTCTAAACTCAAAATAGAGTAAAATTAACTATTTTTGAGGAAAATACTTTTAACTCTGGAATAATTGCTCAGTCATGTTCCCTGTGTTTGCACTAGAGCGCACGCATATCAACCGATCTGCTCATCAGAAATGGAAATATTTAGACTTACTGGAGTTTATCTTTGGCTGGATCGAGTCGAAGTAAAAAAAATACAAACAAAGGTACCGCGTTGCAGTTCAAGATTGAATTGAATCGCTGTCCTGAATCACCCGAAGTGCATAAAATCTGTGTGCCATCTTGCAACAAGTTTTACTTCCAAATTGCTTAAACTTTGGCTGACAGATTTTATTCTGTTTACGGTGGGCGTTCCTACCACGAAAGAGAAACCAATTGAAACGGAAAGAGTGAAAGTGATTATCATGCCGTTACCATGGGAACAATCTTTTATGAATGCGTAAGTGCACGCTCCGCGCTCCGACTCCAGTGTGACTGAGGAAGGTGACAAGTTTTATGTTTCATCTAATTTTGGTAATTTAAATACTATAATATTATTTGTCAGTGGGCACAGAGAAAAGTGTAAAGTATAAAGTTTCTCTCAATATGTTTATCATGCTTGTATGATAAATATCTTTGAGAGTTTTTATCTAAATACATGACCTACTCATTCTAAACCTGACGGACATTGCCGCCGAAGCTCTCGACCCCTGAGGGTTAATTTTTGATGTCATGAGATACATTGCTTAATCAATGGTGGAACTATTTTCTGTTGTGTGAGCCATCTTTGGCCAATCCCTGCACGAGCCATCCAGACAAAATCTTTTTCAGGGAAGGCCTTCTTTCTTTCAGCAAGACAACACCAAACCACTTTCTGCACATAATAAACTGCATGGCTCCATACTAAAAGAGTCCAGGTGCTAAACTGGCCTGCCTGCAGTCCAGACCTGTCTCCAATTTAAAACATTTGGTGCATTATGAAGTGCAAAATACGACAAAGCAGACCCCGAACGGAAATTGTATATCAGGCAAGAATGGGACAACATTTCTCTTTCAAAACTCCAGCAATTGGTCTCCTCAGTTCCCAAACGTTTAGTGTTGTTAAAAGTAGAGGTGATGCAACAGCGTGGTAAACACGCCCCGTTCCAATTTTTTTGAAATGTGCTGCTGACATCAAATTCTAAATTTCAAAAAACAACAAAATTTCGCAGTTTCAACATTTTGATATGTTGTCTTTGTACTATTTTCAATGAAAAATAGGGTTTCAGAGATTTGGCTATCATGGTATTCTCTTTTTATTTCCAGTTTATGCAGCGTCCCAACTTTTTGGAATTGGGGTTGTAGTTTGAAAGTCCAATTTTGAAGGTTAGATCTTGTATGTTCCATTTTTGGTGTCCATATGGTGCAGGGACATTTAAAATAAATGAAAGCAGAGGAATAAAAAGTTGTAACTGTCATATATTTGTATTTGTGTGACTGTCAAATTTTGCTCGAGCTAGCTTACAGTAGGAGGAGAGGGAGCGTCATCGTTACTTGGGCTCGCGCACGCCCTCCTCAGTGCAGCAGAGGTAATAGCTGCCTCACCTCGTACTTTTTCATTGCAGTTTTATGTCGAGTGCAACAAGCCTCAATGTCTTTTGCACATCTGTGAAATACGGTAAGTTACCTAGACTATGGAAAGTGAGGACGCACAAAGAAGGGGTGTACGAACATTATATTAGCGATATTTACAGAAATGGTAACAGGCATGCGTTTATTACCTGCGCTCAGCTCGGTTTCAATAGGATCGTGCAATCAGAGGAGAGGCAGAGCTCACCGCCGCCGCACCTCTCTGTACCTTGCGTGTACTTGCTGCTGAGTTCCGCCAGTCAGCAATTTTGACAATAAAAACAATCTGCATCATACAGAAATGACATTTAGAACACAGATCAAGGAGAAGAATCATGATTTATGAAATATTATTTTACATTCATGTCGTCTGTGTTCATTGGAGCATGATGGGTGAGGCTCTGCCTCCCCTGTGTCAGAGTGCATGCACTTACAGATTTATGTGCAAAGGAGACCAGGATGTGAACTGTTGGCAAAGCTAAATCGTGAGACAGGAAGCGTGGACAGAAACCAAACGTGTGTCAGTCAATCAGCAAACAGAGTAATGGGGCAAGACTAAGACTGAAACGTAAACGAAGAGAATAAACGGAGGTCAGAATAACGAGAGGCAGACAGAGTGTGAAAGGCTTGGTATGAACTGGAGAAACAAAGAACAATACTTCGCACTGGAGCTGAGTGAGTGAAGAGCTTAAATAGCGTGACTGGCAATTAGTGCGATGAGTGACAGCTGTCATCAATAAGCTGGTGACAGAGGGTGCTGTGTTTCTTGGGAGTTGTAGTTCAGAGTCCATGTTTGTAGTCTGGTTGTTCTCAGCGGGTTTACTGACAGAAGCCCCCCCCCCCCCCCGTGAAGCCCTTGATTCGGTTGAATAAAGAATATTCAACAGAAATCTCGTGATGCATGATATGAGCAGGAGATTCGTCTCTCCCTGTATTTTGTATTGTGATGTTTGAGATGATGAAATTCTGTCTCATGCCTCCTCTGTAATGTTGAACAGTGAACTCCAGAGAAAGAGATCAGACTCCCCAGAACCCAGCTGTGTCTCCATGAAGAGCGATCGGTCTATGGATCCTCCTTTGCAGTTTAAAAATAGAGACTCCTCACCTGTACACAGGTAACATCCCATAATTCTCAGAGTTAAAGTCACTGCAGAGTGAAAGGCCGTGTTACACATTCCTGTATCCAGGCCAGATCATGAGCAGAGTTTTGATATTTATCAGTTTGTTAAACTTTAATTCGGTCCAAATGCTGCTGCAGTACCTTCAGTAAACATCTCATCTCATTATCTCTAGCCGCTTTATCCTTCTACAGGGTCGCAGGCAAGCTGGAGCCTATCCCAGCTGACTACGGGCGAAAGGCGGGGTACACCCTGGACAAGTCACCAGGTCATCACAGGGCTGACACATAGACACAGACAACCATTCACACTCACATTCACACCTACGCTCAATTTAGAGTCACCAGTTAACCTAACCTGCATGTCTTTGGACTGTGGGGGAAACCGGAGCACCCGGAGGAAACCCACGCGGACACGGGGAGAACATGCAAACTCCACACAGAAAGGCCCTCGCCGGCCCCGGGGCTCGAACCCAGGACCTTCTTGCTGTGAGGCGACAGCGCTAACCACTACACCACCGTGCCGCCCCTTCAGTAAACATTTTAGAGTAATTAATATCAGTAGCTGTGCAGGTCAGTGTTTCACAGTGTCACGGACAGGATAAGGAAGTAAATTCATCTGCATGTGACAGTGATAGTAATGGCTCACAGAATCATTTAAATAACCAATAATAATTAGTAATAAGCAGTGTAAATGTTTTATATAAAGGACTGTCTGTAATGTTGAACAGTGAACTCCAGAGAAAGAGATCAGACTCCCCAGAACCCAGCTGTGTCTCCATGAAGAGCGATCGGTCTATGGAGCCTCCTTGGGAGTTTAAAAATAGAGACTCCTCACCTGTACACAGGTAACATCCCATAATTCTCAGAGTTAAAGTCACAGTTACAGGCTGTGCTACACTGACATTAGCAGCTGTTTTGATTTAATGATCCAACACAGTTCTAAAGCTGCTTTTACAACATCTTCATTTATCTGGTGTTTGACTTTATTTTGGTGTTTGACTCGATTCAGTGTCTTGAAATTAACTTTTGTACTATTTTACTCAGTTCATAGCCACAATCAGCTCTGTTACACAATTATTCTGTTGCTCCAACTCCAAATTTTACTCTCTAAACTCAAAAAAGAGCAAAATTAACTATTTTTGAGGAAAATACTTTTAACTCTGGAATAATTGCTCAGTCATGTTCCCTGTGTTTGCACTAGAGCGCACGCATATCAACCGATCTGCTCATCAGAAATAGAAATATTTAGACTTACTGGAGTTTATCTTTGGCTGGATCGAGTCAAAGTAAAAAAAATACAAACAAAGGCACCGCGTTGCAGTTCAAGATTGAATTGAATCTCTGTCCTGAATCATGAAATGAATCACGAATTGAATCGCTGTCCTGAATCATCCGAAGCGCATATAATCCGTGAGAGCACACGCATATCAACCAATCTGCTCAATAGAAATAGAAGAAATATTCACACTTAATCGTGTTTATCTTTGGCTGGATCGAGTCGAAGTTAAAAAAAAAAATGCACCGCATTGCAGTTCAAGATTGAATTGAATCGCTGTCCTGAATCACCTGAAGTGCATAAAAACTGTGTGTCATCTTGCAATAAGTTTTACTTCCAAATTGCTTAAACTTTGTCTGACAGATTTTATTCTGTTTACGGTGGGCGTTCCCACCACGAAAGAGAAACCAATCGAAACGGAAAGAGTGAAAGTGATTATCATGTCGTTACCATGGGAACAGTCTTTTATGAATGCGTAAGTGCGCACTCCGACTCCGGTGTGACTGAGGAAGGTGACAAGTTTTATATTTCGTCTAATCTGGGTAATTTAAATACTATAATATTATTTGTCAGTGGGCACAGAGGAAAGTGTAAAGTATAAAGTTTTTCTCAATATGTTTATCATGCTTGTTTGATAAAAAGTCTCAAATTTATCTAAATACATGACCTACTCATTCTAAACCTGACAAACATCGCTGGAAAAGCTCTCGACCCCTGAGGGTTAATTTTTGACATCATGAGATTCATTGCTTAATCGATGGTGGAACTATTTTCTGTTGTGTGAGACATTTTTGGCCAATCCCTGCACGAGCCATCCAGACAAAATCTTTTTCAGGGAAGGCCTTCTTTCTTTCAGCAAGACAACGCCAAACCGCTTTCTGCCCATATTAAAGCTGCATGGCTCTGTAGTAAAAGAGTCCAGGTGCTAAACTGGCCTGCCTGCAGTCCAGACCTGTCTCCCATTTACAACATTTGGTGCATTATGAGGCGTACTGTGGAGCTTCAATATTTCAAGATCTAAAGGTTGCATATAGGTTATCCTTCAGGTATAGTTTACCATGAACCAAATGAAGCATTTTTTTGAGTTTAAGCTGTGTGTCATAAATTCAGGGCATTTTGTTAGCATTTGAAAATGCTTTCATAGGCCATGAATGCTGTGCGTGTATGCAAACACCACATTTTCAAAAATTCATTTTGCAAAAATAAGGCAGAACACCATCACAAATTTTGGATATGTTAAAAACAGACATCTAATCTTTCTAAAACAGTCAATTTTATGTTGGTGGATGCGTTCATTTTTTTGCTATAACATTCCAAAAAAGTCACCAAATTAATTTTTTCCATTTTTAAACTTTAATATCTTCCAAACCAGGGGCAGAACGGTGGTGTAGTGGTTAGCGCTGTCACCTCACAGCAAGAAGGTTCTGTGTTCGAGCCCCGTGGCCGGCGAGGGCCTTTCTGTGCAGAGTTTGCATGTTCTCCCCATGTCCGCGTGGGTTTCCTCCAGGTGCTCCGGTTTCCCCCACAGTCCAAAGACATGCAGGTTAGGTTAACTGGTGACTCTAAATTGACCGTAGGTGTGAATGTGAGTGTGAATGGTTGTCTGTGTCTATGTGTCAGCCCTGTGATGACCTGGCGACTTGTCCAGGGTGTACCCCGCCTTTCGCCCGTAGTCAGCTGGGATAGGATCCAGCTCGCCTGCGACCCTGTAGAACAGGATAAAGCAGCTAGAGATGATGAGATGAGATCTTCCAAACCGCTCATTAGAGGGACAGTTTTAGAATACAAAGTACACAGTATATATGGGAAGGTGTATGTGCAATATCAAGCCTCTGTCTTTGAAATTGTACTTTCCACAGTTCTTCAAATATGCTGCCACAGAGCGTAGTGTAGAATTTCGGAGCAAATTCAAGCCCCCAGAATTCTATGATAAACCAAAAGCGCACATGTAAAAGTCCATATTCTACAAGTACTGGTGCCAGATTTTAACCCTTGAAAATTTGAAGGACCTAGCTTAAATACTCTTCTAGATACAGCAATCTCAAAGTGGCTGCCCAACAAACTGCTCAAAACGGGTCCGAGGTTAGTTGCAAAAATATTTTTTATGACAAAACTATAAGGAATTGGGAGCTAAAATTTGGGACTTTTCCTATTGGGAAGTGTGTGAACCTCCTGGAATTTTTTCAGCCAAATCTGCGATGGTCAAGTGCGAGCAATCGGAGATTTGACATGGAATGACCCAACTCTGACAATATCATTTTCAGTGACTAATAAAATGATTTTGAAAGTTCCTAGTTTTTAAATATTTTTGATTATGGTCATTTTCTTTAAGAGATTTCATTTACACCATGTCTCTGACAGCTCAAAATGCATCTCTGGACATTTAAAGACTGCAGAGTATCCAGGGGACTCTGGCAGCCCCCCGGACCCCTGGCCTGACTGGGTTGAACCCCCTCATTTTCTTGGATCCACCCCAAATACGTCTATGTATGGGTCAATGTAGAAATGCTGGTCAGCTAAATATTAAATTACTCAATTGTTATCCCATTATTGTATACGGCCAGTTTTGGGTTAAACCCGCCCACTCGGCACATTGACATTGTTTACATTTTGACTTGTGATGGAATGCAGTGTATCCTTGGAGGGGAGTCACATATCGAGACTCGACGTCTGTCATGCGGTTAATGTTAACGGTAATCGTTAAAATTATAAATATGAGTTTATACGCATTTGTTTTTGTCCAGTTGCAGGAACTGTGACTCGTTATCAGATGAATATAGATTCACTTATTATAACTTATAGTGCAATGCCAAATAAAAATACTGTGATAAATTAATTCATATATTTTTTCAAAATATCTGAAAAATCTTTTGAACTCTGAACCTCCTTAATATAAAGGGGATATCACAGGCTTATATATGTTATATAAAAGGCAAGAGAGCGGTTCCTTTCAAAGAAAAGAAGGATAAAGGGGAAGATGGAACATATAAAAACCTGAATCAGGTTCAGTACCTGATTTCACTACACACTGTTCTAAAAGCTTTAGGATTAGATCAATTCTCAGAATGTTCAGAAATTGAATAATGAATCAAAAAGAAATTTGACTAAACAAAAATTATATTTTTGATGTTTACAAGATCAAGTTATTGTAACTGTTACTTGATTTTGTAAACAAAAATATATAAAGTTTTGTATTGTCAAATTTCTTTTTGATTCATTACTATATGGCAGTTCTGTTAAATGTTTAATATTGATTCCCATCACTTCAGGCTATTTTGCTGTTTACAATAAATTGGAAATTCCTCCCCAAATGTCTTAACTGTGTCTCAGATAAACCCAGTTTTCCATTTTTCTCACCTTTGGTTCACGGTGAAGGGCTTCAGCCTTTTTAATTATATACCCTCCTATTCTCCGCCTCGGACCCTTTTATTCCCCTAAACTCTGAAACCGCTGATGTCTGGCCGGCTTTCCTAAAAATACACATCTGCTTTAGGATCCATTTAAAACACACGATCTGTTCATTCTGCGTGATGGTGATATTCTGTTCCATCCCTAATGACCTTATAGGAAGGAAAAACGAGAAAAACTCAAATTAAAACCGGGCAGATATTTTTTCTCCAGTTCAATCAATATTTTTGTCATGTTGTATTGAGCACTGTGCTCTCAAAATGTTACTGCACTCAAAGAATAACTGCAGTAGAATTAGCGCTATAGTTTAGATTGTAGTCTTAAAGGGATTAAAGTTCTTGTCTTTAACAGAAACTATTTTTGTTCCCAGTGTTTTACAGAAGGCAGGAGACAGAAGAGAAAAGATCTTCATCACAGATACAGGGTAAGATCAAACCCAACACCATGACTGACACTGACGCTCTGGTATTATAAACCTCTCTGCTGTTATTATCTACAGGATTAGATTATAGAAAACATACAGTCAAATCAGGTAAATCCATCGTGTTAGCATCATAAAGAACGGTTATCTGTGGAAACCAGTCAGAAAAACTGTGATGTTAAACTGTAATAATTGGAGCCTCGGTCTCACCACGTCTTCTTATTTCATCCCGTCACACAGACACGCCCCAGAATCTCCTGCTGTAAAGGAATTCCAGAAAAAGTTCAGATTAAATCTGAAGGAGAAGTTTCAGTGTTTAAATGGAGTGATGATAAAGCAGAAAAACCGAGCGCTCCTGAATGAGATCTACACCGAGCCTACATCACAGAGGGAGACAGTGGAGACGTCAATAAAGAACATGAGGTGAGACGGATCGAGGCAGCGTCCAGGAGAAAAACAACAGAGGAAACACCAATCAAATGCAGCGACATCTTTAAGTCCTTATCTGAAGAAGACGAACCCATCAGAACTGTAGTGACAAAGGGCGTGGCTGGTATCGGAAAAACAGTCTCTGTGCAGAAGTTCATTGTGGACTGGGCTGAAGGGAAAGCAAATCAGGACGTCCCCCTCATATTTCCACTTCCTTTCAGAGAGCTGAATCTGATGAAGGACCAGAAACTGAGTCTGATGGAGCTCCTTCATGTCTGTTTTAAGGAAACAAAAGAAACCGAAATGTCCAGGTTGGAAAAGGTTCTGTTCATTTTTGATGGATTGGACGAGTGCCGTTTCCCTCTGGATTTCATGAACACAGTGAGAGTGTGTGATGTAACCGAATCAGCATCAGTGCGTGTGCTGCTGATAAACCTGATCAAAGGGGATCTGCTTCCCTCTGCTCTCATCTGGATCACCTCCCGACCAGCAGCAGCTGATCAAATCCCCTCTGAGTACGTCCATCGAGTCACAGAGGTACGAGGGTTCAATGACCCCCAGAAGGAGGAGTACTTCAGGAAGAGGGTCAGTGATCAGAGTCTGGCCGAGAACATCATCACACACCTGAAGTCATTAAGAAGCCTGTACATCATGTGTCACATCCCAGTCTTCTGCTGGATTTCAGCTGCTGTTCTCGAGAGAATGTTGGGTAAAGCAGAGAGTGGAGAGATCCCCAAGACTCTGACTCAAATGTACACACACTTCCTCATCATTCAGACAAACGTCATCAGAGAAAAATACTCAGAGAAGCAGGAGAGTGATGAAGAAATGCTGCTGAAACTGGGAAAACTGGCTTTTGAGCAGCTGAAGAAAGGCGACCTGATCTTCTATGAGGAAGACCTGCGAGGGTGTGGCATTGATGTGACAGAAGCAGCAGTGTACTCAGGTGTGTGTACGCAGATCTTCAAAGTGGAGCCTGGGCTTCACCAGAGTAAAGTGTACTGCTTTGTTCATCTGAGCATTCAGGAACATCTCGCAGCTCTGTATGTGCATCTGACCTTCATGAAGGAAAAGAGAAATGTTCTTGATCAGGATAATTCCTCTACAAGAAAAATGCATAAAAAATAAGAAATGTTCTTGATCAGATTTGGTCCTTTCAGACAATTTCAGATGTACACAGGAGTGCTGTAGATCAGACCTTAAAAAGTCAGACTGGACATCTGGATCTGTTCCTCCGCTTTCTTCTGGGTCTCTCACTGGAGTCCAATCAGAAACTCTTACATGCCTTAGTAACACAGACAGGAAGTAGCTTCCAGAAAAAAGGAAGCAGTTCAGTACATTAAGGAGAAGATCAGTGAAGATCTTCCTGCAGAAAAATCCATCAATCTGTTCCACTGTCTGAATGAACTGGGTGATGATTCTCTCGTGGAGGAAATCCAACGCTACCTGAAATCTGGGAAACGAAGTAAACTCTCTCCTTCACAGTGGTCTGCTCTGGCGTTTGTGTTACTGACTTCAGCACAGGAGCTGGAGAAGTTTGACCTGAAGAAATATACCACTCCAGGGAAGATAACACATGAGGTTCTTTTGAAGGTGATGCCTGTGATTGCAGCATCCAGAAGAGCAGTGTAAGTAAAGCTGAATATAACTGTTCTATTGTTAGAAAGAGAGAAACTGAAAGCACTTTGACAGAAACTCACTTTGGGACAGAGGAGGGCAAAATCCACAACTCCATTAGTTGAGTGAAAGTATAGATTCAAAGATTTTCATTGTCAAGTCACTGTGTGTCCAGGACATATAGGAGAATCGAAATGCCGTTTCTCTCTCACCTTGTAAAATCAGATAAAAATATTTATGTTAAAAAAAGAAAAAACAAAATTTATTTATTTATTTATAAAATATAGATATTGGTAAAATACACTCTAAAATCAAACAATGTACAAAATAGCAGTAGTGCAAATACAGTACAATAACCGTAATGGAGAAGGTGCTTAGAAGAGTCACATTTGACCAAGATCCTCCCAGAGATGTTCACAAGTCATTTTTTCCAAATCAAGTCTCGAGTCTTTTGTCCCAAGTCCAAGTCAAGTCTCAAATGACTGAAATTAACGTTCTCTCTTTAGATGCTATCTGAGATGCTGCTGCATTTCTGTATGTTTTGGATTGAAAGCATTTACTGTACTTTATCATCTATTCGGCTATTATACACAATATCAAAACTGATCAGAGCATGGTAACCTAGGAGGGCTATTTCAATGTGTAATGTGAAGAAACATGAAAGCTTTGAACTTGATAAATATATTTTGAAAAAAATACCACAGGATACATTAACAAATTTATTATGTTGTGTCGCCTTTTCATTCTTAAGGTCTAACATGGTCCTGTCTGTCCAAATGTCCACAGTCACAGCCACAGTGCCTGTCTTTTCTAGTTTTGATTCGATAGAGGCCTGTTTCTCTGATGTTAGATCACTCAGACGTCTTGTAACTGTGCATCGACTTGCTGGTTTATATCTCTCCTCTGTCACTGACAAAAATTTCCTGAAGTTGGGGTGTTCAATCAAAGACAGGGGCAAATTGCATCCAATGACAAGGTCATTGACTATTGATTGAGTGATGATCCTCTGTCGAGGATGACCCTGGTGGTATACTTGCCCACCTCTCGTCTGAACCAAGAAAGACTCAATGCTGCTCTGTCGCTCTTCACTGGTCCCTGTCTTTGCTTTGCTGAATTCTGCAAACCTGAAGATGAACATATAAATCCATTTATAAAATATGGATGATAAAGCTAATATTGTTGCTTATAGACAAAATACTACATGTGGATGTACCTTCAAAATTAAAAACCCTGCTGTTATTTTATATTAACTGCATTGCTGCAATATTTTTTATACCATATTGCATTTTTGCAGTAAAATCCAGTAGGCTATTTTGTATACATTCAGTTTGTCCAAAATATGACATTTACTCCTAAGCAATATTAGGCTAACAGTAATAATGCAGTGGAATAGGCCAACAGTATGTTTGCAGGGCTCGAAATTCGCGGTGGTCCGGTCGCCCGAGGCGACTTAATTTGTCATTTGGCGGGTAATTCCTGTCACTAGGCAGCCCGGCTGGCTCGTTGAAAATAAAAAATATATATGAAGCGATGATTCAGACTAGGGCTGTGCGATATATCGAATATACTCGATATATCTCCGAAAATTCTGTGTGAGATACATAAAATTATTATATCGTAACTATCGAGTATTTTATGATCATCTGCCGACTTGCGTTTGTTTCGTGTTTGTTTAAAACCTTTTCTGGTGGTTTTCTCCCTGTCCCTCAGGCAGTAACGTGAGAGGCTGCCGAAGGGTAAAAAAAACAATAACATCACACACTCTCCAACCAATCCCGGGCGACATCTCGATGCTGAAAGGAACTTGCAGGAAGATTTTCTAGTTTCGGTCAGTGTTGCCAGATTGGGTGGTTTTGAATTCTACTTTGTGGGCAAAAAATGGCTTGGGCTGGTTGACAAAAATTGGGCGGGTTTGACATTAGTTCGGCGGGTTTTTATCAGATGTTTATATAGTTTCACTCCCACTAGAAAGCAGAGATGGGAGAGAATGTAAACGCCTAAGCCGAATGATGTTCTTGAATATGTGAAGGAAATCAGGAAAAACAGCTCTCTTTGGTCAACTGAGGCAAGTCAGAGACCTAGTTTACCCAGCACCCCTTAGGGATTTTAAACAACCAAAATCGAGCATTGGCCTAAATTAATCATTAACAATAAACATTAATCTCATTAAGTATTATTTAAACAAAAAAAAAATGTCGATGTAACTGTAAGACTAATATGAATGTGTGTAATGTAGTGCAGAAACTGAACTCATAAACTAGTAAATAAGAATGACGCAATCCATTCTCCATTTTCTCTTCTCATGTTACATTCAGCCATGCATCACAGCCTAACTTTTTTTTAATTGAAGTATATAAAACAGGTACAATCTAACAAATCCACAAAATCAGGATAACAGATGAAGAAAATACATGGACATAGACAAAAATAAATTAAGCAGAATAACGAAGCCTATAAAATTAATAAAACAAACAGGATAAATAAAAAGATAAATAAATAAAAGACAAATAAAAAATAAATAACCTCAGCAATGCAGATGTTAGATATGCATCGTAGCCTAACATAGCCTACAGAATATGATGCGTGTGCACCACCTACTGGTGCATGTAGGATTCAGAACATAGCAGATGATTGCAGAGTTATAATCTGATTGAACCACACGGAGTCGAGTACCAGACAGCAGATTCTTCACCTCCAGCACTGACGGGCTCATGGTGCCATTTGTTCGATTTACAAATAGTATACTGGACTTTAGCTGCATATTTTTACTTTACAAGACAGGCATCAAGTACATTTTACATTTTGGGGGGTTTTAAGTGCATTTTGGTGGGTTTTGAACATATTTTGGGCTGGAAAACTTCAGCAATGTCTGGCAACACTGGTTTCGGTTTACAGCGCTGACTCAGTTCGTGCAATCGCTGGTGCTGCATTGGCTACCATGTAAGCTCAGTCAATTTCAGTGGCAAATTAAAAATGGAAGCGGACAAATTGGTTCCTAAAAGAACTAGTAAGGGGTCAGTCATCTGGCATTTTTTTGGATATCGCAAGGAGGACATGGAACAGCAAATGCCAGTTTGTAAAGTGTGCAAAAAAAACCAGTATCAAAATACTGGGGTCTTGAAATAAATACACATTAGTCATGAACAATGGTAACTACTCTCTTTTGTGTTATTTTTGACAGAAGTAAAATTCATACATGAACAAATTTTGGCGAGTTGATTTTCTGTTTGGTGAGTTACTTTGGAAGGGAACTAGTCCGGCTGGCTGGTGAAAAAATATATGAATTTCGAGCCCTGGTTTGTGATAGACGTTCTGAAAGAAATATGTTTAATATTTTTTCTGAATAAACACTTGGGGAGCTGAATGTAGTTTTACCAGATCATAACAGTAGCCTATTCTGAAACCGCGATTAATGCATAAGATTAACGTTAGGCGGAGTCACTTGACCGCCTGGACAGGGATGGCAGCTTGATGACTTAGCTCCCGGCTCAACTTCATCAAATAGTGGTTTTGCCTGGTAAATATTTGAATAGAACTCTACTTTTGAGCACGTAAACTCTTCTAAAGTGAGATGACTCACAGAAACAAGCCCAAGGGCCAAGACGTTGACGCCATTGCGGAGGCTCTGTTAGAAAAACTGGAACCTCACTTAGCCCAAATCCAATGTGTGGGGAACACAATGAGCGGAAGCTAACGGCTATCCACGAGCAATTAGCAATGCTAACTGCAAACCTTAACGCCGTCAGGTCCGAGGTTGACACTCTTAAAGCTACCATGCAGAGTAACTCCGAGACCCTGGATGAACAAGCCCGATCTCTGCAAGTCATGGAAGAAAAATTGGCAGACATGGAGGACAGAAATCGGAGATGCAATATCCGTGTCATGGGATTAGCAGAGGGGCTGGAGGGTTCGAATGCAGTCCAATACCTGACGGAGTCTCTCCCGACATGGTTCCCTAATCTTGCAGGCATTCGTATCGAGATCATGAGAGCCCATCGGGTCTACAGAAACCGTGCAGATGAGTCGGCTTCCAACCCCAGGACCCTGATCTTCAACGTACTCCGATACACGTCGAGGCAGGCTATCCTACGGGTAGCGCGAGGGGTGAATCTGAACGTCGGGGATCATCTAGTACGATTCACCACTGATTACAGTAACTTCACGGTGAAGCGTTGCCAAGCTTTCCGCAACGCCATGGATTCAGCTCATGATAAAGGTCTGGAGTTCTTCCTACTCTACCCTGCGACACTGAAGATTAAAGACGGCGGGCGGCCAATTCAGGTCGTTCACATCTGCGAGGAAGGCTGAGGACTTTGTGCGTCAACGTCGGGCTATTTCCCCTCTTCATCTGGAGGAGATGACCGCCCCTGAGGTCGGCGCTCCGGATGCGGCTTCTGGTAACGGAGAGGTTGATTGATTTGCTGGCGCTTGTCCTTACACATAAATGTTCATAGAGTTTAGCCTTGAAACCAGGTTTTTAGCTAGAATATTTTTCTTTTTTACTGTTGTTAGGCTGGTGTTCCCTTCTCGCTGCTCGTTTCCATTGCTGATCACGGACCTACTTTGAGTGTTTGCCGTTTGGCTTTATATGTTTCCCCCCATTTCTATTATTCCCCTGTGTGTACCTGTCTCATCTGTTTTTGTGTGTCTGCGCTCTACGCGTTCCATGCAACAAGAAATGCTTACAACGCGCTTCTGCCCTGTCCTGATGAGGTAAAGGGCGGTGTTGAAGCGCATCTCTGTGCTCACTCTTTCAATACGTCTTTGTTTTGATAATGGGTGAATTAACAATGTTAGTCTGGAACTGTGGTGGTTTAAATGCCCCCCATAAAAGAACTAGCACTCTAGGCTTATTGAAAAAGAGAAACGTCGACATTGCTTTCTTACAGGAGACACATTTACTTCAGGCTGACAACAGCCGTCTTGCTAATAGATTTTATCACACAATTGCATCATCTTCTGCCAACACAAAAACAAAAGGAGTGGCTATTGTTAAACGGAATCTCTCACTTAAAGTGTTGTCTACGTGGTCGGATAATTCAGGCAGCATTGTGATATCTACTGTAGAATTTGGTAATAGAAAAATTGCTCTGATATCAGCTTATGCCCCCAATAGCTATGATAAAATTTTTTACAATACACTCACATGTCAAATGTTAGAGCTGACAGACTGCTCCTTCATTGTTGGTGCGGATTTTAATGCTGTATGGGACCCTGTAGTAGACAGGTCGGGTGCGAGGGCTACAGGGGACCAGACCAGAGGTGGAAAGTAACAAATTACATTACTCGCGTTACTGTACTTGAGTAGCTTTTTTGTGTACTTATACTTTTTCAAGTAATTTTTAAAGAGTGTACTTTTACTTTTACTTAAGTATGTTTTCTTTTAAGTAGTGTACTTCGGTACATTTTACGTCACAACCATTACTGAGTAAAAAAAAAAAATAAATAAAAAATTTAAAAAGGCTAAAACGGAGAAGGGGAAATGCGTTCTGGAAATGAATCACGGGAAGGACAGTTGTCGCGCGCGTGAGTCTCACACAGACGATGGCGGACATGCACCGGCGCTTTAAGGGGGGGGGCTTCGGGGGGCTCACGCCCCTGGGCCACAGCCAATCAGGGGCCTTGTAATATTAATAAAATAATAAACTGTCGGAATCGTGGGCCTACATTAATGTACAGATAGAAATAAGGTTAGAAATAAATGAGCGCACAGTAGCCTGCTGTAAGAGACATGGTGGATGTGGTTCGCGAAACGAACACCCACAACTGTACCAGAATAAAATGTAACAAAATGTAACGTCACGTACGAAAGCGCGCCAAAGACTGCAGACTACTGAGACACAAATTTAGAGGCTTTGAAAGATGAAGCGTTCACATGTTAGCGGGGCGCATAAAAGGAAAAAAAAGAGAGATGCAGGTAATGATAGAATCGTTGCCTAAAGTCACAGACTTTTTTAAGGTAAGGATCACCAATCTGTTCAGAATATCAGCTACTTATCAGTTATCAGCCTACCAGCAGCTAGGCTATGTGCAGCTAGGCTAGATATGCTATGATCTGTCCAACAGTAAAATAAATCAGTTGTGATTTGAATACGTGTCGTGTGATTTGAGTTATAATCCTGTTAGTATAATAGCATATTTCAATGGGGATAATAAAATGTCTAAAACGGCATCTACTGAAGAAATTGATGAAAAGATTGTAGCCTATAATGTTCACAGTTCGGGCAGCAGACAGAGTAAGCATACCGAGGGGAATAGCAATACAAAGCTAGCGCAGATCCACATTTCTCGCTAGCTGTGTTGGGTGTGTTGTTAACCCATGTGGATTTAAGTGAAATACTTGAGAAGTTCTGTGGTCAAGACAGCGTTTTAAGGTAAGGATGCTTGATTATTAATGTTTGCCCACCGTGGCTTGTTGTTGACGAAAGGCCCACATGATTTTGCCTTATGCAGCTACTGCTAGCGTCATGCTTTGAACTAGGTTAAGCTCATTTGCACTAAAGGATGGGTTTATTGAAGGACTTTGATGTAGCTAGTTTCTTTTTAAAAAATCGTATGCTCAAAACAGTATGCCCGTGTTCATCATGTTTAACTTTTTTCTTGATGGAGTGCGTGAAATATTGTTGCAAGTGGTATTTTGATGCAGTCATGTCAAAAAGGCAGTTGAATGCACGGTCTCATTCAAGGAGAAGGAAGACTTGCATGATGCTTGAACATAGATCGGTAAAATAGACCCTAGTAGGACTTGGTTTCGTGTATTTCGGTCTGTAGAGTTATGAGTTTGGCCGCTGTCCATGGTGTTTACGTTTCATGTGGCCGCCGAGCCAAGTACCTTGACTTGCAGTGAATGTTTGTTTTCATGCCGCCGAGCTATTTTTATGTATTTTATTTTTTAAAAGGACTTGTCTGTAGGTGTGTGTGTTTTATGTTTACAACACATAGGTCTACATTATAGCGCACGCAGGCTTGTGTGGTTATCTCTGGCCATGCCCCTGCGTGAAAGTTACGCGGTATCACTGTCCTGTCCGTGGTAATAATCAGAACCGGCTCTGTAATGATAATGCGCGCGTTCTTCTCTCCCTCTGTGGTTGGATGTGTTGAGTGATGTGAGCGTGGGCCTTGTGCAGCTACGCTGAGCCAAACGTAACCTATCGTAGGCTTCTAGGCTAATTACGCACTTACACTGTAAATGCTTGACACGTATTGCAAATAAAATAAGAGTGTTTTCCTGGCCAACGGTAAGGGTAGGGTTGACAGGTAGCCTATGAGGGGCCTAGCCCCTGGGCCACGGGTGTTGATATGTTGATGTCCCTGCGGACATGGAGGAGACCGAGGAACCTGTGGTGGACGACCCTGCAGAAAATGCAATTTCTTCCAGTAATGAAGTGCACCCCTGGCCCTACATACGTGATCACTTCAGCTTCGTAGAGAAAAGGGGTGACAGTTTCATTATGCAATGCAGATTATGTGTGCCCAAGAAGACAACCATTGCAGCATACAAAAATTCGACGTCTAATCTGCGCAAGCATGTTGAGGTAAGTATTGTCATTGGCATCATAATCACGGGCGCAGATAGAGGGTGGGACGGGTGGGATTCGTCCCACCCAGATTTAAATTCACCTCGTCCGTTCCCCCCCCACTTATAGGGAGGAAAAATTGTCTATGCTGTCTTTCTTTGCATAAGGCAAACCTCACGGAAAAATCAAAAGACTAATTACCATTCGGTTTATTGAGGTGCACAGCAGTGTATACATAGTTGCAACAACTCACATAAAACAAAACAAAGACTGATATTCGGTTGGTTGAGCTGCGCAGACTGCACAGGTTGCGAGCTCGAGCTTGGTTGCTATGGTTACCCACAACAAGTTTGACAGGCATATTGGGGTTGGGGTTGGTTTGCTGGCAGCTTTGTCCCCCCCAGTTTTTTGTCCCCCCCAGTTTTTTGTCCCCCCCCCCGGTTTTTTGTCCCCCCCAGTTCAAAAAACGTATCTGCGCCCCTGATCATAATGTTTCCTTTCCATAGTAAAACCGACAATAGGCTGGTTATATTCCAAAAATAGTGGATGGCATTGCTAATGTTGAAGTAGCAACCTGTTGGTACTGTAACATATCGGTAACTAGTCTGTTATTTGGTTGGCTAATCATGCAAGCAAGTTAGCTCGCCAACCTGACGTGATCAGTCCTCCTACCATTCTACATCCAACAGGCCAGAAAGGAATATTAAGCAAAACAAATAAAGTTTTAATTGAATTGTTCAGTAACACACAGTGCACACAGGCAAGCTACGAGATTTCGGTGCAACATTTCACTTTCATATTTCGTGTACAATGCTTTGTGTGTGGTCAGGGCGATGTAAACGACATGACTGTGTGTATTGACCTTTTTTGTTTGTCTCAGTTTTAATGCAGCATTATCCTAAGCATTCAATTTGATACACTTCCTTTAAATAAAACATCTGGGTTGAGATGTACATATATCCTTGTGTAGCGTGAATCAAGTGTGGGTGGAGCACAGAGGACGGCAGGACAACGTTTTAGATGCAGAGAAGGATATTTATTAATCCACTTTTCAGTCGGATTCAGCGTAAGCTCACATACACATGCACACACACACTCTGCTTCCGGTCCCGGGTCGCGCTCCCTCTGCTCTCTCTCTGCCTCCTTAAATAGGGAGCGGTTACTGGGAAAACACACACAAACACAGGTTAACGACCGTCAGGTGTAGCGATTCTGCCACTCACCTTCCCTGGCTCCGCCCTCCTGTCACAGACCGGCGCTTGACCACGCCCCCGCTGCCACACCTTGCTTCCTCTTCTTTTTCATTTTTGCACAACACAATGGAGGCAGAAAACACCCATTGTTAAAAGTAACGTTTTACTTTTACTCAAAGTACATTTTAAATGATCTACTTTTTACTTTTACTTGAGTAGATTTTTTGTCTGGTAACTTTACTTGTACTTAAGTAAAATTTCATCAGAGTAACAGTACTTGTACTTGAGTATAATATTTTAGTACTCTTTCCACCTCTGGACCAGACGCAGGCCACAAATGCTCTGAGATTTTGGGCCAGCAATCTAGGACTTATAGATGTTTGGCGAGTAGTAAATCCCACTTACAAGGATTTCTCTTTTTACTCTGGTAGATATAAATCTCTCTCTAGGATTGACTTTCTCTTTGTGTCCCCTCATCTCTTCAACTCCATCGAAAAATCAGTGCTACTTTCTGACCATAAAGGTGTCCTATGCTCCACCACCCTTGGGAAACTATCTCAACGTGCTGTTAGATGGCGTTTTAACACCTCATTATTGAGAGATGAAGCTTAAATTTCTCAGTTTATCACTGAGCTTGAGATATTTACAAGTCTTAATGTTGGCTCTGTTGACGACCCCAGGATATTGTGGGATGCGGGGTGTATGGGGTGTTCGGGAGGGGTAGTACCTCTGACGGGGGAACAGTCGCACCTTTGGGTGGTTCTTCCGCTTTGGTCCCCACCGGCACTCAACTCTCACATGTGGCTCCAAGTAGCTGTTTGCATGCAACAGCGGCCACGCCCCGGGAAACCGCTTCGACTGGCGGACGAAACCATGTGAGGGTAGCCAACGGGTCTGATACACTCGGTGAGTTAGGGCTTGTCTACCTACGCATGCGAAGACTGGACTCCGGTGGACCACGCGGATGAAACCACCAGACTGGTTCAACAGGCAGGAAGGCGGATACAGCACAGCGCTGTGGAGCGCAACCAGGGCACAGTGAGACACGTGGGACACTGATGGCCATCCACTGCATCCTGACTCATCTCCAGCCGTCTCGACCATGTCTTGCCACTGGATATAGATGGGCCGGGACGAGAGAGTGAGGCTGACGACTCTGCGCAACTCTCCCTCACTTTAATCCAACTCACACGCAAGTCACAACTTCACCCATTATCACCCATTATCACCTAACCATTCTTCATCATCATTCTTCTTCAAGTCCTGCGGCGATGGGGGCGTGGTGAAGCGACAGGTGTGGATACGCTGGCAGTCGTAGTCACAATCCTACATGTAGGCGGCTCAGGCCATAGGGTCGTCTTCCATCGAACTGAAGCAGCGCTGGGATTCGGCAGCCACCTGAGCGTCGGAGCAGTCCTCTTCAGGACAGCACTGCTCCCCCCTAGCCTGGGGAAGGGACTAGAAAAGGTGTCCCAAAAATTGCCTGCTTCACCTTACCCTGGCCAGCTTGCCGCGGCTGGCGGGGATCCCTCTATAGCGGTAAGAAGAAAACAAAATCTACAAAGATGATACCACTCATCTTAGGCACATGGAATGTGTGCACACTGTTGGACCGTGCCAGGACTGACAGACCTGAGAGGAGGACTGTGCTTATTGCGAGAGAGCTGGCAAGGTACAGGGTACAGATTGCCGCCCTTAGCGAGACACGCTTTGCTGATGAAGGTCAACTGTCAGAGGTACACGCTGGCTACACTTTCTTCTGGATTGGACGCAAACAAGAAGAACGTCGTGAGGCGGGAGTTGGATTCGCCATTAAATTCAACCTAGTCAACAAGCTGGCTATGCCCCCTAAGGGTATCAACGATCGCCTGATGACTGTCCGACTGCCACTGCACAGAAAGCGGTATGCCACACTGATCAGCGCCTATGCACCCACCATGACCAACCCTGATGAGGTCAAAGAAAGATTCTATGAGGATCTGCGTGCGACCATTTCCGCCATGCCCAGAACTGATAAACTCATCATCCTTGGTGATTTCAACGCCAGAGTAGGCACCGACCACGCATCATGGGAAGGAGTCCTAGGGAAAAATGGACTAGGCAAATGCAACAGTAATGGCTTACTGCTACTGGAAACCTGCTCTGCACACCAGCTACTCATTACCAACACAGTCTTTCGCCTACCCAACCGTAACAAGACATCGTGGATGCATCCTCGCTCCAAACAGTGGCACTTGCTGGATTACATCATCGTCAGGCAAAGGGATAGGCAAGACGTCAGAGTCACCAAAGCTATGTGCGGCGCAGAGTGTTGGACAGATCACCGCTTGTTGATCTCAAAGCTCAACATCAGGATTCAGCTACCCAGACGCCCACAGGGAAAGAAGGCCCCAAAACGTCTGAACGTCTCAAAGCTGAAGAAAGATGATGTCAAGCAGTCACTGGCTGAAGAGATCGACAGCAAGCTGCAACAACAGAGTATGGACTCACAAGATGTTGAGTCTGACTGGACGATCTTTCGTGATATCGTCTACGCTGCTGCCTCAGAGGTGGTGGGTCCCACCACACGAAAGCACCAGGACTGGTTCGATGACAACAACGAACGCATTCGGTCTTTGTTGGACGAGAAACATCGCCTTCATCGAGCACACCTCAACGATCCGTCATCAGCGTCCAAGAAAGCTGCATTCTGCAACATCAGAAGAAGTGTACAGCTGGAGTTACGCCAAATGCAGGATACATGGCTCAGCGAGAAAGCCGATGAGATCCAGTCTTATGCTGATCGCAATGACATGAAGAACTTTTACAGTGCGCTCAAGACTGTCTACGGGCCTACTTCGTCGGGGTCGTCTCCACTCCTCAGTGCAGATGGAAACGTACTGATCACTGACAAGGAAAAGGTACTTGAACGCTGGGCAGAACACTTCAGTAGCGTACTCAACTGCCCATCTGTCATCAACGAAGAAGCGATCACAAGGCTGCCTCAGGTTCCAACCAAGCACTCCCTTGCCGACGCCCCTACTGAAGCTGAAGTGGAAAAAGCAGTGAAGCGCCTGTCGAGTGGAAAAGCACCGGGTGCTGACTCCATCCCTGCGGAAATCTACGCTTCTGGTGGCCCAACTCTGATCAGGAAGCTCACTGAGCTATTCCAGTCCATGTGGAGCCAGGAGAAAATCCCGCAGGAACTCAAGGATGCTTCTATCGTCCACTTGTACAAGCGCAAAGGAAATCGGCAGGCGTGTGACAACCACCGCGGCATCTCACTACTCTCCATTGCCGGGAAGATCTTGGCCAGAGTTTTGCTGAACCGCCTGATTGACCATTTGGAAGAAGGACTATTACCTGAAAGTCAGTGCGGGTTCAGACAGGGTCGCAGCACAGTGGACATGATTTTCGCAGCACGTCAGCTCCAGGAGAAGTGTCGGGAGCAGAATGTCAGCCTCTACACCACCTTCGTGGACCTGACTAAGGCTTTCGACACTGTCTGCCGAGAGGGACTCTGGAAGATCATGGCCAAGTTCGGCTGCCCTGCAAAGTTCATTTCCCTGGTCAGGCAGTTCCATGACAGCATGCAAGCTAGCGTACAGGATGATGGAGAGCACTCAGAGCCGTTTCCTGTCACAAACGGCGTGAAACAGGGCTGTGTCCTCGCTCCGACACTCTTCAGTATGATGTTCTCGGCCATGCTGACTGACGCTTTTCGTGAGGGTGACATTGGAGTCGACTTCAGATTCCGAACTGATGGAAAGCTGTTCAACCTACGGAGACTGCAGGCAAAAACCAAAGTCCAGGATGACGTCGCCCGTGACTTTCTCTTTGCTGACGACTGCGCATTGAATGCTGGTACCCAGTCTGACATGCAGGAAAGCATGGACCAGTTCGCCAAAGCCTGCGACGACTTTGGTCTGACAATAAGCACAAAGAAGACCGAAGTGATGCACCAGCCAGCTCCTGCAACTCCCTACACAGAACCAACCATCACGGTCCACGGCGAGAAGCTGACAGTGGCAGACAAGTTTGTTTACCTTGGCAGCACACTGTCACGAACTGTCAGCATCGACGAGGAGGTGTCGTACAGGATTGCCAGGGCCAGCTCGGCCTTCGGCAGACTCAGAGACAGAGTTTGGGAGAGAAGAGGAATCAGCCTCCAGACTAAGCTAAAGGTGTACCGTGCTGTCGTCCTACCCTCTTTACTGTATGCCTGTGAAACATGGACGGTGTACAGTCGGCATGCCAGACAGCTGAACTCCTTCCACATGAGATGTCTCAGAAACCTGCTGCACATCAAATGGCAGGACAAAGTGCCAGACACAGAGGTACTCCAGAGAGCCCAAATGGAGAGCGTTCACGCAATGCTTAAACGCTCCCAGCTCAGATGGGCAGGGCACGTTCTCCGTATGCCTGATGAGCGACTGCCAAAGAGGTTGCTGTATGGTGAACTGAAGGAAGGCAAGCGGTCTCAAGGAGGCCAGAGGAAGCGCTACAAAGACACTGAAAGCTTCCCTGAAGTGCTGCAGCATCAACCCTGACACCTGGGAAACAACGGCACAAGACCGTTGTGCATGGCGCCACGTGGTTAACTCTGGTGTGTCAGGCTACGAAGTGAGGCGTGTGGAGGAGCAGGAGCAGAAACGCCAGAGACGCAAAAGCAGAGCGACCACCACCTCCCAGCCTGGTTCGCCCCCGGCACATGCGTGTCCACACTGTAACAGACATTTTCGAGCGAGGATCGGATTGATCAGCCATCTTCACACTCACAAGACCCAGTGATACGAGAAGTTGTGGTCGTCTTCGCCGCGAAGGACGAACATCATCAACATTGTGGGATGCGATAAAAGGCTTCATTAGGAGCAATGCTATTTTATATTGTTCCAACAAACGTAAAGCTAGGTCGCTTCATCTTAAAAACCTTGAGACCGAGTTTTCCAGATTAGACTCCCTGCTGCAAGTAAATTTCACAGATCGAATAGACCTAAAACGGTCTTTGGTCAAAAAGGAAATTAATAACATTCTAAAACAGAAGTCAGAATTTCTAATTCATAGGACGAGGCAACGCTACTATTTTCAAGGTGCTAGACCTAGTCATCTACTTGCCATGAGAATTAGGGCTAATGATCACTTCGCAGATATACCTGTGATTTAAATCTGAGGATGGAGTCATCAGGACTGACCCTGATGAAATCAATCTCACTTTTCAGAGTTTTTATTCCAACCTATATGAATCTGAAATCACTCTAGACAGAGCCCAATGCATCACGTGGTTAGAACAACTTAACTTGCCTCGGCTAACAGTAGAAGATTCAGCTGCCTTAGACAAACCGATCACGCTAGATGACCTGAAGGAGGCGGTACAGAGTATGCAAAAAGGTAAATCCCCAGGCCTGGATGGGATCCCCCCTGAGTTCTACGTAATGTTCTGGGAACAACTGGGGCCTTTCCTACTTGACATGATTCTGTTCTCTATTGAACAGGGGGAGCTCTCAAGGGATGTTAATACAGCTCTGATCTCATTGCTCCTGAAAAAAGATAAGGATCCATCAGAGTGTTCCAACTACCACCCTCTAAGCCTCTTAAACTCAGACCTTAAAATTCTGGCAAAGCTCTTAGCCCAGCGCCTAGAGCCGTTTATGTCTAATTTAATCAACCATGACCAAACTGGTTTCATAAAAACAAGAATGGCTGCAGACAATGTTAGGCGCCTTCTGCACATTGTAGATGCTGCAGAGTCCTGCGTTACGCCAATGTCACTCCTCTCTCTAGATGCCATGAAGGCATTCGACAGACTTGAGTGGCCTTTTCTATGGACTGTCTTGGAGATGATGGGCTTTGGCCAATCTTTCATTGGAATGATTAAAGTTATGTACTCTAACCCGTCAGCACATGTCTTAACTGGGCGTACTTTTTCTTCTCTGTTTCCTGTCTCCAGGTCCTCACGACAGGGCTGTCCCCTGAGCCCTGCATTATTTGTTCTCTCTTTAGAGCCCCTTGCCCAAGCTATTCGTCAGTCTCAGTTGGTATCTCCTATATCACTGCACAATACTCGTCACCACCTCTCTTTATTTGCAGATGATATCATGGTCTTTCTAGAAAATCCCTCCCAATCCATCCCCCATCTTCTGTCTATATGTGAGGAATACGGTAAAATGTCAGGTTTCAAAATCAATTGGTCTAAATCTGCACTACTCCACTTGAATGAAGCCGCCAGCAATTCTAACATCTCTTCTTGCATTCCGACTGTCAGGCAATTGAAATATCTAGGCATCGAGATTTTCCCCTCCCTAAATCAAATTGTTAAACATAACTACCTAGTTACCCAGAACAACGTTTTGAAAGATATGGAAAAATGGGTGCTTCTCCCTATGTCTATCCAAGCCCGTGTCTCTATAGTAAAAATGAATATCCTGCCTAGGATCAATTTTGTCAGCTCCATGCTCCCTTTATCGCCCCCTAATGACTACTGGACTAAATTACACTCGGCGGTTTCTAAATTCATCTGGAAAGGCAGGCGGCCGAAACTTAAGATGGCCACCCTACAGAGGAAAAAGGAGAATGGTGGATTGGCTGTTCCTGATTTTAAACTATATTTTTGGTCTTTTGTCTTAAGGCCTCTCCTTACCTGGTTTAATCCAGACATGACCACTTCATGGCACACTTTAGAAAGTGCTAAGACAGAGCCATGGCCATTACATGATGTTCTCTTCTCTAATATCTCAAATAAGCAATGTCAGCTTCGATTTGGGCCTATTATCTCTTATCTCATCAAAATCTGGCGGGTAGTGGAAAAGTTTTCCCGCATAGACTGTAATTGGCACTCACATTCCCCCGTATTCAACAATAATCTTGATTGGTGGGAGCCCTGTAACCGCACCACAGTGGGAACAACAAGGGGTTCACTATTTAAAAGACATTTTCAGTGACTCTGGTCTGTTACCTTTTTCTGACTTACAAAATGCTTTCAGTTTGCCACGTTCTTCCTTTTTTTTCTATTTACAACTAAGATCCGCGTTCAAGGCAAATGGTGTTCCCTGGCAAAGTCCTTTGCCTACTCACCCTATGAGGAAACTGTTCACTAGCCAGTCATCAACAAAAGGTATGGTATCCAGGCTTTATCACTTCCTGGTTATACCCAAACATATTAGCCTCCCTATAGAGAGGATCTGGATGCGCGACTGCCCTGACCTAAGAGAAGAGTTTGATTGGTATGACGTTTGGTCCAGCATCTCGGAGGTGTCACGCAATCCTGGTCACCAACTCATTCATTATAACTTTATCCATAGAACCTACCTGACCCCTGTTAGAATGCACCACATGAAAATAATCAATAGTCCTTTATGTACTTTTTGCCCAACACAATCTCACTGCACCTTTCTCCACATGTTCTGGGGCTGTGGCCCTGTTTCTCAGTTTTGGAGTGATGTTGCGTCCTGTCTGTCTCAGTTGTTCAATGTCAATGTGCCCGTTCACAAGGGTGTTTTGATCCTGAATGACCTATCTTCTCTTTGTGTAACTGGAGTAACTCAGCGGGCAATCTATGCGGGGCTTACTGCTGCCAAAAAGATGGTAGCGACGCGGTGAAAACCCCCCCACGACCTCTCGATGCGGCACTGGAGGCTCACGTTTCTGGACGTTGTATACATGGAACTCTCCACAGCTAGAGTCAATGGAGCTTCAGAAAAGACATTGGACTATTGGCGCAACTTGGCTGACTCTATCAAGGACTTGATGGGACACTAGAGCCCCCTTTTTTTTTCTTGTCTTTTTGTCTCTTTCTTGCCTTTTCTGTTGTGTGTCTGCGTGTTTGTCGAGTCGTGTCTCCCCTGACCCTCCCTCTTTTGTTATAATAATAATAATAATAAAAATTTGATAAAAAAAAAGATTAACGTTAGGCTACATCCATGAACTACATCCATATAGCCTACTCTGCCACTATCTGGTAACAGGTAGCAGAGTATAATAGTAGGCTCAAACGTGGTGAGATGTTAATCAAATAAAACCCTAACGTCGGGCAGGTAACAATAAATCTATAATCTGCATGTAGTCTGTGGTTCGATTTGTTTGTTAGCAGTAAAGTTATCTATCCATACACGCTAAATTTTTGTTTCACCTAACCAAGTAACTGACCTATCCTTGTGCGTTCTGAGGTGCCTGATAATGTTGGATGTAGTTGAGCCGGCATCATTTATCCTGATGCCACACACTTTGCAAGTGGCCGTCTGAGGGTATTTTATGCCACTGGAGTGATTTTGGCGTGCTCTGATTTTGTTGTCAATTTCAACAAATCCTAGCAGTATTTTCAAAGTCATATGACTTTTATTTATTTTTTTAATCCCCCATTGGCCGAAAGGCCCAAAGGGGCATTATGTCATGGTGATGCCCATCCTTCTGTCCTCCTGGGAAGCTTCTGAAATCAACTCCCCTCACAATTTGTGGAAGGATTTCATGAAACTTGACAAGAGGCGTTGTTACATTTCAGTAATACGCATATTGTAATTTTGTTAAATTCGGTCACATTTTACCAGAGTTACAGCCCTTGATTACAGGGATCCCAGACGTCCGCTATTTAGCGGAATTCCGCTATTTTCTAGCGAAAGTGTTTTTTTTTTTTAAATCTCTTGTATATCCATTAAAAATATGTTTAAGTAAAATGTCCAGCAGAATACGTTCTGATTTGGTTTGCTTGTTTAGTGATGTTTTCGTCGGCTTCGTTTGTTCTCGTTGACATTTGGGAACACTCGGAAGTTAAATTGATGTAAATACCGCGAGCAGTGTTGCCAGATTGCGCGGTTCTCCGCCCAGTTGGGGGGTTTCAAGTGCATTTTGGCGGGTTTTGAACATATTTTGGGCTGGAAAATGTCAGGAGTATCTGGCAACACTGACCGCGAGACTGTACGCGATAGAACAAGAAAACAATATGGCTGCGCCCATTTGCTAGAAAACATGTTTTAACTCCGTTCGTGCTTTTGTTTCTAATGCGTTGAACTTAATTCAGAGCACTGCAGGCACATCAGAAAAGCAGAAGGAAAGATCAGAGAAACAAAAGCAGAGAAAACTGGAGGAAAGACAGAATGCACCCCAGAAAAGAGCATTAAATTCCTTTGCAGTGAAACCTTTCAAAAAGAGAGGTTTAAATCAAATATCTCCAGTATTTGCTGTACATATGTATATATCTAATATTACTGAATCATTGATTTCTGCTCATATTCATGATTTTTGAAAAATGAATGTGGCTTATATTAGACTAGTTTTGACATTAACTTGAAACAAAAAAATAAACAAATGAGATGAACTATGGATACTATTGTTATAACAAAATCAGTGGAATATTTAGGCAAGTATATTCTTCAAAGCTACATTTTCGTCTAATTTTTATAATTTTTTTTTTTGCCACTTATGTCATTGATTACAAAATATGGCATCAAATAGATACACATTATGGTTAAATTCTGTTGCTTTTCTATGTTAAATCTATGTAAAAAATGTGTTCTATAGCATCTTTAAATGTTAAAATCTCAACAGCTTCAGGCAGCCCCCTTGACCCCTGCTGATAGTTTCTCATCTCATCTCATTATCTCTAGCCGCTTTATCCTGTTCTACAGGGTCGCAGGCAAGCTGGAGCCTATCCCAGCTGACTACGGGCGAAAGGCGGGGTACACCCTGGGCAAGTCGCCAGGTCATCACAGGGCTGAGACATAGACACAGACAACCATTCACACTCACACTCACATCTACGGTCAATTTAGAGTCACCAGTTAACCTAACCTGCATGTCTTTGGACTGTGGGGGAAACCAGAGCACCCGGAGGAAACCCACGCGGACACGGGGAGAACATGCAAACTCCGCACAGAAAGGCCCTCGCCGGCCACGGGGCTCGAACCCGGACCTTCTTGCTGTGAGGCGACAGCGCTAACCACTAGCCTACACCACCGTGCCGCCCGGTGATAGTTTCTTACATTCCTCTATTTTTTTCAATTACTGCTGGGATCCCTGTGATTAACAAAATTATACTTTTCACAATTTTATGAGAATGTGTTTTCCTTCGGCCATCAACTCCTCTCACAATTTGTGGAAGAATTTCAGGAAATTTGGCAAAAGGTCTTTTGTGTCGGTAGTACGCATATTGTTATTTTGTTAAATTTGGTCATATTTTACCAGAGTTGTGGCTCTTGATTAACAACCTTGTACTTTGACAATTTCATGAAGGTGTGTTTTCCTTCTGACACCAACTCCTCTCACAATATTTGGAGGAATTTCACCAAATTTGACAAAAGGCTTTGTTATATGACAGTTATATGCATATTGAAATTTCGTTTAATTTGGGGAAATTTTACCCTTGATTATTAACAGACTTGTACTTTGGCAATTTAATCAAGGTGTGCTTGCTTTCTGAAATCAACTTCCCTCACAATTATTATCTCCCGCTGGCCGAAAGGCCCGAAGGGGGATTATGTCGTGGCGATGTCCGTCCGTCCGTCTGTCCCAGGAAGGGTACTGACCTTCTGAAATCAACTCCTCTCACAATTTCTGGAGGAATTTTACAAAACTTGGCAGGATTCTTTGTTCTATGTCGGTAATACGCACATTGCAATTTTGTTCAATTCAGTCGCATTTTACCAGAGTTATGGCTGAGTTGCCAGTGGGGGATATTGTTCTCTCGGAGCACTCTTGTATGTTTTCAGCACAATCTCAGCTATAATTATATCTCTGTAGTCTGTATGTCATGATTGTGCTTTTAAAAATATAACAGATAAATGATGATGTTGTAAAAAGCAGTTTTAGAACTGTATTGGAATGTGTGTAAAAACATGACCGTACCCATTGTGTCGAACCGTTTTGGTCACTTGAGGTGATTCTGTTCAGTGTGAGGAATGGATCAAACACACAAACTTAAATCTGCTCCATTGATTTGGACAATTAACTGGCCATCAAAAAATGTATGCCCTGTTGCTTTGGGATAAAGGGTTGGCAGTGGGAGGGGTATTCAATGAGAAGGGTAAAAATTCCATTCCATTCAATGAGAAGAGTGAAACCCCTCCCACTGCCAACTCTTAATCCCATCAGGTCAAGTCCCAATGGGTAAGGTCATGTTTTTTCACACATTCCAACACAGTTCTAAAACTGATTTTTACAACATCTTCATTTATCTGGTTTGACTTTATTTTGGTATTTGACTTGATTCAGTGTGTCTTGAAATTAACTATTTTACTCAGTTCAGAACCACAGTCAACTCTGTTACACAATTACTCTGTAATTTTACTTCAACTCTAAATTTTACTCTCCAAACTCAAAATACAGTAAAATTAACTATTTTTGAGGAAAATACTTTTAACTCTGGAAAAAAACTGCTCAGTCATGTCAGGCCTTTCAATGACATAATTTGGGCTCCACCCTGTATTTCTGAATTTGGGCCTTTTCCGTCGTGATGCAGGGTAATTTGGGTTTTTCTGCACGCGCAGAGTGCTGTTTTCCCAGGGCTCTGTGTTTAAACCTGCTGCTGATTTTTTAGCTACAAAGTTATGAATTAATAAAGAAATCTATGAATTATTTTTACCTTTATTGCAAAATGTCTACAGCATTAATCCCTCTTGATGTACATGACAAAAATAATTAGAATACAGTTAGTTAGTTAGGATTTAAAAGATGTGTTGGGGCCTGAGGAGAGCCTGGAGGAAAGCAGCCTGGGAATGAAAACGCAAGTTCTTCACTGTTGCCATCAGAGAGACAAACCTGTAGCAGACCTGCGACACAAAAGGTTTTTCAGTCACATCACAAGAATCGGCAGCGCAATTCACAGTCTGTGGTCAGGTTAAAGATCTTTGTTTAAACGAAAGGCCAGTGACGATCATCAACAAGAGGACCAAGCTCCAAGTCACTGATTTCACCCACACTTACACAACTGTGTGGGTTAAAGATGCAAGCTGTGTCTTTACGCACAGTTGTGTCCTGAATAGCTCTCTCTTATTCAGTCTTTTACCTGATTTAAATCATATGACACTAGATATCAGAGAGATATTGCAGTTGAGGTCAGATAATGTGGGATATCGGGCTATTTTTAGGTTTTTAAATGATACAGGAATTATTATTAGAATTTAGCACAATAGGGTCGTAAACATTCTGGTTCACACTCCAGTCCAGAAGGTGGCGGTAATGCACCTAAAAGCTGTTTGCCAACCGCCATAAAGCAATATAAAAGGAGAAGCAAGAAGATTTCCCGAATGTGGAAATCCCGCTCTGGTCATTGGTACACGAGTTGCTCCTCCACGAAATCATGGCGTGCCAATCGCTGTTGATGGAGAATTCGTGCTCTGCGCGAGGCTTACGGCGAGTTCGACGAACCCGGAACAACATGGGAATGGTGCGGATTTTGCATTAATTACGAGAAATACATGCTAATTCTTGCTAATTTCTGTGTTTTTAAAGAAGAAAGTCAAGACTTTGGGATTTAGGCAGCCAAGTTTATTTAATTAACATTTTGGTTTTTTTTTTTTACTTTTGGTAGCATATTTTGGGCACTTGACCTTAAGTTCGGCCCCTACGACGTTCTCCGTCGCAGGTTTCATGTAATTGAAAGGCCTGCATGTTTCCTGTGTTTGCACTACAGCGCACGCATATCAACCGATCTGCTCATCAGAAATAGAAGAAATATTTACACTTACTTGAGCTGATCTTCGGCTGGATCAAGTTGAAGAAAAAAAAGGCACCGCTCATCATCGGTGTTGCAGTTCTCAAGATTGAATTGAATCGCTGTCCTGAATCATGAATTGATTTGCTGTTCTGAAATTGATTTGCTGTCCTGAATCATCCAAAGCGTATAAAATCTGCGTGCCATCTCGCAAGAAGTTTTACCTCCAAATAGCCTGAACTCTGTCTGACAGATTTTATCCTGTTTACAGTGGACGTTCCCACTGCAAAAGAGAAACCAATTGAAACGGAAAGAGTGAAAGTGATTATCATGCTGTTACCATGGGAACAGTCTTCTACCGTATGAATGTGTAAGCGGGTGCTCAGCGCGCCGACTCCGGTGTGACTGAGGAAGAGACAAGTTTTATGTTTCATCTAATTTAGGGAATTTAAAAACTATAATATTATTTGTCAGTGGGCACAGGGGAAAGTGTAAAGTATAAAGTTTCTCTCAATATGTTTATCATGCTCATTTGATAAACTCGTGAACATATTTCTCTAAATCCATGACCTCCTCATTCTAAACCTGCCGAGCTTCGCCGGAGAAGCTCTCGACCCCAGAGGATTAAAATTACTTCAGTGTTCAGAAGTACTTTTTAATGATTTTTTTTTTATTGTTGTCTTTTTAATGTCAGGACATTGCTGTAAATGCACTGCGGCAACGGTACAGACTCTAACGACTCGGAAACAACCTACTGAATACAGTGACTTGCTTGTAGAACCTGTAGAATAAAAAGCTTGTAGAATTTGCTCCAGAGCCTGTAGAAATGCTGATAAAAACACAGTTGAATCGACAAAAGGACAGCTGCTTTCTCAGGTTGGACGGGAAGGTTTTGTAGGCAGTGATGACGTTTGTGCGCGGTAAACAGAGCAAAGATTAAAATAATGCAAATCTTTCTTCATTTCAAAAATCTCAGGCATGGACTTCAGATATGGCTCTGGGTGCTCTGGTGAGGAACCATCATTTTAATCTGCTGTAGTCCTCGTTACCATCTTTACCACCACCAAGTTCAAATGAACTGTTTAAGAAATGCAGCAAGCGCTTTGAAGTTGAGTGTAGGAGGAGTTTACTGTGATTGGTTTTCTCCTTTCGCCAACACAGCGCAGGGAATTTTAGAAAAGAAACAAAAATTCACCTGCTGACTCAAAAGCGATGCTTCAAAGTAACGAGTAACGGGAAGCTTCCTGGAGTCACCAGGACAATATTTATCTTTCAGATGGAGACGAGTAAAAGTCAAAAGTTTCCAAAACATTAATACTCGAAGTAAAAGATGGATATGAAAAAATGTCCTTCAGTCCAGTCTTTAAGTAAATGTCCTTCATTACTGTCCAGCTCTGTTTTGGGATGTTTTGAGTTTCAGGTGATACAGAGTGTGTTAATACACACAGATCAGGAGATAAATGAGGGGAAAACAGTTGCATGTAGAATTGAATAAAACTGAAGTTCAGCTATTAAATAAGTGGAAACCAGTTGATGTCATTTAAGGAGAAAAACATTTACGTCTCACATCCTGCCATTTTGTTCCAAGAAGTATTGAAGCTGTGAGCTGAAGATGGAGGTGACGGCCAGCTAACGAGACTCACAAACACCACATTTCCAGAAATGAAGCAAATAATCAAACTGAACTTTATACTGATAGTTTATTTACAATATTTACAAACTAGAAACACCATTTTATTTATTTTTATGACACCATGATTTACATTTATTACATGCTAATTATTCTTTTGTTGTTGTTCTCATGTCCGGAGATCTTCTCATCTCATCTCATTATCTGTAGCCGCTTTATCCTTCTACAGGGTCACAGGTGAGCTGGATCCTATCCCAGCTGACTACGGGCGAAAGGCGGGGTACACCCTGGACAAGTCGCCAGGTCATCACAGGGCTGACACATAGACACAGACAACCATTCACACTCACATTCACACCTACGGTCAATTTAGAGCCACCAGTTAACCTAACCTGCATGTCTTTGGACTGTGGGGGAAACCGGAGCACCCGGAGGAAACCCACACGGACACGGGGAGAACATGCAAACTCCGCACAGAAAGGCCCTCGCCGGCCCCGGGGCTCGAACCCAGAACCTTCTTGCTGTGAGGCAACAGCGCTAACCACTACACCACTGTGCTGCCCCCCGGAGATCTTTTATAAATTGTAACTTTGTTGTTGACCTTCTCACAGCTTTTATTCTTTTTCTTGCTGAAGCTCTTTGATGGATTTCTTTGTCTCTGAAACAAAAACCTCTGTCTCAAATTTCAGTGTCCTTTTCTGGGAGAGGTCTTTACCCCCCACACACAGGGAAAGTCAGACAGGGAGAGACAACACACAGAGTGTAAGGGGAAGAACATGTCCAGTCTGTAAATCACTGGCACCAGGAACAAATAAGGAGCACCTGGCAACACACACACACACACACACGTGCACTGCTCGCCAACGAGCTCATAATGAGTATCTCCATAAAACCCCTTCAGCACTGGGCTGTGATCATTTCAGTCGCTCAGTAATTAGAGAACAAATCAGATGTCTGAGCTGTTCCAGTAAACATGACTCTGCCTGCTTCATCTAAACCTGACTTTTGAAACTCTTTTCCTTTCTCCTCTTATAAATATTTTAGATCAGACTCTTATTTCCCGAGTTGGTGATCAGATTTTATGTTGCGTGTTTATCCCATGTGTCAGTGATGACGTGTGCAGCAGAAAACTCAAATCCGAACAGCTCGAACTGAGAATTACTGTTACAGCGTTTAAAGTCAAACAAAATCCAAAAATAAATGCCGTTTGTTGATCATGGAAATTGCCCTGATGTACCCCTCCCCCTGCAGGTTTCAGTTAAAAATACTTTCGAACAAAAATGTATCCATTTTAAAAGTTATGATATTGATAAAAATAGACTTCCCTGGATGCAGCACTGAAACCGGATATCTGCCTGGGACGCCACCGAAACACTCAAGCGCTGTTTCCCTTCAGTACACAGAAGCAACAAATAAAGGCTTCCAATTCTAAAAAAAAAAATCCCCAGGTGCCAATGCTCTCTCTCTCTCTCTCTCTCTCTCTCTCTCTCTCTCTCTCTCTCTTTAAGTGATCGTTTCTCCCCAGAATCACTTTCACATAAAAGAAATTAATTAAAATTTATTTTTTTCGCGGTGCAGTTTCCATCAAATCCTGCGCTCTAATTGGCTGTCGAGCGGGTCTGTATCCTACGATACGGACCCCAGTTACGGACCACGGTTACAGACCTCTGGTGACTCGCTCATTCACAACAACAACAAACATAGTAGCAATTTTTGTCAACATTTATTTTCGCATTTCTCAGGAGAATAGCATTAATTTTACAGCATGGATAGCGATAACGACAGTCTTCACAGCGAAAGTGAGTTTTACTCCCCTGAGGAAGAAGAAATAAAAGAAAACATTTCAGGAGAAAGTTAAAAACCTGTAACTGTTGCTCATGCCGAGCAAAAGCATGGCTGAATCCTGAATGACTCAGTTTTGTATAAATAGGGCACTACATATCTTTCAATAACGTTCATTATGTCATATATTAAATATAGTTAGTTTTTTCTTTTTTATCAGACATCTCATTTTTAGGTTTGTTTACCTGACATGTTTCGACGTACGACTGTCATCTTCCTCAGAGTGTCACAGGGTGACACTCTGAGGAAGACGACAGTCGTACATCGAAACATGTCAGGTAAACAAACCTAAAAATGAGATGTCTGATAAAAAAGAAAAAACTAACTATAGGGGACTACATAGGCAGCAAAATGTAGTTTTTTCCCTGCCATGGAAGTGCACTTGTATACCGAGGAGGAAGCCATTTGCATTACAGCCATGAATGAGGATTCAAAATGGCGGCTTGCCTCGGCTCAGTTTTCCCCTTTTGGGCGCTCTTGTTTTCTGTTAGAATTTGGTAAAGAAAAAAATAAGTATATTATTTGCCAGCTTAAGGTCGGTCCGTATGGTGAAATACCGTGACCTCAGCCTTGAATACTGACCTCGACCCAGAGGGCCTCGCTCAGTACTTTCAAGACCTCGGTCACGGAATTTCACGATACGGACCTCCCAGCTGGTAAATAATATATATGTATTTACAATTAAATATGTGAACGGGACAAATAGTCAAGCAGAGAAATTCTACAAAACCCGACTCTTCAACCTTTATTTACTTTGTGCTGAAACATTTGCACCTCTAATAAACTGAATGTTAATAATTGTCAGTAACAGTGGTAACGTTTCAGTCGTCATTATTAATATCTTGTGATTGGACAAGAGCTGGGAGACAGTCCAACATGAGACGCGTCATCTTCACAACCGCTATTAAACCAAGATGGAAATCTGTTGATGAAGTGTGTGTCATTGTGTCTCTGCAGGTTGTTGCGTTGTGGTGTCTCAGATGAAGGCTGTGCTGCTCTGAGTTCAGCTCTGAGATCAAACCCCTCACACCTGAGAGACCTGAATCTGTCCTTTAATAAACTGGGAGACTCAGGAGTGAAGCGTCTCTGTGCTGGACTGGAGAATCCTCACTGTAAACTGGAGATACTGAGGTAAGATCATCTCTCTGAGAGTCACATGACCTGCTCCTCAGTAAGACCCATTCTCTAATAGTGAGACTGAAGCAGAGGTTTTAGCTTCATCATCAGTGTCCTGAGGAGGAAGATTGTTTCTGTTCACTGCACACTGATGATTTGTCACAGAGTCTTTGGGTCAGATGGACGTATGTGAGAAGCTGCAGCACAAAATGGGACTTGATCCGACTGCAGTGTGTCTGAAATGTAATTTTTAGAAATTGAATGAATGGAAATGAATAATCACCAGATTTTCTAAAAATGTTCCCAGCTGTCCATCTCAGATTTGCTTCGTACTTTTTGAATAATGTCACTGTTCCCATTAATAGTGTGTAAAATTTCAGGCTTGTATCTGCATTAGTTTCTGAGATGGAGAGGATAAAAGGTCCAAACTCATTATTTTTAACTGTTTTTTATTTCAACCGTAAAAAGCCGTATTTTGACCTGCAAGCTTTAGGTTTGACACAAGATTGGTAAATTAATTCAGGAGATAATTTGGTCCTAAAAAACTCTTGATGCAGTGCAGGGACCGGTTGGGGGCGGGGCATATCCCAACCCAGGACCCCCCTAAATCCAGCCCTGACATGGATATAAAGAATTATTGGGGTTTTTATTGTCCTCCACAGTATATTGTTGATGGAAATAAACAATGAAGATGAGCTCAAAGTGCAGACCTTCAGCTTTATTTTGAGAAACCTGCGTCCAAATTGGATGACTGGTGTTGAAATTACAGCACTTTTTATTTGTGGTCCCTATTTTTTGAGGAATGAAAAAGTAATTAGACAAACGAACATAATCATAAATTACACTGACGTTTTTCTGCCTCTGCCACTGAGAGGTGAAACCGTTATGGTTTGGGTTTCTGCCCATTTGTGTGAGATTCTTGTTCTCGCTCTGTCTCGAGAACGAGGGGCTGAATGTTTGTAGGATTTATATGGAATGATCTTTGCAGGGATGAGAATTTTCTGCTGATCGGCGGATTTCTGACTTTTTCAGACCAAAATGATCGTTTTTGAGATCGATGTAAATCTGTTGCGAAATTTTCGGGGGGGGGGGGGGGGGGGGGTGTATGGTTAACGATCTGTGGTCACCTTATAACGCAGACATCCCAAGACTTCCGGGAGTCTCCTGCATATTGATAGAAGCGAGCAAGAGCGCGCGCGCGCAACATTAAGGTCTGCATCACGCATCTTAGAATGCGCGCGCGCGAGGAAGACTGTGTGCCTGTTCATGTAGTGCATGCCAGACAAAGAGCATCCTGATTGGGTTACTCAGCAAAATAAGCCAATCAGCTTTCAGTGTGGGCGGGCTTTTATCTCTTTTCTCGAGGACCGGAGTTTTCAGCTGAGTCAGTGCAGCCTACAGGATCGGCATGGCAGAGAGAGCGCGCGTTCGCCCCAAAAAACCAAAGCACAAAACCCACTTCAGCTCAGATTACACAAAAGAATCTCCCTGTCTAATAATAATAATATCCCTGTCTAATAATAATCTCCCTGTCTAATAATCTCCCTGTCTAATAATCTCCCTGTCTAATAATATCCCTGTCTAATAATAATCTCCCTGTCTAATAATAATCTCCCTGTCTAATAATATCCCTGTCTAATAATGTCCCTGTCTAATAATAATCTCCCTGTCTAATAATCTCCCTGTCTAATAATCTCCCTGTCTAATAATATCCCTGTCTAATAATAATCTCCCTGTCTAATAATAATCTCCCTGTCTAATAATATCCCTGTCTAATAATGTCCCTGTCTAATAATAATCTCCCTGTCTAATAATATCCCTGTCTAATAATGTCCCTGTCTAATAATAATCTCCCTGTCTAATAATAATATCCCTGTCTAATAATCATATCCCTGTCTAATAATCATATCCGTCTAATAATCTCCCTGTCTAATAATAATCTCCCTGTCTAATCATAATATCCCTGTCTAATAATATCCCTGTCTAATAATATCCCTGTCTAATAATAATATCCCTGTCTAATAAGGGTCAACAATAATGACAGTTTCGCGCAATGTACTGTTTGCAGCAGTGGTTTCAGCATTACCCATGGTGGCTTAAATGATTGTAAAGGACATGTTGAGGTGAGGAGTGTCATTTCATGTGCATTATATTTAGGTCTGCAACGGCTGGCATGAAAAGACCAAACTTATTGAAGATTTCCGTAAAGTAACAATGTATGAATATACATCATATATATCAAATACACGTCATATATAAGTGTGTATCTTTTATAAATGGGGTTAGCTTATCTAATGTAGCATGTCGGGGAGAATCATAGTATCGTATCCATATTTCTGATAAAATTTTAGGTATGATAGCGTGTATAACTCTCCTCCTTATTGCTCATTTCATAGGGGGATGGAGGGGAAATTGCTGGCATGTGCCGTGCGGGAGCGTCTGCCCAAATTTTTTAGGCCGAGATGAACTTATAGTTTTTGATTTAAAATTTTTTTCCAATATGTAATGCCCATTGTACATGCCTGTTCTTTAATTCAAAATCACCATCTCGATCTTCAGATTGACCGTATGGTATCTGTATTACATTACACAACATCCTGTCCAGATAAAACCTCGTTAGTCCACACAACAGTTGAAAGGGAAGTGATGAGTGATGTTGAATGTTGCCTGCTTAATATGCAAGACTTCCTGCTACCATGAGAACATCAGAAGAAAGCTTCAGAGAATTATATGACAGAACTTTTTTCTGGTTTGCACTTCATTGTAAAGGATTAGAGTATTCAAAGACATGAATAGCTAAAATGCAGAAATATAATACTGTAGAGCTCGTTTATATTAAAAGGTGCATTGATTTTTTGAAATCATCAAATGTGAATTGATTAAAAACAAGTCTCTTGTACCATATTAATCATTTTCACCTGGGAGTCCACCAAGAAGGGGAATTTATTTCCAAATACATTGCAACTTTTTGCTGATAAAATTAATGGTTTTGGGATAAAAAAATATATATATATAGCCAAAAATCATTAGCCCCTGGAACCCCAGGGCCCCGCCCCCCTGGGCCATGGGCCCCGCCCTGGTTTTTTCAGACTTTTTAAATATTTTTCATTCTCATCCCTGTCTTTGTTTACTTCCTTGATTCTCCACTAATATAAATCTATAGTGTTCTATAAATGCACTGTGTAGAAGACGGAGAAAGAAGTTTATTGCCCCTGTGTAGTGCACTATAAGTCTAGCAGAGACCCATCTGAGATTCAGTCTCTCTCTCTCTCTCTCTCTGATTAAAGTTCATGGTCTCTCTGCTGTTCTCTGTTCAGCTTCAGCTGCTGATGGTTTAATATCACACACAACAGAGGAGAGAAACTCAATATAACACTCAGTATTATCATTATTAATGACACTGTTAATGAGAATAAACAGGTGATATTAAATCCTCATGACATTCTGAATAATAAAATTAATTTTACACTCATCATCTTTAAAGTCAGTATTAAACCAAGATGGGAATCTGTTGATGAAGTGTGTATCATTGTGTCTCTGCAGGTTGGGTGATTGTGGTGTCAGATGAAGGCTGTGCTGCTCTGAGTTCAGCTCTGAGATCAAACCCCTCACACCTGAGAAACCTGGATCTGTCCTCTAATAAACTCGGAGACTCAGGAGTGAAGCGTCTCTGTGCTGGACTGGAGAATCCTCACTGTAAACTGGAGACACTGGGGTAAGATCATCTCTCTGAGAGTCACATGACCTGCTCCTCAGTAAGACCCATTCTCTAATAGTGAGACTGAAGCAGAGGTTTTAGCTTCATCATCAGTGTCCTGAGGAGGAAGATTGTTTCTGTTCACTCGGGGTGTAACGATTAATCGAGTTCGTCGACTAAAACTGATGACCAAATTAGTTCCCAACTGATGTAATAGTTGATTAGTTGGTGACATCATCACGTGTGTTTTTCGCGCTAACTCGGAATGCTTTGACATTCGCGCTTACTGGAGAGAAATTCACAAAAGCGCGAAGGCAGCTTCAAAAACAAAAACCTCCAAAGTGTGGGAGCTTTTCACACTGAACTCTGAAAGGAAAGGTTGTGAATGACCCAGTTTGTAAAGCTGACCTTAGCTGGTATGGAAGCACATCCTCTCTGTCGGAGCGTGTGAAGAGGAAGCAGGTCGGCTCACTGGATGAAGGTTCATCTCAGGAAGTTAGCTAGCTAGTTGGCTAACGTTGATGGTGAAAGCCGTCTTATGGTCTTCATGTTATGAGCTGTAACGTTTATTGGAAATGCAGAGTCTCTTGATTTGTTGATGGAGTTGGAACAGAGAAGCAACTAACAACCTGTTATTCCCAGCGAACCTGTTCACAGTCCAAATACCATTTCCACTTTTAAACGTTACATCGACGTCATAATGTCACGGCGACGTTTACAGCTGGAGATGGTGCTGCTGCTGACTGCACGAGTTTGCAGATGTCTGGAGAATTTGATATTTTCTCACAAAACCGCAATGAAAATTCTGCACCTCCTGTTTATGGGCGTGGCCAAAGTGAAGGGTTTCTGGGTTTGATCTCGGTGAAGTTGATGTTTGGGGAAAAGGTGACAGCCTGAATAATGAACATCTCCATTTATCGTGAAACTGCACCGATAGAGGGGAAACATTTATTTAGAGCACGTTTCGATATCTACACAGGATTCTAGAATCAAAACAAAAATATGGTTTAAATGTAGATTTCTTAAACGGAGTGTGAGGGACGGAGCGGTGACGCGCGGGAGCGAGCACTAAACCGTTTATCGACAAAAACAGCGAGGAGCTGAACTGCTGCTACTGTTTCTGTACTGTTTTACTGTTCACTGTGTCATTTATCACCGTTCACTAAAGATTAACTCCATTTGAACGAACTCGGTTGTTTTAGAAGTGCAGGGAAAGACCTCCCGGCTTTTTAAACACGTTTGTGTCCAAACTGAAATATTCCCTCCTTCAGCTTTGTCGTGTTCATCTCTCATCTGTAGAAACATTATCTGGGATCAAGAAATGCAGACATCCACACTGGCTGTTAAAATATTCTCATTTATCGGTTAAAACTTTGTAAAACAACCCCATATCCAGTTTCATTCACCGCCGTTCAACTCCACCACCACCTCCTGGTTCCAGTGGGAAAGCGGGGGACTGTACCACCACAGGGAAATAGGGGTGTTTGGTGGTGTGGTCCATTCTGACAGGGGTGTTTTTAATGGAAATGGTAAATATGGGTATTTTGTGTGTGTAAAGCGGTCTGGGTGAACAGGAAGTGTTTTATATGTTTGTTTGGTGTTTAGCCCTCGTCTTGTGTTCGTTTTCTATCACCATGCCCGGTGTTCATGGGTCGGTTTCGACCCGTCTTTTAAATCAGCTAAAAAAGTCACAAGTAACAATGATTTGTCACCATTTTTTTTCCTGATGTCTTGACTACTCTTTTAGGCTTCCATTTAGATGGAAATATTAGTTTTATTATTTTTTTGTCAAGGGTTTAAGGTTATTGTTTTCTGTGTACACCCCTTTATTTCAGTAGGAAAAAAATTAAAAAGTAACCTCTTAAGTGTAATACAAATAATTAAAAAGATTTATTGTTACCTGGCTGTTACTGTGGGGTATTAGAACATATCTTGAAAAACAATTTTTTTTCATGTGTTTTTATTTTTGATTTTATTTACAATAGTTACATCTATGGTGTTCGCGTCGTTTTCGACCCATATATAATTACCACTGAGAAACAGGAACAACAGAATCTTTTTCAGTGAATGAACTTTAATGTGACCATAACATGAAACAAAGAACAATGAAAATGAACAAGTCATGGCACAACATATAGATTTGTAAGGTCAAACAAACCCCTAATAATCCACCAAATCAAACCGATAAGGCCTACACTCATTTGTGTGCCTAAAAATCTCTCTCTCTGTGTGTGTGTTTGTGTGTGTGTGTGTGTGTGTGTGTGTGTGTGTGTTGTGTGTGTGTCTAGCACTAGAAGTCCCAGAGAGGGGCCATTTGGCCTTTTTACCTAGAAAACCCACAAGAGGGCCAATTGGCCCCAAGTTCTCCCTGTAGACACTCATTTTGTTATGGAAATGTGGCTGTTAGTTACCTTACAGCTTAGAAATGAAATCTTACAATGCCTGTTGAATGTTGAATCTCTGCATCTTCGTTCCTTGGAGAGGAGCTTCTTTCACCACAAAATTCTTGAGGGAACTGAAGCGATAGTCCATGTGCACTGAGGTATTTATCCATCAAACAATTGTCTGGTTGCAGTCACATGAGTCGTTATGGTCACATGGGAATAGAATAGAATAGAATAGAATAGAATAGAATAGAATAGAGAATGTGAGAATAGAATGTGTTTTTATTCCTCATTCTCACATTCACACAGAAGTAGCCAACATGACTTCACCACTGAAGTGTGAAGTGTGTGAAGTGTGACCCCCTCACCCCACACACTGCCACTAACAGCCTCATTACCATAACAAAATGAGTGATTAGTGTATTGGGGAAAAGCGGTCGGGCCAAATGGACCCCTAAGCTGAACTAATGGCACAAAACATATGTCAACATAACCCAAAAACTTCAAACTAGTGAGCTATTTATATACACAATATCATGATGTCATGCTAGTTCATAAGCTTGAATGGTTGGCAGAGGAGCTAGCTATATCAATTTTAGCTAGCAGTTCATTTATTTGTTCAGTTTTGGTTGTAATAATTGCTCCATAAACTACTTATTAAGAACCGGGTCGAAAACGACCCGAACACCACAAGTGCTATATTTTTAATTAGAGCATAACAGAATTTTGGAAAAAAAAAATTTTTGTTTTATTTTGTAAAAATACAGGTGGCTGACAAAGTCAGAAAGCCTTGAGGCAAGAATCTAAACCCAAGGGCTTCGTTTACAAAGTCAAAGTTGAAAATGGGTCGGTGACGACCCGAACACAAGAGGAGGGTTAGTTGAGTCATTATTTTATAATTGAGGTATTAACGAGTTAATTGATTTATTTTTAGATTTGGTTTGTGTGGTGGGCGGAGCTACAGCGAGTCTCTCACAAGAGCATGTGGAGATGCTGACTTTCCTCCATTTCAGTACAGAACTGTGATTGGAGCCTGATTTAGCTGTAACAGAGTTGAGGCTGCAGAAAGCACGTTCCTTCCTCACTGTTTACATTTAGATGGTTGTGTGGTTTACCTGATGAAGGGGAAACTGGTGTAGGTTTTTATTTTATTGCTGCTACTTTGCTGATCCTTGGTTTTAAATTTTGACAGGAAAATAGATTTTGGAATTTTTATTTTTGTCTGAGCAGGAAAGATCATTAAAACATTGAATTTTTGAAAGAAGTGCTATGCTCGAAACCCCCCGCGTCCGATCGGACGACAAAAGTTAGTGCTGGCAACCTAAACAACACAGGCAGCTGCTCTGTGATGCAGGTCTGAACTGTCAGTCCGGCAGTAGCATAGTTCAATGATAATAATAATAATAATAATTATTATTATTATTATTATTATTATTCTGCAAAGTGAATCATGCATCATGACATCTGACTCCTCAAAAAAGTTCACCTGTGTCTATTGAAAATCGTATTTTCCTGGACTGGTTCCTGAATAAAATGAATCCTACCACGCGTCAGAGACATGGACTGTATCCTCACTCTGCGCTAAGAGAGCAGGGAACCAGTCTAAAGTAGCTCGTCTTGTTTCACGGGAAATGCATTAAGTTTTATTCATCAACACGGCAATATATAAAAGTACAAAATATTTTGAGGAAATCATTCACATTTCCTTGTTTTTGGTTATAATTTGTCGAAGCATGCGTGTGTTCGAGTGGACTGGAAAAGCTCGGCTCAGAGGGCTCCATGCAATAACGTAATTATACCAATTGGCTCAGGGCGACGAGGGTCAAGGACATCGTGTGCCAGCAGCGCGGTTGAAGTGGGCAGGTGTCAAACTTGAAACTTTTATATCACGAATGGAGTTAATAATAAACGATATCACTGAATAATGTTCCTTACCTCTAACCAGTATATATATTACCATTTTGTATTGTTTTTGATGGTTTCATATATTTCATAATAATATTTTTATTTTCTAAATATTTATCAACAAACCACCATTGTGGCACGGGAGCGTGTGATTGGTGGACAGCTGACAAAGGGAGTCTCCCATTGGTTGTAAATCGTGACATACAACCCCGATTCCAAAAAAGTTGGGACAAAGTACAAATTGTAAATAAAAACGGAATGCAATGATGTGGAAGTTTCAAAATTCCATATTTTATTCAGAATAGAACATAGATGACATATCAAATGTTTAAACGGAGAAAATGTATCATTTAAAGAGAAAAATTAGGTGATTTTAAATTTCATGACAACAACACATCTCAAAGTTGGGACAAGGCCATGTTTCCCACTGTGAGACATCCCCTTTTCTCTTTACAACAGTCTGTAAATGTCTGGGGACTGAGGAGACAAGTTGCTCAAGTTTAGGGATAGGAATGTTAACCCATTCTTGTCTAATGTAGGATTCTAGTTACTCAACTGTCTTAGGTCTTTTTTGTCGTATCTTCCGTGTTATGATGCGCCAAATGTTTTCTATGGGTGAAAGATCTGGACTGCAGGCTGGCCAGTTCAGTACCCGGACCCTTCTTCTACGCAGCCATGATGCTGTAATTGATGCAGTATGTGGTTTGGCATTGTCATGTTGGAAAATGCAAGGTCTTCCCTGAAAGAGACGTCGTCTGGATGGGAGCATATGTTGCTCTAGAACAGGGGTGTCAAACATGCGGGCCGGATCCGGCCTGCCAGATGGTTTAATCTGGCCCCAGACTTGTAGAGAAAAAATTTCTAAGGATGTCAAAAAAAAGTAAATCTCTAGCCCATTCCTACGGAGCCCAGATAGTGTCATCCCGCTTAATATTTTTAGACTTCACTTTTGCGTTCCCTCGCAATAATTTTGCATTCCCTTGCAATACTTGTGTGGCAGCAGGGGCGTGGTCAAGCATCGGTCTGCGACAGGATAGCGGAGTCAGGGAAGGTAAGTGGCAGAATCACTACACCTGTCGTTAATTGATGTTTGTGTGTCTTCCCAGTGACTGCGCCCTATTTAAGGAGAGAGAGCGAGAGCAGAGGGAGCTCTCTCCACAACCAGACGGCTGATGTGTGTGCGTGTCTGAGTGAGAGAGTATATGAACGCTGAAAAGCTGAATAAAGAGAGTTTTGTGAAATCAGTTCTGTCCTGCCGCCCTTCTGTGCTCCACCCACATACACGAACCACTACAGTGGTGCCGAAACCTGGGATCAGCACAGAAGGACGGCAGGACAGAACTGATTTCACAAAACTCTCTTTATTCAGCTTTTCAGCGTTCATATACTCTCTCAGACACACGCACACACATCAGCCGTCTGGTTGTGGAGAGAGCTCCCTCTGCTCTCGCTCTCTCTCCTTAAATAGGGCGCGGTCACTGGGAAGACACAAAAACATCAATTAACGACAGGTGTAGTGATTCTGCCACTTACCTTCCCTGACTCCGCCCTCCTGTCACAGACCGATGCTTGACCACGCCCCCACTGCCACACAAGTATTGCGAGGGCACGCAAAAGTATTGCGAGGGAACGCAAAATTATTGCAAGGGAACGCAAAAGTGAAGTCTAAAAATATTAAGCGGGATGACACTATCCGGGCTCCGTACATTCCTGTGACGACTTATGAATTTTTAAAGAAATAACCGAAATGCTCAATTCAGCCACTAGGGGCAGCCAAAAAAAGCAGCACTGACATAACAAGAGATCAGGAAACAAACAGCACATTTTAGCAGCGTGCCCAGATATGCTGTCTGAGTCCATGAATGGCAGTCTTGCCTCACCACTAAGTTGCTATCAAAATTATCAAGAGTGATACCCCCATTCCCAAAATGTCTTTGTCAAAAAGAAGAAAAGTTGACGTAGAGTGCAGAGTTTTCCAGGAAAAATGGACGGAGTATTATTTATTCAGAGGTGAATACAAAACCAGTGTGCTTGGTATGTAATCAACAGGTTGCAGTGCTCAAAGAATATAATATTCAGCGCCTCTATGAGACTCATCATAAAGAAAAAATGCACAATTTGTATGGACAATTAAGAAAAGAGAAGATAAACAAATCGTTAGCTGGTCTGAAGAAACAGCATTTACTCGCAGCCGTGAGGTCAGTGATGGAGCAGTGAAAGCTAGCTACCTTATTGCAAACGAGTTGGTGCAAGCATCCAAGCCATTTTCTGATGGTGAACTCGTGAAAAAATGCATGCTGAAGGCTGCAGAAGTCGTGTGCCCTGAAAAGCAATCTGCCTTTGCCAACGTTAGTCTGTCGAGGAACACTATTACAAATAGGGTTGAAGATCTCTCACAACTCGGGCAGCCAAATGAATGACAAAATCAAGTAATTTATTGCATTTTCGGTTGCAATTGATGAGAGCACCGATGTCACAGATGTTGCACAACTGTGCATATTTATTCGTGGTGTTGATGAGACTTTGACCATCACTGAGGAGTTCCTTGAGTTGGTGCCTATAGGCCAATTTATGCTGACAACCCAGTCCTCGCAGATAGCGTCGCAGACAGTGTCTGCGTAGCCCCCCCACCTTCGCAGACGCTCTGCGCGCACCTCCCAAAAATTGTGACCACCGCAGAAGCCTCGCAGACAAGAGGGCTCTGATTGGTCCACTCTACATCCGCTGTACACGCACTTCCGCTTCCCTACTTTCCCGGTTTGGTTTGTTTTCACGACCGGCATTTTTAAAGACAGGAGCAAAGATGGAGCAGCATGAAGAGCGGTTGATTGAGGAAGTACGTACATCTATACGACTCCAGTTCTAGTCATTATAAAAAAAAAAGTTCTAGTCATTATAAGTAACCGGAGGATAAACACTCCACTAACCACACCCACCAACTACTCCTAGCGACTTCGCGCCCCCTTGCGTTGAGCCGGTGAATAACATCGTGCACGCCTATTATCCCCGCTCAACAATAAATTACAACTGTCTGCGAAAAGCTATCTGCGAAAGTCTTGTCGCATGAGCATACAGAGGCCTTATGAAGGACACAACAGCAGCGAATGACATATTCAGCTCTCTCGTTAGAGTGCTGGACAAGGTCGGAGTGGACTGGTCCCGTTCTGTCAGTTTGGCTACAGATGGCTCCCCATCAATGGTCGGGAGAAAGGCAGGCGTTGCGACAAAATTCAGAGAGAAAGTGCAGGCTTGTAAATTTCATCAGAGCGTGAGGTCTGAATCACCGTCAGTTTGACTGTTTTCTCAGTGATAATTACATTCCGGCTGGTTTACCATACCACACTGAAGTACGGTGGTTAAGCCGAGGTGCCGTACTCAAGCGTTTCTTTGAAATACGAGGAAATTGGACAGTTCATGGAGAAAAAGGGCAGACCAGTAGAGGAATTTAAATGCCTGGAATGGGTGCGGGATCTGGCCTTTATGGTGGATATTACACAGCACCTGAATAATCTTAACAAAATGTTGCAAGGCCGCAGAAAAGTTGGCACTCAGTTTTACGATAGCGTGCACGCATTCAAGTTGCAACTGTCACTCTGGGAGACACAGCTATCTAACGATGACACCTCTCATTTCCCATTGCTCACAGCTATGCGTGCGACCGAACATAATGCTGATTTGGATCAATACAAAGACAAGAGGCGGCACGGTGGTGTAGTGGTTAGCGCTGTCGCCCCACAGCAAGAATGTCCTGGGTTCGAGCCCCGGGGCCGGCGAGGGCCTTTCTGTGCGGAGTTTGCATGTTCTCCCTGTGTCCGCGTGGGTTTCCTCCGGGTGCTCCGGTTTCCCCCACAGTCCAAAGACATTCAGGTTAGGTTAACTGGTGACTCTAAATTGACCATAGGTGTGAATGTGAGTGTGAATGGTTGTCTGTGTCTATGTGTCAGCCCTGTGATGACCTGGCGACTTGTCCAGGGTGTACCCCGCCTTTCGCCCGTAGTCAGCTGGGATAGGCTCCAGCTTGCCTGCGACCCTGTAGAAGGATAAAGCGGCTAGAGATAATGAGATGAGATGACAAAGACAAGATAACAGAATTGCTGCAGGAGTTCGAGTGGAGATTTCAGTTTTTCAGTGAACTTGAGGACGAATTTGCCTTTTTTCGCTCGCCATTTACAGTCAATGCTTCTGATATGCCCGCTGACATCCAACTTGAGATAATTGACTTGCAATGTGATTCCGATATGAAGCAGAAATTTGCATCGGTGGGCTTAGACACACTTTATCAATATCTCTTGCCAGGGTACCCCAAATTAACATCCCTGGCTGCAAAGGTTTTATCCATGTTTGGGACTACCCATCTTTGTGAACAGGCGTTCTTTGTCATGAACCTCAACAAAGCAAAGCACCGCTCAAAGTTATCAAATGCACACTTGAATGACATTGTGAAATGTGCTGCTACTCAGGATTTGAAACCTGATATTGATGCCCTCGTGAAGGCTAAAAGATGCCAAGTGTCAGGAGCCAGCAGCAGCCGATAGACTTGGTGAGAGAAAGCGGGGAGGGAGGTTAATCAGCATTAAGGCCTGGGCCTAATTCTTGTAATGTTCACAAATGTTTGCAGTCTGAAGAATGCAGTTCTTTGAAAATAAGACTCTGCATGGTTTCACTTTAAAAGACAATGAATATTGTGCAGAATATCATTCTCAGCTTCAGTAGGCCTAGCCTACAAATTAGTTTGATCTGATGTAGCCTAATCGTATTGCTCATGCACTGCTATAACTTTTATGTTTGTTAATTTAATTTTATTTTTCATAAATTTGCACATTCACATTTTTAAGCAGGATGTTTAGGCTACTTTCTTCATAGCTCCCACTTGAGTTTACTGTGGGGAGTTGGTTCAGGTTGTCAGATGTAAAAATGTATTCACTCAACTGTATAAAAATAAACCAGTTGTTTGAGAGTGAAATGCATTTTATTTCAAATCCATTGGCCTCTCTGTGAATAAATGTGTAGTAATCTAGATCCCTTGTGATCAGTGATTATGTAGGCTACAAATGTAGGCTGAAGCATAAAGCATAGCCTACTGAAAAAACAATGCTAAAGATTTGGAGTTGACAAAGGTTATTTTGTAATTATTTTACTGGTCCGGCCCACTTGAGGTCAGATGGGCTGTATATGGCCCCTGAACCAAAATGAGTTTGACACCCCTGCTCTAGAACCTGGATATACCTTTCAGCATTGATGGTGTCTTTCCAGATGTGTAAGCTGCCCATGCCACACGCACTAATGCAACCCCATACCATCAGAGATGCAGGCTTCTGAACTGAGTGCTGATAACAACTTGGGTCGTCCTTCTCCTCTTTAGTCCGAATGACACGGCGTCCCTGATTTCCATAAAGAACATCACATTTTGATTCGTCTGACCACAGAACAGTTTTCCACTTTGCCACAGTCCATTTTAAATGAGCCTTGGCCCAGAGAAGACGTCTGCGCTTCTGGATCACGTTTAGATACGGCTTCTTCTTTGAACTATAGAGTTTTAGCTGGCAACGGCGGATGGCACGGTGAATTGTGTTCACAGATAATGTTCTCTGGAAATATTCCTGAGCCCATTTTGTGATTTCCAATACAGAAGCATGCCTGTATGTGATGCAGTGCCATCTAAGGGCCCGAAGATCACGGGCACCCAGTATGGTTTTCCGGCCTTGACCCTTACACACAGAGATTCTTCCAGATTCTCTGAATCTTTTGATGATATTATGCACTGTAGATGATGATCTGTTCAAACTCTTTGCAATTTTACACTGTCGAACTCCTTTCTGATATTGCTCCACTATTTGTCGGCGCAGAATTAGGGGGATTGGTGATCCTCTTCCCATCTTTACTTCTGAGAGCCGCTGCCACTCCAAGATGCTCTTTTTATACCCAGTCATGTTAATGACCTATTGCAAATTGACCTAATGAGTTGCTATTTGGTCCTCCAGCTGTTCCTTTTTTGTACCTTTAACTTTTCCAGCCTCTGATTGCCCCTGTCCCAACTTTTTTGAGATGTGTTGCTGTCATGAAATTTCAAATGAGCCAATATTTGGCATGAAATTTCAAAATGTCTCACTTTCGACATTTGATATGTTGTCTGTGTTCTATTGTGAATACAATATCAGTTTTTGAGATTTGTAAATTATTGCATTCCGTTTTTATTTACAATTTGTACTTTGTCCGAACTTTTTTGGAATTGGGGTTGTAAAAATCATAAACACATATGGGACCCGCTGATTGGCTGTTCACATACTGAAGCCGAGCGGAGATGTCCGGCGTCTGTTGCTGTTTTCTGTAGAAAACTACAGCTAAAAAAGTTCTACTACTGGATTACTTGGACAATCTTAGTCAGAAAGAAGCGCAGGATAGATATACATGGAAATGAGAGTTTATTAGCGGTTCTGATCCGTGCAAAATTCCTTGGAACGACTGGGGTGACGGTGCAGATTTGTAGCCGAGCGTTAGCATTAGCTGCACGTTGGAATAGACATTCTTTTTCCTGAAGAGTCCCGACACAGAAGAACAGTTTAAAAAAATTACAGAAGCAAGAAAACCTTCTTTGTGTAAAGACTTTTTCCCGACATCAGTTTTTGGGAACAGAATGTTGTGAAAGCCAAAGCATTTACTCTCAAAGGGCTCTGACCTAAACTGTGGGCTAGATCTCATCCCCACCCCTCCATGTCTCAATAACCCCACGGACATGTAGTTACACAGCTATCTGCACTCTGTCATTTATACAGTGATGCTTATTATTGTTAAAACAATATCCGAAGTGTCATTATTTGTAAAATAACAAAATATCTTGCTCTAGACTTTCAAACAGTATTGTAAGATTTTATTTTTATTTTATCTTATAGTGGTCGGTACAATAATTACAAACACTAACAGAATCAGCACATTCCAGTTGTAGCTGTAGTTATATACCGTAGTAACTATAATCACCCTGTAATAATAATTTCAGTAAACGGTTAATGTTCAGTTCCCTTTTCATTTATTTTTGATTCAAAAGCACAACTGAGTCACTCAGGTTGATCAGTGTGTAACGGACAATAAAAGTTTTATCTAAAATAGTTTTTTCCTGCTTTAGTTGATTTATTTCTGTTTCACATGTGTGCAGCTGTTGTAAAGTTCAGTGTGTGTGTGTGTGTGTAGAACTCTCTTGAACTGTAGGTTCATTTCTACACTCTGGTTCATTGGTAACATTTTGTACAGGACTGGGTTCCTCTGATAACAGAAACAAAGGTGCAGCATTATTATTATTATTATTATTATTATTATTATTATTATTATTATACTCATTCAAAACTCTCCACAGTTTAATATGCCCTAAATTATGAATTCCTCTACTACTAGAACTTTTCTTTCTGAATGTGCCTGCATATATTGGTGTGATGGTTTTGTGGATTTATCATAATGATGCTGCTTCACCTATTTAAAAAAATCCACTGCATTCTGTCCTCTCCAAAATAAAATCAAGCTCTGGGCAAGTGGAATTGTTTTTCGGGTGAGTATGTTTTGGGTGCTGCTCGCACATTGGGCCGTAAAACTGGGAGATTTTTTTCAAGGACTGAAGTGTTAATTTTATTGTCTTCACGCTTTGGGGTTTATTCCCATTTGTGTGAGATTCTTGTTCTCATGCTGTCTCGAGAACGAGTGGCTGAATGTTTGTAGGATTTATATGGAATGATCTTTGTGTAGCTACTGCTGGTACTAATAAACCCGGGTCCACGCTTCAAACTGATGTCATGACTGGTCTCTTTATTTTCCTTGCTCGTCATGAGCGCTGTGAAAACTGGCAACCAACAAAACAAACAACACATACCACACATTAATATTTAACCAAAACATACAGAAACATAAGTAAAGAAAAATACAATATAAAAGTAAGATAAATTACCGTGTACGCCTTGTACCAGCGGCAGAAGTTCATAAAGTGTCCATAAAGCGTGGCAAGTAGCCACCGCTATGCACGCCAACTCATTGAAGTCCTTTACCTGACCTTAGCGCTTCCAGGTCATAAGTTCATGTTCAACTCACGTGACATACACGATTCAACCAATACAAAAGTTAAGCAAAAAGCAACCCAAAAGAAAAATATACTTAGTCAAAAACAAAACCAATTAATAATACAGACAACAAAAACAAACCCATAATCAAACAAAAGGTCCATGTTATTCACGGTTGTCACATTGACAGGCCTACCAGCACCAGTTACACTCCCACCAAAATTACCTTGAATTATCGCACACAAAATGTAAAATCACAGCCAATGGTAATTTTACCCAGCATATAATTGAAACCTTTAATTCATAATCGCACTGTTCATTTAAAATCTCCATCCCCCAATGTAGAAAATAGTTAAAACACAGCAAATATTTCAGGAAAAAATTCATAACATTTACACCAGACATAGCAAACATTTCATTTAACTGAAACTCCTACAATAGAACAGGGAACCCTGCCGTCAAAAGGTTTAGAGTCACTTGCATACACCATCTTGAAGGAACGGGTCCAGGTGGTACAGTGGGTTGCTACGACTGACCTTCCCACCCTCTTGGCTGAGCATACACATCTCTTCTCCAAACACTGCTCGCTGTGCAAGCTGAATGAGGGTCAATGCAGCCTTCCTTCTTTCCTCCACGCTCAAGGGCGCCGGTGTCTTCAACCTCTTTGCCAACCTTTGGATTCGAGCCACAACGTTTACAGTCAGAGTCCACTTTGAGAAACGTGACAGGCATTGCAAAAAATCAGTTTCTTCTGCAACATAAGTTTTCAATACTTGGACAGCTTTGACCTCTGGGTCTCCCACCAATAACTCTGGTGTTCCTGGGCTGGCCACTATCTCTCTTTCCCACAGGAATCTGGGTCCTGTAAACCAGTTGGAATTGATCAGTTCGTCCACCTTAAGGCCTCTAGAGGCATGGTCAGCAGGGTTTTCCTCTGTGCTTATGTAGTGCCATTGCTTTGGGTCTGTGGCCTCACGGATTCTCTGTACTCGGTTTGCGACGAAGACATGAAATCTTCTCGCCTCATTATTGATATACCCAAGGACCACTTGTGAGTCTGTCCAAAAGTATTCTCTGTCAACCTTGAGGTCAAGTTCTTCCTTCAGCATGTTACTCATTACTGCGGAAATGACTGCTACTGTCAATTCTAAGCGAGGTATAGTGACAACTTTGGTAGGGGCGACCCTAGCTTTCCCCATAATCAAGGCACAATGAACATTGGCATCATTCAAGAGCCTGATATAAGAGCACTGACCATAGCCTTGGTTGCTGGCATCAGAAAAATGGTGTAATTCAGTCCTCACAATCTTTCCAAAGTCCTGAGGTATAAAACATCTTGAGATCTGTATTTTGTGCAGGTTTGGGAAATCCTCCAGCCAGCTCTCCCACCTTGGCCTTAATTCACTTGGCAGTGGTTCATCCCAACTAATGCCCTTCTGGCACATTTCCTGCAGTATCCTCTTCCCCAAAAGGACATATGGGGCCAAGAAACCCAAAGGATCATAAATGGAGGACACAACTGAGAGGATACCACGGCGCGTAGCGGCTTTCTCCTCAGGGGAGATTGAGAAGGAGAAGACATCATTTTCTACATCCCACCTCACTCCCAGCACATTCTGTATGGGAAGATGATCATAGTTAAGATTGACATTCTTCACGTCAGCGGCACGATCAGTCACACTTATTGACTCCAGTACATTTCTGTTGTTAGAAAGGAATTTGTGGAGATGCAATTTTCCTTTAGCACATACAGCTTGAGCATCCTTCACCAACCTTATTGCCTCATCAACTGACTCCAGGCTTATGAGCCCGTCATCTACATAAAAATGGTTCCTAATGAAACGGGCAGCCAATGGGTACTCCTTCTCATTCAGGCTGGCCAGCTGCTTCATAGCATAATTAGCACACCCTGGAGAAGATGATGCTCCGAACAGGTGGACCTTCATGCGATATTCTGTGGGTTCTGCATTTATGTCACCATTCTCCCACCAAAGGAAACGCAGATAGTCCCGGTCTTCTGTACGGACATGAAATCTATGGAACATTTTTTCTACGTCACACATGATGGCAATTGGGTAATTACGGAAACGACAGAGCACTCCAGTAAGCCCATTAGTGAGATCAGGCCCAGACAACAAATGATCATTCAAGGAGGTGCCTTCATACTTAGCAGAACAGTCAAAAACTACCCTTATCTTATCTGGCTTCTTAGGGTGATAGATGCCTTGATGGGGAATATACCACACGTTTCCAACCTTTGCTTGGTTTTTTACGTTTTCTGCATCACCATCTCCAAACACTCCTTCCATAAATCTCACATAGTCACGCTTGAATTTAAAATCTTGTTCCAACTTCCTTTTAAGATGTTTCAAACGAATTAATGCAAGCTTCTTATTGTCTGGAAGATGCGGACGTGCTTTAAAAGGTAGGGGCATCTCAATGTGACCACATTCATTTTGACTGACACCTTCCTTTAAGACCTGAAGAAACTGAACATCCTCCTGTGATACGCTCCTCTCTCCCATGCGAGTATCAGCAAAGTCAAGTTCCAGGGCTCTTATGACAGAAGTTGGGGTCACTAAAGGCATTTCCTTGACCAATACGCAATGGCAAAACCCCGCCACACTCTCAGGATTAGTATTCTGCTTCACACTTCCCACAATGCTCCATCCCAAGTCTGTCTTGATCGCATAAGGCTCATAATCACCGCCTGTAACAACTTGCCGTGGTGCCAGAGCCCTAGAGCAGTCATACCCTATCAAAAGTCCAACCTCACATTCCATCAAACCGTGAATTTTGTCTGCTATGGGTGCGAGATGTTTCCACCTCTTAGCTATCTCAGGAGTGGGAATGTGTGCTCGGTCTAGAGGGATAAAATCCCTCACATAGGTGGGAGGTAAGAGGATGGAATAATCTGATGAAAGTCCTCGGACTTTGAGTCCACTGACCCTTTGGCTTTCCACAACCGAACCTACTCCCATCATTGTAGAGAGCTTTAATCTTACTGGTTCCTTTTCAATTTGCAGCTTTTCACATACTTCTCGATCAACGAATGTATGACTGCTCTGAGTATCCAATAGGGCATAAACAAGAATCTCTGTCTCTGTATTGGTTGATGAGAGCCAGACTGGCACAATCATTGATGTACTGCTGCTTGCTTCTCCACTAACAGAACATGAAAGTGAGACTGTGTTCTCTTCAACAGGCAAAACAGCTTGTGAAGACTCGTTTGCTACAGGACGATCTTTGTGCAATGGTGTAGGGTGGCGTTTCTTACATAGCACACATGAGACTCTATTCCTGCAATCTCTGGAGATATGCCCTCTTTTTAGGCATGCAAAACACAGCTTATTGTCAAGCACAAATTTTCTTTTCTCTTCTTCTGAGCTTCCCATCAATTTCTGACATTTGTGTGTGGCATGACTTTCTCCACAAAATGCACATTTAAGTGATCCAAAGTTAGGCACCACTGTTGTCAAGAGTGAATTAAAATCTTCAGTGTCACCATCCTTGGACTTGGACGAGGAACAACCTGCTTCTGAGGAGCTCACATCTGTTGCAAAGGTATTTGCTTGTGACTGTTTTGTTTCTCTAGCTGTCCTCTCCGCTGTATTTTTAATTGCATGCAGTGATGACACTGGATTACACGCTATGCGTGCCTCCTTTGCAATAAATGCAGAAAACTCACTAAAGCCTGGATAGTCTTTGCTTTTGTCCAATTCTTCTGTGACGTAGCGATTCCACCTACTTGTCACCCAATCAGGGAGTTTGGTCAGCATTTTCTGGTTCTCTTCACAGTCATTCAGAACCTGAAGGCCCTTGACGTGTGGCATAGCATCGCAACAAGATTGTAAAAAGTCACTAAACTCTCTTAACTTAATATACTCTTTTGCGCCAATCTTTGCCCATCTGTTGAGTTTTTCCCTAAATGCACGGTGCACCACAAAGGAATGACCATATCGCTCATGCAACTTCTTCCATGCTTGTTCATAGGCCTGTTCATCTTTCCTATAGAAGCTACCTTCCAAAACTGACTTTGCTTCGCCACCAATGTACTTTTGTAAATAGAACAATTTGTCTGCTGCATTGAAGCATCGTCCTTCTATAAGAACTTTGAAGCTGGTACTCCACTCTATAAACTGCAGTGGATCCCCAGAGAATACAGAGGGTTCTGGAACGGGAAGTCGAGTTAAGGCCATTGATTCCTGCAGAGCTTGCACTAGATATGTTTCATTCTTTGCAGCTTGTCCTGTCAGGTGTGCGGCACTAGGGGGAACTGGATTGGGATTACTCATATCACATGCTGGGCTAGGTTGCTCACTTTTTTCTCTTAAATCCTCCTCTTTGTATACTCTGAGTCTTGCTCTCATTACTTCAAGATCTCTGTGACGCTCAAGCTTTCTTAATTGCTGACGTTTGGACTCTATATCATCCTCCATCTCTACTTCAGCTTCCTTTGCTGCCAACTGTGCGGCCGCCTCTACTCTTTGAACAGCAATACTCCCGGCTTCAGAAGGATGGACGGAGAGCTGGCCATGTTTTGTGACTCTAGAAGCGGTAGATCCATATATTGACCGTGCATATTCATTGTCGAGCAGCGAACGCAACCTTGCCCTCTCTGCCTCTACATCAAAGTCAATGTCCTCTTCAGTTGCTCGTACATTCATCAATCTCAACAGGTCTGCAGTTATTGCGTTGCAAGCATCAATTCTCCTCCTAATTTCTTGACTTGGTGCAATGTTACGCCGCATGTCATCGTATAACTTTCTCATTTCAGTCTCTTGCCTCTCCATTTCATCCATCATCTCGAATAAGGTTGACTCATTGCAGTATGTCTTCAACGCAGATCTTACATCTCTGACCTTGACTTTCCATTTCTCATATGCCAACTTAAACGTTTTTTCTTTCTGAGAGAGTTCCTGCTCTTTCAATTCTTGCATTTTTGGAGTTAAGCGCCTGTCACGGGAGGACTTTCTAATTTCACTTGTCTGTGGAATGGCAGCACTAAACTCTTTCCTTTCGGTCTCAGACTTTCCTATGCACAAAGTACATGAAAAACGTCTAACTGCATTCTTTACACTTTCACCTTCAGCTTCAATCACTTCTTTGGTTTGTCCACAAATACTACACTCATGTGCTTTTAGCACATCATCAACTGGCTCTTCAACTACAGACATTTTATAATCTTAAAAAGGTTGGCATACAAAGCAATAAAAATTGTTACTTTTTTTCTTTTTACTCATAAACCCATATTTTCCTTTAAAACACCTTTCCCATATAACAGCAGGACACTTGGGCAAACTGAATTCAATTCACCTACCTACAACTACAAACAAGCCATTGGCTGGGAAATATTAAAAGAAAGTGTCTATTGCATTTCCTATGTCACTTTAAAGAACCGTCATCACATTAACCAAGGTAACTTTTTTTTTTATGATATACGACCTGTGACACAGCAGATGAAAGAGTCCGACGAAGCAGGGTACAAAGCAGGTAAGTCCTTTCTGTCCGCTAAGATGAAGACACGATGATGAATTGTCCCATAGTCCACCGAAAAGGCTCCCACACGATTAAGCGCCCAGTTGACGCGAGTTGAGCCAACTGCACACGACAGTCTGGCGTGATGGCTACCGGAGTTATCAATCCGGCCCACCACCGAGAACAAGGGTAGCAGAAACCAAAGGACGGCCCACTACAGAGTACAGCAATCCTCGGTCAGAAGGTGACGTTTTCACTGTAGCTACTGCTGGTACTATTAAACCCTGGTCCACGCTTCAAACTGATGTCATGACTGGTCTCTTTATTTTCCTTGCTCGTCATGAGCACCGTGAAAACTGGCAACCAACAAAACAAACAACACATACCACACATTAATATTTAACCAAAACATACAGAAACATAAGTAAAGAAAAATACAATATAAAAGTAAGATAAATTACCGTGTACGCCTTGTACCAGCGGCAGAAGTTCATAAAGTGTCCATAAAGCGTGGCAAGTAGCCACCGCTATGCACGCCAACTCATTGAAGTCCTTTACCTGGCCTTAGCGCTTCCAGGTCATAAGTTCATGTTCAACTCACGTGACATACACGATTCAACCAATACAAAAGTTAAGCAAAAAGCAACCCAAAAGAAAAATATACTTAGTCAAAAACAAAACCAATTAATAATACAGACAACAAAAACAAACCCATAATCAAACAAAAGGTCCATGTTATTCACGGTTGTCACATTGACAGGCCTACCAGCACCAGTTACACTTTGTTTCCTTCCTTGATTCTCCAATAATATAAATCTATAGTGTTCTATAAATGCACTGTGTTTCCCAACCTTTCTTGAGCCACGGCACATATTTTACATTTGAAAAATCCCACGACACACCACCAAACAAAAATGTGTGTGTGTTTATAAAGCCAAAGCTACCGGGGGGGATACCCCCCAGGAAAATTTTGAAAAATAAAGCCTTACAAACCACTTTTCCTGCAATCTGAGCTGTAGCAGATAAAAAATATCTGTTGTCTTTTTTTATATATTTACATGAAAATGTGTATCAAATCAATAGGAGTATTGTTTGAATTCAAAATAAAATCACATTCAACATTCAAGGGTATGGTTATAATTCATGATCAACAAAAATGACAAACTAAATTCACATTAAACTTAAGTTCTATTAATTATCAAAATGTTCATATATGAAATAAAATTTCTTAGGGTGACTGACCTTTTCTCCCCATGTCCTCATTAGTTGCATATGATTTCTTCAAGAAGTCTTTTGAAATATTTAAGTTTTCAAAACTGTCAGCATTAATTCAGATTTACTGACCATCATATACATGTTCAATGTATTAAATCAAACGAATGCTAAGTTTATGGGATAATGTCTATGTACACTTTACACAATTATTTATAGTTCACAGTCACTTCTCATTTTCATTTGATCATTTCGACTTCTTCAGCTTTTTGGCCAAAGACAAAAGCTTGTCAGTCCTCTCTTTTGTAAGAGCTGTTATGATTGGCTATCATGCTCTCGCCATCGATGTTTTGGCCAATTACAGATAACACGTATTCTACCACGAGACTTGGCGAGACTAAAGATAGCGAAAATGTAAACATGTAACATCGTCGTAGGAATGAATTACGCTTGAGTATCACGAAGGAACATACCCCAACCCCCTCAATAAATGAAAAAAAATCTCAACGGATTTGGCATAAAATAAAAAGGTTGATTTTTACTCAGAAAAAGCGAAAATCCGCCGAAAAGCAGAAAACTCTCATCCCTGCTATCGCTATCACCGCTGTCACACCCGAAGCATTACTAATTCTATTGTTTGAATGGCAACAGGTAGATACACAGGTTAATTAGCTACCTGCTGCCATCTATTGGAAGAGTATTTAATTGTTCTGCCGGTCACTCTATTGCCGCTTTTCCACTACAAACGCGGCTGAGTCGGGCTGAGCCGTGCCGTGCTGAGTTGGGCTGAGTCGAGCTGAGCGGGGCTGTTGGAGTTGCATTTCGACTACAACCGCGCTGAACCGTGCTGGCTGGAAGTGGGTGGACACATTGGGTGGAGTTAGCGAAAGTGGGTGGACGTCACGTGATGTCGTTAAGCAGCGCAAACAGTGACATCAGTGAGCTTTTAAGCGGTAGTCTCACGACCCGGATAGTAAACAATAAACATGGAGGACATGGAGTCGTTAGTGTTGCTGGTCTTGGTGCTGTGGCTTGTTGTCACCGACAACGCGGACAGATACTGGCAAGAGCGTATAGATGAGGCGAGGCGCATAAGGCTTCAGAAATTCTCGTAATTCGTAATTCTTCTTCTTCCGGGTTTGCGGTGTTTACAGATCCCAGCGTGCTCGCGGGGCGTGTGTGGGCATGTGAGGACACTCCTCCTCACCAATCAGTGCACAGGGGAGTGTCTGCTCACGCCCCCAGCCTCAGTCGGCTCGCTTTGACTCGCTTCAGCCCCACTCCAAAACGGTGAGAGTTTTAGGGGCTAAGCAGGGCTGAAGCGAGCTGAGTCGTGCTGTTTTTTGGTAGTCGAAACGCGAGCCGTGTCGGGCTGAAGTGAGCTGAAGCGAGCTGAAGTGAGCTGAAAAAGGGTAGTGGAAAAGGGCCATATGTCGCTGGCATAGACGAATGAAGACAAATTATTTGCAGTAAATAAATAATTTTCGGAACAATTAAGTGAAATTGGATAATGTCCCACAGTACACCTGATGATCTCTCACAGCACACTAATGTGCTGCGGCACAGTGGTTGGGAAACATTGGTGTAGACGACGGAGAAACAAGTTTATTGCCCCTGTGTAGTGCACTATCAGTCTAGCAGAGACCCATCTGAGATTCAGTCTCTCTCTCTCTCTCTCTCTGATTAAAGTTCATGGTCTCTCTGCTGTTCTCTGTTCAGCTTCAGCTGCTGATGGTTTAATATCACACACAACAGAGGAGAGAAACTCAATATAACACTCAGTATTATCATTATTAATGACACTGTTAATGAGAATAAACAGGTGATATTAAATCCTCATGACATTCTGAATAATAAAATTAATTTTACACTCATCATCTTTAAAGTCAGTATTAAACCAAGATGGGAATCTGTTGATGAAGTGTGTGTCATTGTGTCTCTGCAGGTTGTGGGATTGTGGTGTCTCAGATGAAGGCTGTGCTGCTCTGAGTTCAGCTCTGAGATCAAACCCCTCACACCTGAGAGACCTGGATCTGTCCTCTAATAAACTCGGACACTCAGGAGTGAAGCGTCTCTGTGCTGGACTGGAGAATCCTCACTGTAAACTGGAGACACTGGGGTAAGATCATCTCTCTGAGAGTCACATGACCTGCTCCTCAGTGAGACCCATTCTCTAATAGTGAGACTGAAGCAGAGGTTTTAGCTTCATCATCAGTGTCCTGAGGAGGAAGATTGTTTCTGTTCACTCGGGGTGTAACGATTAATCGAGTTCGTCGACTAAAACTGATGACCAAATTAGTTCCCAACTGATGTAATAGTTGATTAGTTGGTGACATCATCACGTGTGTTTTTCGCGCTAACTCGGAATGCTTTGACGTTCGCGCTTACTGGAGAGAAATTCACAAAAGCGCAAAGGCAGCTTCAAAAACCTCCAAAGTGTGGGAGCTTTTCACACTGAACTCTGAAAGGAAAGGTTGTGAATGACCCAGTTTGTAAAGCTGACCTTAGCTGGTATGGAAGCACATCCTCTCTGTCGGAGCGTGTGAAGAGGAAGCAGGTCGGCTCACTGGATGAAGGTTCATCTCAGGAAGTTAGCTAGCTAGTTGGCTAACGTTAATGGTGAAAGCCGTCTTATGGTCTTCATGTTATGAGCTGTAACGTTTATTGGAAATGCAGAGTCTCTTGATTTGTTAATGGAGTTGGAACAGAGAAGCAACTAACAACCTGTTATTCCCAGCGAACCTGTTCACAGTCCAAATACCATTTCCACTTTTAAACGTTACATCGACGTCATAATGTCACGGTGACGTTTACAGCTGGAGATGGTGCTGCTGCTGACTGCACGAGTTTGCAGATGTCTGGAGAATGTGATATTTTCTCACAAAACCGCAATGAAAATTCTGCACCTCCTGTTTATGTGCGTGGCCAAAGTGAAGGGTTTCTGGGTTTGATCTCGGTGAAGTTGATGTTTGGGGAAAAAGTGACAGCCTGAATAACGAACATCTCCATTTATCATGAAACTGCACCGATAGAGGGGAAACATTTATTTAGAGCACGTTTCGATATCTACACAGGATTCTAGAATCAAAACAAAAATATGGTTTAAATGTAGATTTCTTAAACGGAGTGTGAGGGACGGAGCGGTGACGCACGGGAGCGAGCACTAATCCGTTTATCGACAAAAACAGCGAGGAGCTGAACTGCTGCTACTGTTTCTGTACTGTTTTACTGTTCACTGTGTCATTTATCACCGTTCACTAAAGATTAACTCCATTTGAACAAACTCGGTTGTTTTAGAAGTGCAGGGAAAGACCTCCCGGCTTTTTAAACACGTTTGTGTCCAAACTGAAATATTCCCTCCTTCAGCTTTGTCGTGTTCATCTCTCATCTGTAGAAACATTATCTGGGATCAAGAAATGCAGACATCCACACTGGCTGTTAAAATATTCTCATTTATTGGTTAAAACTTTGTAAAACAACCCCATATCCAGTTTCATTCACCGCCGTTCAACTCCACCACCACCTCCTGGTTCCAGTGGGAAAGCGGGGGACTGTACCACCACAGGGAAATAGGGGTGTTTGGTGGTGTGGTCCATTCTGACAGGGGTGTTTTTAATGGAAATGGTAAATATGGGTATTTAAAAAAAAAACAAAACTTTATTTATTCGCCACATGCACACTTCAAGCACAGTGAAATTCATCCTCTGCATTTAACCCATCTGAAGCAGTGAACACACTCAGAGCAGTGGGCAGCCACACCAGAGCGCCCGGGGAGCAGTCAGGTGTTCGGTACCTCGCTCAAGGGCACCTCAGCCCAAGGCCGCCCCACGTCAACATAACTGCATGTCTTTGGATTGTGGGGGAAACCGGCGCACCCAGAGGAAACCCACACAGACACGGGGAGAACATGCAAACTCCACACAGAAAGGCCCTCGCCGGCTGCTGGGTTCAAACCCAGAACCTTCTTGCTGTGAAGCGACAGTGTGAACCACTACACCACCGTGCCACCTATGGTATTTTGTGTGTAAAGCGGTCTGGGTAAACAGGAAGTGTTTTATATGTTTGTTTGGTGTTTGTTTAGTTGAGTCATTATTTTATAATTGAGGTATTAACGAGTTAATTGATTTATTTTTGGATTTGGTTTGTGTGGTGGGCGGAGCTACAGCGAGTCTCTCACAAGAGCATGTGGAGATGCTGACTTTCCTCCATTTCAGTACAGAACTGTGATTGGAGCCTGATTTAGCTGTAACAGAGTTGAGGCTGCAGAAAGCACGTTCCTTCCTCACTGTTTACATTTAGATGGTTGTGTGGTTTACCTGATGAAGGGGAAACTGGTGTAGGTTTTTATTTTATTGCTGCTACTTTGCTGATCCTTGGTTTTAAATTTTGACAGGAAAATAGATTTTGGAATTTTTATTTTTGTCTGAGCAGGAAAGATCATTAAAACATTGAATTTTTGAAAGAAGTGCTGTGCTCGAAACCCCCCGCGTCCGATCATCCGAGACGACTAAAGTCTGTGCAAGGACGAGTAAAACTTGAATGGTAATCCTCCAATCGGACGACAAAAGTTAGTGCTGGCAACCTAAACAACACAGGCAACTGCTCCGTGATGCAGGTCTGAACTGTCAGTCCGGCAGTAGCATAGTTCTATTATTATTATTAGGGCCCGAGCCCTATAGGGCGAAGGCCCTATTGTTCTTGTAAGAGTTCACTATTATTAGGGCCCGAGCCCTATGGGCGAAGGCCCTATTGTTCTTGTAAGAGTTCACTATTATTATTCTTCCGTCTTCTTTATTTTTCTCCGCTGTTGGGCCATTTTCGGGGCGCTTGCCATGGGCGAAAACGCACGAAATTTGGCGCCAGTTCCGAGAATTGCCACCGCTACTCAGAACCAAAAGCCCAAACTTGGCCGGGGCTCAGGGCCTCTATAGCGCCCCCTAAGTCGTTGTGATTTTGGCCTCCCGCATTAAGGTGCCTGGTTGCCATATAGTTTGTAGTAGTGGCATGCCATTTGGTATGCATATGTATCTCACTAAGCCGGACAAAAATGTAATGCCAATGCATTAGCCACGCCCAACAGGAAGTGAGGTAATTTCACTTTTGTGCGAAATGCATGGCCACGAAGACGGCGCAACTCCTCCTAGACCGTTCATGGGAATGTCACCAAAATTAATACACATCATCTACAGACATGGCTGACAAAAGTTACTAAATAAGTTTCACGTACGATAAACCGTTCAGAAGTTATACGTCAATCAATTTTCACTTCAAAATTTTACATGCTAAAAAAATCATAACAAATCTTCTAATTGCTCAACACTGCTCATACTTCACACGCTAATCACTCATTGGGCTTCTGACATGTTACCCAATTTCTGTGATATTTCGCCACTGGGGGCGCTATTTTTGGGCAAAAAATCCAATCTTTCCTCAAATTTGGTCAAACTTCACGGCCACCCTCTTACTGCCTCCCATGTCATGTATACCACATTTTGGGAATTTTCGTCCATGGGGGGCGCTGTTTTTGGCCGACGCAATTGCTCCAACACGGGTTTTTGGTAAATAATTCCATAATGCTTTTCCTTCACACCACTACCTTGTGATAGTGCGTTGCTGTTGTAGACACTTATTTTTCCAACTCATAATCGCTCATGTACAGCATAGCGCCACCTACTGACATGGGAAAAACCAAAAAATTTATTCTTCAAAAATCTATATCTCATCTTCTATTTACTCAATTGTCATCAAACTTCATACGCAAACTCTTCATAGCTCACCTGACATGTACGCCAAATTTTGTGCACTTTTGCCCCTGGGGGTGCTGGTTACGGCAGAAATGATATTGCAGCTTCTGATTTGTCAAATTTGGCAAGCAAACTCTTTACAAGACCCTTATTGGGGCGCTTGCCATGGTCGACAACGCACGAAATTTGGCTCCTTTTTCTTAGACTGCCACCGCTACTGAGAACCAGAAGCCCAGATCCAGGCGGGCCTCAGGGCCTCTATAGCGCCCCCTAACTCGTTGTGATTTTGGCCTCCCGCATTAAGGTGCCTGGTTGCCATGTAGTTTGTAGTAGTGGCATGCCATTTGGTACGCATATGTATCTCACTAAGCCGGACAAAAATGTAATGCCAATGCATTAGCCACGCCCAACAGGAAGTGAGGTAATTTCACTTTTGTGCGAAATGCATGGCCACGAAGACGGCACAACTCCTCCTAGACCGTTCATAGGAATGTCGCCAAAATTGATACACATCATCTACAGACATGGCTGACAAAAGTTACTCAATACGTTTCACGTACGATAAACCGTTCAGAAGTTATACGTCAATCAATTTTCAATGCAAAATTTTACATGCTTAAAAATTCATAACAAATCTTCTAATTGCTCAAAACTGCTCATACTTCACACGCTAATCACTCATTGGGCTTCTGACATGTTACCCAATTTCTGTGATATTTCGCCACTGGGGGCGCTATTTTTGGGCAAAAAATCCAATCTTTCCTCAAATTTGGTCACACTTCACGGGCACCCTCTTACTACCTCCCATGTCATGTATACCACATTTTGGGAATTTTCGTCCATGGGGGGCGCTGTTTTTGGCCGACGCAATTGCTCCAACACGGGTTTTTGGTAAATAATTCCATAATGCTTTTCCTTCACACCACTACCTTGTGGTAATGTCTCTTGCCGAAGAAGCTGTGGAAGGTATTTCGCGGGGACGCATGCCCCCGCCCCCCTTGGCCGCTGGCGCGAGGGCCCGTCGAGGCCGCTTGCGGCTTTAATTATTCTTCCGTCTTCTTCTTCTTCATTATTTTTCTCCGCTGTTGGGCCATTTTCGGGGCGCTTGCCATGGGCGAAAACGCACCAAATTTGGCACCAGTTCCGAGAATTGCCACCGCTACTCAGAACCAAAAGCCCAAACTTGGCCGGGGCTCAGGGCCTCTATAGCGCCCCCTAAGTCGTTGTGATTTTGGCCTCCCGCTTTAAGGTGCCTGGGTGCCGTGTAGTTTGTAGTAGTGGCATGCCATTTGGTACGCATATGTATCTCACTAAGCCGGACAAAAATGTAATGCCAATGCATTAGCCACGCCCAACAGGAAGTGAGGTAATTTCACTTTTGTTCAAAATGCATGGCCACGAAGACGGCGCAACTCCTCCTAGACCATTCATAGGAATGTCACCAAAATTGATACACATCATCTACAGACATGGCTGACAAAAGTTACTAAATACGTTTCACGTAGGATGAACCGTTCAGAAGTTATACGTCAATCAATTTTCGATGCAAAATTTTACATGCTTAAAAATTCATAACAAATCTTCTGATTGCTCAAAACTGCTCATACTTCACACGCAAATCACTCATTGGGCTTCTGACATGTTACCCAATTTCTGTGATATTTCGCCACTGGGGGCGCTATTTTTCGGCAAAAAATCCAATCTTTCCTCAAATTTGGTCAAACTTCACGGCCACCCTCTTACTACCTCCCATGTCATGTATACCACGTTTTGGAAATTTTCGTCCATGGGGGGCGCTGTTTTTGGCCGACGCAATTGCTCCAAAACGGGTTTTTGGTAAATAATTCCATAATGCTTTCCCTTCACACCACTACCTTGTGATAGTACGTTGCTGTTGTAGACCCTTATTTTTCCAACTCATAATCGCTCATGTACAGCATAGCGCCACCTACTGACATGGGAAAAACCAGAAAATTTATTCTTCAAAAATCTATATCTCATCTTCTATTTACTCAATTGTCATCAAACTTCATACGCAAACTCTTCATAGCTCACCTGACAAGTACGCCAAATTTTGTGCACTTTCGCCCCTGGGGGTGCTGGTTATGGCAAAAATGATATTGCAGCTTCTGATTTGTCAAACTTGGCAAGCAAACTCTTTACAAGACCCTTATTGGGGCGCTTGCCATGGTCGACAACGCACGAAATTTGGCTCCTTTTTCTTCGACTGCCACCCCTACTGAGAACCAGAAGCCCAGATCCAGGCGGGCCTCAGGGCCTCTATAGCGCCCCCTAAGTCGTTGTGATTTTGGCCTCCCGCATAAAGGTGCCTGGTTGCCATGTAGTTTGTAGTAGTGGCATGCCATTTGGTACGCATATGTATCTCACTAAGCCGGACAAAAATGTAATGCCAATGCATTAGCCACGCCCACCAGGAAGTGAGGTAATTTCACTTTTGTGCGAAATGCATGGCCACGAAGACGGCGCAACTCCTCCTAGGCTGTTCATAGGAATGTCACCAAAATTGATAGACATCATCTACAGACATGGCTGACAAAAGTTCCTAAATACGTTTCACGTAGGATTAGCCGTTCAGAAGTTATATGTCAATCAATTTTCAATGCAAAATTTTACATGCTTAAAAATTCATAACAAATCTTCTAATTGCTCAAAACTGCTCATACTTCACACGCAAATCACTCATTGGGCTTCTGACATGCTACCCAATTTCTGTGATATTTCGCCACTGGGGGCGCTATTTTTGGGCAAAAAATCCAATCTTTCCTCAAATTTGGTCAAACTTCACGGCCACCCTCTTACTACCTCCCATGTCATGTATACCACATTTTGGGAATTTTCGTCCATGGGGGGCGCTGTTTTTGGCCGATGCAATTGCTCCAAAACGGGTTTTTGGTAAATAATTCCATAATGCTTTTCCTTCACACCACTACCTTGTGATAGTACGTTGCTGTTGTAGACACTTATTTTTCCAACTCATAATCGCTCATGTACAGCACAGCGCCACCTACTGACATGGGAGAAACCAAAACATTTATTATTCAAAAATCCATATCTCATCTTCTATTTACTCAATCTTGATCAAACTTGATAGGCACACTCTTAACAGGTCACCTGACATATCTCCCAAATTTTGTGAACTTTTGCCACTGGGGGCGCTGTTTTCAGACAACAATTTATATCTCGGCTTCTGATTGGTCAAACTTGATCAAACTTGACACAACAACTCTTCATAGGTCCCTTGACATGTATACCAAATTTGGTGAACTTTCACCACTGGGGGCGCTCATTGCGCTGTAGCAGTTGCAGGAGAGGTGTTTACAATCATGAGGCACCAGGAGTATGTTGTTTTGGTTGCCTTAAACACACATGACTTGTGGGGGATGGGTAGGCAGTCGGTTCAAGTGTTGTAGCGTTACATACAGACTAATAGATGTCTAACAGAAGACAATCCTATGTAGCTATAGCTTGGTGACTGATGAGGTAAATACATTAATTTGGTTGGGAAGCCATGGCATAAAATGTTCTGTCCATGACAACATCTCAGCGCACCGTGTACTCTGTGTCCAATTCTGTGCTTTGTCGCCATTGTGGGAGTAATGTCTCTTGCCGAAGAAGCTGTGGAAGGTATTTCGCGGGGACGCATGCCCCCGCCCCCCTTGGCCGCTGGCGCGAGGGCCCGTCGAGGCCGCTTGCGGCTTTAATTATTATTATTATTTGTCTTGACCAGCTGGATACACATATATATCAAAGCCACGTCTCACAGGGAAAGGTGGAGGTCTCGCTGCAGTTTTCCGATGTGGTTTGAAACTTAAAGAGATTGTTTTTCATGATGTCACATCCTGTGAATATCTGGCTTTGAAAACCTCCACTCCCACACCGATGTTGCTGCTCTTAATCTATCGACCTCCCAAATCATCACCATCTCTTTTTCTGTCTGAACTGAATGAGCTGCTAACTGTCGCCTCATCTGTCTGTCCTGCCGTCGTTCTTCTGGGTGACTTTAATATTCATGTTGACGCTAGTTGCTCCCTGACTGATGAGCTCTTGACTGTCTTTGAATGTTTTGGTTGAACTCAGCATGTTGACTTTCCCACACATAATCCTGGTCATATACTTCACTCGCTTCGCTCTACTGGTATAAAAATTGTATTTGTATCGGGTTCTGATGGAGGTTTTACTGACCACAAGTTGATTGAGTGTTGTTCAGGGATGAGAATTTTCTGCCGATTGGCGGATTTCCGACTTTTTCAGACCAAAATGATCGTTTTTGAGATCGATGTAAATCCGTTGAGAATTTTTTTTTTTTTTGGGGGGGGGGGGGGTATGATTAACAATCTGTGGTCACCTTATAACGCAGACATCCCAAGTCTCCCAGAAGTTCCGGGAGTCTCCTGCATATTGATAAGGCCAATTTATGCTGACAACGCAGTCCTCACAGATGGCGTCGCAGACGGCATCTGCGTAGCCCCCCCTTCGTAGACGGTGTCTGCCCCCCCCTTCGCAGACACTCTGCGCGCACCTCCCAAAAATTGTGACCACCGCAGACAGCCTCGCAGACAGCGTCGGAGACAAGAAGGCTCTGATTGGTCCACTCTACATCCGCTGTACACGCACTTCCGCTTCCCTACTTTCCCGGTTTGGTTTGTTTTCACGACTGCCATTTTTAAAAACACGAGCGAAGATGGAGCAGCATGAAGAGCGGTTGATCGAGGAAGTGAGGAAGTACGTACATCTATACGACTCCAGTTCTAGTCATTATAAGTAACCGGAGGATAAACACTCTACTAACCACATCCACCAACTACTCCTAGCGATTTCGCGACTTCGCGCCCCCTTGCGTTGTGGCAGTGAATAACATCGCGCACGCCTATTAAGGCCAATTTATGCTGACAACCCAGTCCTCGCAGATGGCGTCGCAGATGGCGTTTGCGTAGCACCCCCCTTCGCAGACGCTCTGCGCGCACCTCCCAAAAATTGTGACCACCGCAGAAGCCTCGCAGACAGCGTCGCAGACAAGAAGGCTCTGATTGGTCCACTCTACATCCGCTGTACACGCACTTCCGCTTCCCTACTTTCCGGGTTTGGTTTGTTTTCACGACCACCATTTTTAAAAACATGAGCGAAGATGGAGCAGCACGAAGAGTGGTTGATCGAGGAAGTGAGGAAGTACGTACATCTATATGACTCCAGTTCTAGTCATTATAAGTAACCGGAGGATAAACACTCCACTAACCACACCCACCAACTACTCCTAGCGATTTCACGACTTTGCGCCCCCTTGCGTTGTGGCGGTGAATAACATCGCGCACGCCTATTACTCCCCGCTCAACGATAAATTACAACTGTCTGCGAAAAGCTATCTGCGAAAGCCTTGTCGCAAGAGCATGCAGAGGCCTATAGAAGTGAGCAAGAGCGTGCGCGCGCAACATTAAGGTCTGCATCACGCATCTTAAGGGCCTCTGCATGCTCTTGTGACAAGGCTTTCGCAGATAGCTTTTTGCAGACAGTTGTAATTTATCGTTGAGCGGGGAGTAATAGGCGTGCACGATGTTATTCACCACCACAATGCAAGGGGGCACGAAGTCGCGAAATCACTAGGAGTAGTTGGTGGGTGTGGTTAGTGGAGTGTTTATCCTCCGGTTACTTATAATGACTAGAACTGGAGTCGTATAGCTGTACATACTTCCTCAATCAACCGCTCTTCGTGCTGCTCCATCTTCGCTCGTGTTTTTAAAAATGGCGGTCGTGAAAACAAACCAAACCGGGAAAGTAGGGAAGCAGAAGTGCGTGTACAGCGGATGTAGAGTGGACCAATCAGAGCCGCCTTGTCTGCGAGGCTGTCTGCGATGGTCACAATTTTTGGGAGGTGTGCGCAGAGCGTCTGCGAATGGGGGGGGCTTTGCAGACGCCATCTGCGAGGACTGGGTTGTCAGCATAAATTGGCCTTTAGAATGTGCGCGCACGAGGGAGACTGTGTGCAGTGTTGCCAGATACTGCTGACGTTTTCCATCCCAAAATATGTTCAAAACCTGCCAAAATGCGCTTAAAACCACCCAATGTGGCAACGCTGCCTGTGTGCCTGTTCATGTAGTGCATGCCAGACAAAGAGCATCCCCAGATAGCAGAGGGTCGTTGATTCGACGTGGAATCATCGGCATGTTCTTCGACCTATACGCCGTCGAATCACCGTCGATCACCGACGTTGATTCAACACCGCTTTGCTCATACGAGTTTCCGTTGAAACGACGTTGAAAAGTGGCTGGTGGTCGACAGAGAATAGACCCCCTTTCACCCTTTATTCAACTACGTATTTCGGTCGATTTATAGTTGAATTTTCGGCGATGATTCATCCAACTTTACTTCCTGTTTTATGTACAACAGGAAGGCTACAAATTAAGCAAAACAGGCTAAATTAAACTAGCTAACAATAAAGCATCGGGGCTCTTGCCTAGGATGAACACACACATGCATACTTCAACCATGAAAGTGAAACTTAATTTATATCAATGTGCGTAGGCTACGTCCTGTTTAATGTACAACAGGATATAAAAATGCATGCAACAATGCACCTCTCCTAATGTTTGTCAAGCTATCTAATGAGGCATAACTTTTAACATTTATAAGGAACAGAACACACTTGAACAAGTTCTTAGAAACATTTTATGATTTATTTATAATTGTGGCCTATTCCTCCTGCGGCGCAGACCTGTACATGGAAACAGAAAAACATAACCAAAATTAATTTGATGCAGCACTGATAAAGAAAGTCAGCAGTAGGCTATGGGTTTCTAAATGCCACCCTACCTCATTATTTGGACATGGGGAAAAACTATATTTAAAATCCAAAGAGGGATGGAGGGAGGAAAATTAAAACAAAAGAAAGAAATGAAATATAGAGTAGAGAATATTTGATAAAATTAAGGATGTTTTTATTCAGTAAACATTTAAAAAAATGTTCTACAACACTCTAGCCTAGTGACTTACCAGTAACAAAATAGACTTGAAGTATTCAGATCCGCTCTGCATAAAGCAGCTAAATCCTCTCTCTGTCTCCCGGCAGAAAGCTCCTTGGTTTGCTTGTGTCTCAATCACAGCTGGTATTCTGTAGAAAGACTTCTTTTCACCTTTCCCATCAGCTTTGTTAGAACTCTAACACAGCACAAAAGTTTACCATTGTAGGTTTTTGATGAACCAAGTGCCTCGTGGGTTCACATACCGCGCGCTGCCGTTATTTCCCCCCTAATCACGAGTTTGTTGGTCTTCCAATATGGCGCAGGGTTTGTTTACTTCCGGTTTCGGGTGACGTCAGTGAAAGGGGTCTAATGGGGGCATTACCGCCACCCACTGGATTGGGGTGTAAAGCAGTCTGAACAAAACGTGTAAACATAAACATAGGAGAAATGAACCCGTTTTTCTAACTCGTCCTCACTTAGTCTACTTTTCTTTTTTGATTAGTCTGGATTTGATATTGTAAATTTAAATGTGAATCAATGTATATTCATCAGACATGAACAAATGAATAAATCTTGAGTAATCTTGAGGGGCGTGTGTGTCCGGGGCGCGGTGTCGCGGGGGGGGGATCGAACGAACCCTCCGATCCCCCCTGGCTATGGGCCAGTTGCTCGATCATCCTACCAATGTTGAAAACTGGCCGGCAAAAGTGACGATGGTTCAACGTCGTATATTCAACCTTCTCTGACAGTCGACAGATCAACCTTTACCCACGTTGATTCAACGGTGATAAATCGACCCTCTCAGACGGCGGAGAAATCGACGTTTCACGGCGCCGTTTCAACGTTGATTTTCTGACGTACGACGGAAACCGACCATTCTGACCAAAACTCTATGTCGTTTCAACGACCCTCTGCTATCGGGGTCTTGATTGGGTTACTCAGCAAAATAAGCCAATCAGCTTTCAGTGTGGGCGGGCTTTTATCTCTTTTCTCGAGGATCGGAGTTTTCAGTTGAGTCAGTGCAGCCTACAGGATCGGCATGGCAGAGAGAGCACGCGCCCCAAAAAATACATATCAATTACATGTCATATAGAGATCTTGCAGTCACGTGACCGGAAAGTCAACAGCCGCCATCTTGTCGGTAAAAAACATAGCTGAATATTGCTGCACTCGTGTACAGAATGGATCGATTTCAACCGACGGACTACACGGCTCATTTTTCTAATGAACAGATAACTAGATATGTGTCTAAAATAAACGATCTACAGATTAGTGACCCTTATGGCTTACTGGACGGAGTGGAATACCCAGACGTGTATAATTACCTCATTAACTTTCCCTCGCTGTTCAATGGTGAAGCACTGCGTGCTTATAAATCTCTGGACAGTTATCTTTGCAGAAATTCAGGATTTGTCAGCGACTCAGATGTGGCATCTTGTAAACAAGAAAATAATCCTCACTGGACGGGTAAGTCACTTAAGTTTTACTAGTACTGATACTAGATGCACTGACCAGCCGATTATAGAATAGAATAAGGTAATTCCAGCTGTAATTCCAAATCGTCCGTCTTGTTTACCATGGATCTGGCGTTGGAGAGGTAGAGGCTTGGCAGTGGAGGTTTGAGCGGCTGTTTTCTGAGCTTAGTCAACAGGCCGGCTCTGCCTGCAGCCTGGCTTTTGCTTCCGCTCCCGGCGCCGCCTCCTTCGCTTTGCTTCCGATAACAATCCACGGAGACCCCGCTGGTCTCGCTATCTCGTCCGGAATGTTGTGCATGCGATGGAAATTGCTACAAACCGTCATTTTCTGCTGGAAACCAATGTCCAGTAAGTCCATACGGTTGTAGTGGATATTGAAGTCCGGTACAGATGAACAACACGCAAAAATACACACAAAAAACATAAAAACGGTGCGCAGGTAGGGAGAGCTTGTAGCCGCAGCCGTTGTAGTAGAATTGTATATAGTAGGGTTTTCCAGAAGAAAAGGTAGAAGTAAAACCAGAAGTAGAAGTAGAAGGCGGAAATATGGCGTTTGACCGACAAAATGGCATCTGTCACAATCTGGATCGGCTGTGACGTCACATGCAAGTGCTCCATATAAGTGTGTATCTTTTATAAATGGGGTTAGCTTATCTAATGTAGCATGTTGGGGAGAATCATAGTATCATATCTATATTTCTGATGAAATTTTAAGTATGATAGCATGTATAACTCTCCTACTTATTGCTCATTTCATAGGGGGATGGAGGGGGAATTGCTGGCATGTGCCGCGCGGGAGCGTCTGCCCAAATTTTTTAGGCCGAGATGAACTTATAGTTTTTGATTTAAAAAAAATTTCCAATATGTAATGCCCATTGTACATGCCTGTTCTTTAACTCAAAATCACCATCTCGATCTTCAAATTGACCGTATGGTATCTGTATTACATTACACAACATCCTGTCCAGATAAAACCTCGTTAGTCCACACAGCAGTTGAAAGGGAAGTGATGAGTGATGTTGAATGCTGCCTGCTTAATATGCAAGACCTCCTGCTACCATGATAACATCAGAAGAAAGCTTCAGAGAATGATATGACAGAACTTTTTTCTGGTTTGCACTTCATTGTAAAGGATTAGAGTATTCAAAGACATGAATAGCTAAAATGCAGAAATATAATACTGTAGAGCTCGTTTATATTAAAAGGTGCATTGATTTTTTGTAATCATCAAATGTGAATTGATTAAAAACAAGTCTCTTGTACCATATTAATCATTTTCACCTGGGAGTCCACCAAGAAGGGGAATTTATTTCCAAATACATTGCAAATTTTTGCTGATAAAGTTCATGGTTTTGGGGTAAAAAAAAAAAAAAAATAGCCAAAAATAATTAGCCCCATGGGCCCCGCCCCGGTTTTTTCAGACTTTTAAAATATTTTTCATTCTCATCCCTGGTGTTGTCTCAGTGTGCCTTCTTCTAAACTTCCTCTGCGTTCTACTGTCTCTTTCCGTAATCTTTCTTCTATTGATGTGCATTCTTTCTCTGCCTCTCACCTCTCTTCTTTTTGTAAATTTGCTGAGGTTTCCTCTCCTGTAGATGAAAGTCTTCCGGATTTACCCGGAAATCCGGATATTTGACAAAACTCTTGAAAATCTCCGGTTTTCCGAATGGAGAAATTTATTTTTCGGATTTTTCGCGTTCCGTTTCATAGAAATTCAGTTTTGCGATCGCATGGCTTGTTTACGTTCGGCGACAGGGCGCCGCCATTTTTGTAGTTTCGCAATGCTTGCTGGTGTGTACGAGACCTTATATGCTAATATACATACCTCATGTCATGTGAACGAGATTTTATCGCGATATGGTGCTTTAGAAAACGCGGTCTTTCTTTTGTGTACCTTTCTATTGAGCGAGACAATTGAAGAGCCTTCTCTCTTGAAATGTGTTTACCGATTCAGCAATAATAATGTACAAACAAGTTGACAGGTCGGCGGATATCCGTAGCATAGAAGGAAAGGTAAAGAACAAGTTCAAATGGTCGTGGCTGGAGGAGAAAGATGCAAACGGTGACTTTTTATCGGACTGTATGAGGAAAGTGGACAGGCCAGGATATGCATTATGCACGTGGTAAGTAATTTTTTCTTATTCTTAATTTGTTGGACTTGAGATCCATGTTGAGATTTAGAAAATTGTGAATGAATTTTTATTGACTTGACATGACTGATAATGACCGCAAATAAAAGTAGTTATCAGTGAGCGTGCGTGATATTGTAAACCGTATCGGAGTATTGAAGTGTTAATGTTAGTAAAAATAAAAAATGAACCACACACTCAATATAAATGATATTATAATTTATTAGTATGCCATTTATTGGGATATAATTGGTTAGCTATATTTAATGAGTCATTTATGAATTTGTATACCTCTAAATATTCACATTTTAAGTGTGAGAGAATATATTTTTTCCATTTTTTGTTTTGAGCTGCTTAAATACGAGTCATCTGGGAAGAAAGACCTCCGAAGCGACAGTAAGCGTAAGAAGCACATTGAAGCTCGTAGACTGAAGAGAACAAACCAGACTCTTCCCGCAGTATTTCACAATGTAAATGCAATGGAGAAAGGAGCCACCAGTACTACTTGCACGATGCCTTCTGAGAATGTTCACAGTGCTGCTTCTTGCTCAGCCAGTCAGACGACTCCAGCAAAACCAATCATTAGTTTTCTTGATAGGAAATCAGACCAGGAGGCTTCTTTATTATCATTCATGGCAGAACATTCCCTACCACTGTCCATGTCTCCACATCTAATAAAGTTTGCTCAAGAGTTCTCTCGTGACACAAGAGTCACAAATGCCATGTCTATGGAACGAACCTTTTGGGGAAAGCGTAGGAGAAAACAAAACAGCTGTAAGGCTGTGGAACAACCGAAGAAGAAGAAGAGGGTCTAGATTTAGTGGTGTCCGTTTCACAGCTGGTTTTCACTTACCCGAGCAGACTGTCTTCTTTGGCTTTTACAAAACTATGATCTTTGCAGTGCATTCCATGTCTCTCACTCACACACACACACACATATATACAGTTCAAACCAGTTAAGTTTTAGTGCATTATTAATAGTTTGAAATCTTTAAAGCGGCATGATGATAAGAAAATATTCTTTTTGATAATAGTTTGTGTTGAATAAGCTCAATTTTACAAGATAATGTGGCTGATTTATCTTTTCAGTTCTGAATGAGTTTACTGTTACAATAAATATATATCTGATTAATAAGACTGTTTTGATATTGAATCAGTTCAATTTCATGAAAGTGTGAACTATTTAATATCAGTTGAATTATTATTTTCTAAACATATATGCAGTATTGCACATAAGATGTGACAGCATCACTTTATATAAGTTTTGACATCCAAGAGTGAAAATTCTGAATTTAGAACAATGCACTCCTAAAATTACTCATTAACTAAGGGAATAAAATTTAATATTTTTGACATGTTAATAATTAATGTACATGAAAGAAAAAGGCTTAAAAGTTATAACTTGTTTTAGTGAAAATAAATACTAAAATGCACTAGAATGCAGGGGTTTGCGTGTTATGTTATTAAAATTTTTTCAGGGGACGTTGCCCCCCCCCCCCCCCCCCAATCTTAGTTTGACTTTCAAAAGTTCAGGATTTTTTTCTTTGCTCCACTTTCATCTCTACTCTCCTGATGATACAGTTTCTATTTACAATAATACTATATCTAACACACTTAATACTTTCACTCCCCTTAAAACTAGACAGGTCTCCGCAAATCGCGCCTCTCCTTGGTTCACCTCTGAGCTTAGGGCCATGAAGGCCAAGGGAAGGCGGCTAGAGCACCTTTATAAGAAAACTGGCCTTACTATTCATCTTTCACTCTTCTCTGAACACATCGCAAAGTATAAGGATGCTCTTCATGCTGCTCGATCCTCCTACTACGCTAACATCATTAAGAGTGGCAACCATAGACCCAAAACTCTGTTTAAAACAATAAATAAACTTCTTCAGCCTCCTTCCTCAACCACTCCCAGCTCCCCTGCTCAGTGTCAGGCTTTTTTGGATTTTTTCAAGGATAAAATTGACAGTATTTACCAACACTTTCATTCTGAAATTCATTCTTCTGCCTCGCAAGTAGCTCTTTCTCATAAAGCTGACTGCTGTTTCTCTGCTTTCTCTCCTGTTGATTCTTCTAAAGTATCGGAAATTATGACTCAGTCCTCCTCCTCATGTCTGCTGGACCCTGCACCCACTGCACTTCTTAAATCCTGTGTATCTGCTATCTCCCCTTATATTGCTCATATGATTAATCAGTGTTTTGCTTTAGACACTGTTCCCATCTCCCTCAAAATTGCTTCTGTTACACCAATACTAAAGAAACCTGGTCTAGATTCTCTTTCACTGTCCAATTACAGACCCATTTCAAATCTCCCTTTCCTAGCTAAAGTAATGGAGCGAGTTGTAGCCTCTCAGCTTCATACTTTCCTTGCTTGTAATGATCTCTATGAACCCTTTCAGTCAGGCTTTCGCAATCTGCACAGCACTGAATCTGCTCTCTAAAGAGTTGTTAATGACCTCCTGCTCTCAACTGATGCTGGTCATCTCAATGTCCTTGCTCTCTTGGACCTCACAGCTGCCTTTGACACTGTACATCATGAGAGACTCATTTCCAGACTATCTTCTTTTGGTATTACTGGCTTAGCTTTAGCCTGGTTTCAGTTATATCTAGCAAACAGGCAACAGTTCATCTCTATTGGTGTTCATAAATCATCCACTGCTACTGTTGCTCAAGGTGTGCCTCAGCACACTGCTCACATCACTCCTGTTTTACAGCAACTGCATTGGTTGCCAGTTATCTCTCGGATCAAATACAAAATCTTGCTTTTAACCTATAAAGCTCTTCATGGTTTCGCCCCTTCCTATCTCTGTGAGCTAATTCATTTGTACTGTCCCTCCCGCTCCCTCAGATCTTCTGTCTGTGGACTTCTGACTGTCCCACGTTTTAAACTGACATCTATGGGTGGCAGATCATTCAGTGTTGCTGCTCCTGAACTTTGGAACTCGTTACCACAATCGCTTTGTGACTGTTCCACTCTCTCTTCCTTCAAAGCTAACTTGAAAACTTTTCTCTTTACTTCACACTACTCTTCCTAGTGTGGCTTTTTTTTTGGTAACTCCTGTGTAAAGCGCCCTTGGGTTTGTGAAAGACGCTATATAAATTGAAATTATTATTATTATTATTCTACAAAGTGAATCACGCATCATGACATCTGATTCCTCCTCAAAACAAAGTTCACCTGTGTCAATAGACACAGAAATAGAAAATCGTGTTTTCCTGGACTGGTTCCTGAATAAAATGAATCCTACCAAGCGTCAGAGACATGGACTGTATCCTCACTCTGCGCTAAGAGAGCAGGGAACCAGTCTAAAGTAGCTCGTCTTGTTTCATGGGAAATGCGTTTAAGTTTTATTCATCAACATGACAATATATAAAAGTACAAAAAATATGTCGTAATTATACCAATTGGCTCAGGGCGACGAGGGTCAAGGACATCGTGTGCCAGCAGCGCGGTTGAAGTGGGCAGGTGTCAAACTTGAAACTTTTATATCATGATTGGAGTTAATAATAAACGATATCACTGAATAATGTTCCTTACCTCTAACCAGTATATATATTACCATTTTTTATTGTTTTTGATGGTTTCATATATTTCGTAATAATATTTTTATTTTCTAAATATTTAGCAACAAACCGCCATTGTGGCACGGGAGCCTGTGATTGGTGGACAGCCGACAAAGGGTGTCTCCCATTGGTTGTAAATCGTGACATCTCATCTCATTATCTCTAGCCACTTTATCCTGTTCTACAGGGTCGCAGGCGAGCTGGAGCCTATCCCAGCTGACTACGGGCGAAAGGCGGGGTACACCCTGGACAAGTCGCCAGGTCATCACAGGGCTGACACATAGACACAGACAACCATTCACACTCACATTCACACCTACGGTCAATTTAGAGTCACCAGTTATCCTAACCTGCATGTCTTTGGACTGTGGGGGAAACCGGAGCACCCGGAGGAATCCCACGCAGACACGGGGAGAACATGCAAACTCCGCACAGAAAGGCCCTCGCCGGCCACGGGGCTCGAACCCGGACCTTCTTGCTGTGAGGCGACAGTGCTAACCACTACACCACTGTGCCGCCCTAAATCGTGACATAAAAATCATAAACACATATGGGACCCGCTGATTGGCTGTTCACATACTAAAGCCGAGCGGAGATGTCCAGCGTCTGTTGCTGTTGTGCGAAGAAAACTACAGCTAAAAAAGTTCTACTACTGGATTACTTGGACAATCTTAGTCGGAAAGAAGCGAAGGATAGATATACACGGAAATGATAGATATACATGTTAATGCACTGTGTAGACGATGGAGAAACGAGTTTATTGCCCGTGTAGTGCACTATAAGTCTAGTAGAGACCCATCTGAGATTCAGTCTCTCTCTCTCTCTCTCTCTCTCTCTCTGATTAAAGTTCATGGTCTCTCTGCTGTTCTCTGTTCAGCTTCAGCTGCTGATGGTTTAATATCACACACAACAGAGGAGAGAAACTCAATATAACACTCAGTATTATCATTATTAATGACACTGTTAATGAGAATAAACAGGTGATATTAAATCCTCATGACATTCTGAATAATAAAATTAATTTTACACTCATCATCTTTAAAGTCAGTATTAAACCAAAATGGAAATCTGTTGATGAAGTGTGTGTCATTGTGTCTCTGCAGGTTGTGGGATTGTGGTGTCTCAGATGAAGGCTGTGCTGCTCTGAGTTCAGCTCTGAGATCAAACCCCTCACACCTGAGAGACCTGGATCTGTCCTCTAATAAACTCGGAGACTCAGGAGTGAAGCGTCTCTGTGCTGGACTGGAGAATCCTCACTGTAAACTGGAGATACTGCGGTAAGATCATCTCTCTGAGAGTCACATGAGCTGCTCCTCAGTAAGAGCCATTCTCTAATAGTGAGACTGAAGCAGAGGTTTTAGCTTCATCATCAGTGTCCTGAGGAGGAAGATTGTTTCTGTTCACTGCACACTGATGATTTGTCACAGAGTCTTTGGGTCAGATGGACGTATGTGAGAAGCTGCAGCACAAAACGGGACTTGATCCGACTGCGATGTGTCTGAACTCACTGTGAAATTTACTACAACACTGTAACGAATCCCACAAACTGCACCTGAGACTCAAACTAACTGCCCTCTGTGTGAGCAGCAGTGACATGGTGGAAATGATCTCAGGAATATAGAGTTTGAAACGAAAATGAGTCGTTAATGCCAGAGAACTGATGCAGGAACAAAAATAAAGAGAGAAAAAAATACATATGAATAAAAATTAAAAAGGAGCAGAAAAAAAATTTCCATTAAATTGAAAACCATGGCAACAATACAGTTATTATTAGTTAATAATAATAATAAATGTTAAAACAGTCAGTAATGTTTGAGTCCATCTCTGTCAGTGGTGATCGCTTTAAGACGCCACTGGAAGTCCAGCTTCCCCGAACATTTCATTCAAATGCAGCAATGAAACGTTTCCCAAAGTGTCGATTTTATTCCTCCGTCTTGGTGTAATTCAGTATCTGAGTGAATCAGATTGATGAAGGATCTCACTGCAGTGTGGCGCTGTTTGTTCATTAAACTCACACTGTTTCGTGGTGAACAGTGCAGTCTGTGTGAAAAGCCCCTGACACACACACACACAGCTAACAGACCCCCACTGGAGCCTCGGCATCTATTAGTGTCTGTTAAGGCCCGGTCCCACTGGCCGATGGACACAAAACGTATGCAAAAAGGACACAGCGGACAAGCAAAATTTCGAGGGTGGCGCTATCCGTTTTCATCCGCTCCAGAAATGGACAAAATTGGCGAAAATTTTCGAAAACAGAACGGAAAAGAACGGACGTGGGTAGTATATAGCGGGGATGTTAAACGCATGTTCATAGGAAGCCTAGCGGATGAAAGCGGATGGAAGTGGATGACAGCTCCGAAGGGGTTACCAGTGATAACTGAGAAGCGGACGCATAGCAGAAAGAGCGGATGAAGGGGATGCATCACGTACGCCTAACGGAAACAAAGGGGATGTTGCGCGGATGTATATCGGATGCAGACCGTTCACTGCGCTAGGTGTCCTTCTACATACTCTAGACATACTCCAGACATCCTAAATATACGAGATACATCCCGGATATAAACGCTTTGTCCATTTTGAATACTTTATATACGAGATGCATACGCTTACATCCTTAATATTTCCGTGCTACTAACGATGAATAGACGTTTCATGTACCTCATCTTTCCTCCCTCTTTCCGTTTTCAGCTGCAGCGGATGTGAGTTGCGAGGATGCCCAGAGGATGCAGAGAGGATACAGCAGACGTTTAACGGATGATAACGGACATAGAACGTTTGTTGCTCGTATATGTCGTAGATTTACATCGTACACGGCGGAAAGTTCATCCGTTCAAAAAGTTTTGTGCAGCTCAAAACTTTTTGCGCGGATGAAATCACAGTGGACGGATGCTCGATGGATAGAGCGTATGAAGCACGTATGCAATGAGTACACAACGGATGCATAGCGTTTTCCAACGGATGGCAAAGATTTTTTTACGTTTTACATCCTCTTTGCATCCGTGAGTGCAGTGGGACCGGGCCTTTAGGGCTTTGTGTACTCACTGTTTTAATGGGCAGAAAGACGAAAGCTTATTGGACAACAGGCTTTAAACGTGTCGTTTTGAGCCCCGCCCAGACGCACGGCTTCACTGGGAGGGAATGGAGTGTGGGCGGGTCCGTTTTACACAGGAAAAAAACACATCTCTGTGGTTATTGGACAGTGTGCTTTTCCTTTGTCCCGCCTGGACACACGGCTTCTCCTTATTATGATTGGTAGATCTCTCAAAGGGGCGGAACCTCATAACCAACTGCCAATCAGTAAATCAGGAATGAACATGATTGACATCTCAAACCTGAACATATTGGAGTCTGCAGTGGTGGAATAATTTGTAAATACTGCAAATAAATTGTACGTATAAAGTTCTGTTTGATTATTTGTATTTATTTCTGAAATTTGTTTCTGATTACAATGAGCGAGCGGTCACTTCCTCCTTCAGCAAGCAGCTTACACACACACACACACACCTCTAATTTAAAGACACACAAAGTAAATCTTGATGTTCATAAACTGAGGCAGTGAAGTGTGTGTCATTGTGTCTCTGCAGGTTGTGGGGTTGTGGTGTCTCAGATGAAGGCTGTGCTGCTCTCGCTTCAGCTCTGAGATCAAACCCCTCACAGCTGAGAGACCTGAATCTGCTTGGAAATGAAATAAGCGACTCAGGAAAGAAGCTGCTCTCTGCTCTTCAGAATGATGAACATTACAAACTACAAACACTGAGGTGAGTCATCACCTTTTTTAGATAAATGTCGAAAAAAAGAATAATCATTTCAGCTTATTGTTATTTTTCTTTAATGTCAGTAAACATCACATGACCAGGCCATGGAATGAAACCAGTGTGAGAAATGTTCACCCTGCTGTCTCTGACTTCATCCTGCTGCTTTTGTCTGAATAAGATGATCTCGGCTTTTCCCTGTTTCTGATCAGCAGCACACTTTCTTCTCAACTCTCCTCAAAACTCAGTAAAATGATCATCTTTAATGCCACACGGCCACGAATATGTGATTTAAGGAGCCACTTGACTCACTCTGACACTCCTTCCTGCTCTCCACCTCCACACCGTGTCTTCTGTCGTTCCTGTAAACTTCACCTCGGCTTCTTCTTAAAGTCTGCACTTAAATCTACATGTAGAACAAGAGATCAAACCCACCGCAGTGTGAGTTACTGTTTAAAAAGCTCCAAAGCCTGGGATTGGATAAGAGCAGTGATGGGAAACGTCTGCTCACTTTCCCGTTAGATCTCGTGGAAGTTCCCGTTTGTTGTAGCTCAATGTTAGAACACAGATATTATATAAGACTGAATAAATGTTGGGCAGCACGGTGGTGTAGTGGTTAGCGCTGTCACCTCACAGCAGGAAGGTCTGGGTTCGAGCCCCGGGGCCGGCGAGGGCCTTTCTGTGCGGAGTTTGCATGTTCTCCCCGTGTCCACGTGGGTTTCCTCCGGGTGCTCCGGTTTCCACCACAGTCCAAAGGCATGCAGGTTAGGATAACTGGTGACTCTAAATTGACCGTAGGTGTGAATGTGAGTGTGAATGGTTGTCTGTGTCTATGTGTCAGCCCTGTGATGACCTGGCGACTTGTCCAGGGTGTACCCCGCCTTTCGCCTGTAGTCAGCTGGGATAGGCTCCAGCTTGCCTGCGACCCTGTAGAACAGGATAAAGCGGCTACAGATAATGAGATGAGATGAATAAATCTAATCTCATTATCTCTAGCCGCTTTATCCTGTTGAATTAAATTATAAACAGGAGATAATAATGTTTCTCTTGGAGCAGAGATGATTCCATGCTGTTGGTCATGAAGTACCACAGTCCAGTGTGTGGGGATTAATCCAGATGTTTTTCTTTTATTTTCAGGTTGTAATGAACATGTGTGTGTGAGATGAAGACTCTGGTGTTCCTGCATTTCCATGTTGGGGAACAGACAACACATTCATAAACACATCAGTCATTTAGTTCTAACAAATGAAAGATACTCGGAGACGTGGTCAGTGTGTGTTCATGGTGCACAGTGAATCAGACTGCACACAATTCTACACTGAATGTGGAACAACTTGTGATCTGCATGAAACTGCCTGGACCTCAGTCCCTTAAAAACCCTGAAAGAGCAGGTGGAAAAGCACAGGGACTGATCTGAACCCAGTCAGTGGAAGAGGGAGCTGAAATGGACAGGAACAGTTTCAGGACATTGGTGGGATTCTCACCTGACAGGATCAGCATTTGGGGAGTTAATCTGAGGCCCCGAGGAGACTCACTACAAGGCACATTTATGACTTTGTCCTTTGGTTGGTGTTTAATGTAGTTTAGATCTTTTTGAAACAGGATCAGACCAAATCTGTTCATTTACTCTGATATCAGACGATCGAACCTGATATGGGATCAGTGCCATCCCTTTTACTGAAGTATACACTACTTACAATCTATTGTATAATTGTATCAGTCATATACAATTTGAAGAACTGAATATATCCAGTGTAATTATTTGTGTTGTATCAAATTAGTTTATTGATTTAAAATGAAATTTTTTCACACACACAAAACAATCAGCAGTTACTGAATGTATGTAGTGGAAGTTCATTATGTCTATCTATTATAGATATTTTAAGTTCGCTTCTTAGACAAGGATTTTTTTAACTTGTTACCTTGTTAACAGTTTCGGCGAGAATCTTCCGCCTTCTTCAGAAACTGTTCTTCAGGACTGTTTCTGAAGAAGGCGGAAGATTCTCGCCGAAACTGTTAACAAGGTAACAAGTTTAAAAAATCCTTGTCTAAGAAACGAACTTAAAATATCTATAACAGTTACTGAAAATAAGTTCATGTCCAGCAACAAAATATATAAAAACTGATTTGGGTGCCGTGTTTATTTCTCGGTATTTCAGGTGTAATGGTGTTTTAAAACATATTCATTTAATTTTATATACAGTACAGTGAGATACAGGGACGCCGCTAGAAATTTTGGGCCCCCTGAAAGATTAGAATTTTGGGCCCCCCAACTTTGCCCACCCTCGTCACAATTGCACTATTGTCATTATTTGACTTTTGATGGCTGCTGCATCATGGCCTGATGAGGGGTTAGTTAATGCATGAAAAAGTTTGATGCATTCAAGTTTGATGCATTTAAATGAACTCCATACTCAGTAGCCTTACAAATGTTACCCATAAAAGACAGGAAACATATTATAAATTTATTTCAAAGTGACACGGAGTGACATTTCAATTTGATCAATTACGTACGTATTTCTTCATATGTTGTAACCTCTATCCCTCTTTTATGTGTGCTGCGCTTTCTCCAGTTCCTCAATTTGAAACCAATGGTTTAGAACATGTGAACATTCCACACACGTAACCATGTCAAACACTTGACTGGTGTCCGTTATTAGCAACACTTTAATCTAGCAAACTGTATATGGTGCTCGCTCATTAAAAACTTCAATCCTAAAGCATTTATGGGTTGTATTGCTGCTTATCTCCTTCTCCAAAGGGGGGTTCAGTGGTTTGGTAGGGCGGAGGTCCCCCTGAGGCTGAATCTGTGCATATTTAGGGCACCCCATTAGTTATGAAACTGGTTATTAGCATGTGGCAGCGGGGGCGTGGTCAAGCGCTGGTCTGTGACAGGAGGGTGGAGTCAGGGAAGGTAAGTGGCAGAATCACTACACCTGAGAGCAATTAACCTGTGTTTGTGTGTCTTCCCAGTGACCGCGCCCTATATGAGGAGGGAGAGCGAGAGCGGGGAGAGCTGATCCCTGAACCAGACACCGGTTGTGTGTGTCTGTGCTAGTTTGGTTATTGTTAAACTGAAAAGTGTGGCAATAAAGCCAAGTGACAAACCTGATCTGTGTCCTGCCGTCCTCTGTGCTCCACCCACACATAGGGAGTACTAGAGTGGTGCTGAAACCCGGGAAAGTGGAGCACCAACCCCGCAGCCCCATAGAATCCTCCCCGTTCGCCGACCTGGTCCACGCCCTCGCCACGGCTCAGCAAAGCCAGCACCAGGCGCTCGTCACACTCCGAAAGGAACAAGAGCGGCGCTTCGAAGCCCTGGTGCTGGCCCAGCAGGAAGATCGCAAGGCGTTCCGGCATCTCCTCGCGTCGGCGGGGCCCACCAGCGCTCCAGCCGCGGGCCCGTCTCCCCTCACTGTCACCAAGATGGGCCCGCAGGATGACCCCGAGGCGTTCCTCACGTTATTTGAACAGGTCGCCGAAGCCTCGGGGTGGCCGATGGAGCAGCGCGCGGCGCACCTGCTCACGGGAGAGGCACAGCTGGCCGCGCTACAGCTCCCCGCCGACCGCCGGCTGGCCTACGTGGACCTCCGCCGGGCCGTCCTCCAGCGCGTGGGGCGCACCCCGGAACAACAGCGCCAGCGCTTCCGCGCGCTGCAATTGGAGGAAGTCGGCCGGCCGTTCGCGTTCGGCCAGCAGCTCCGGGATGCCTGCTGGTGGTGGCTAAGGGCCGACGATCGCGACGCCGAGGGAATCGTCGACCAGGTGGTGCTGGAACAGTTCATTGCGAGCTTACCAGCAGGAACCGCGGAGTGGGTCCAGTGCCACTGCCCGGCGTCGCTGGATCAGGCAGTCGAGCTGGCGGAGGATCATCTGGCGGGTGTCCCGGCGGCAGGACAGCAGATGACATCTTCTCTTCTCTCCTCTTCTCTCTCTCTCCCTCCTCCTGTGTCCCATCCTCACCCCATTCCCCCACCGCGGAGGCGGGGGCCGGCACCACCCCAGCCAGCCCGCCGCACCCGCGGTGCCCTCCCATTTCTCCCTTCTGTGTCTGTCTCTCCCCCACCTCAGGTGAGTGAGCCCCAGATCACCGGTGCAGAGGGAAAGCCCGGGCCGGTTTGCTGGCGCTGTGGGGAACCGGGCCACCTTCAACAGCAGTGCACAGCAAGGGAAGTGGGCACAGTGGTTCGGATCCCCGACGCGCCAGAGGCCGCCCTCGATCGGGCCGGAGCGTATCGCATACCGATGAGTATCCAAGGGGCTACATATCAGGCGTTGGTGGATTCTGGTTGTAATCAGACCTCAATTCGCCAAAGCCTGGTTCAAAACGAGGCATTGGGGGGAGCACAAGGGGTGAAGGTGTTGTGTGTGCACGGGGATGTTCACCGCTACCCTTTGGTGTCGGTCCACATTATTTTCAGAGGGGAAAAATTTATAGTGAAGGCGGCGGTTAATCCTCGCCTTACCCACTCTTTAATTTTGGGGACTGATTGGCCGGGATTTCGGGGTTTAATGACGCGCCTAGTAGAGAGTGGGTCCTGCCAGTTGACAGGGGGAGGTCCCGGTGTCGCTTTGGCGGGAGCAGCTGTCACAGAGCCGTCTACGTCATCTCCGCGTCAGAGTGAGGAGCCGCCGGCTCCTCCTCTCTCTATTGGGGAATCCCTCGCAGATTTCCCATTAGAGCAGTCGCGAGACGAGACTCTGCAGCATGCGTTTGACCAAGTGAGAGTAATCGATGGTCAAACGCTCCCGCCGAATGCCACCCCGTCCTTCCCCTACTTCGCGATTATGAAGGATAGATTATACCAAGTGACACAGGACACTCAAACTAAAGAGCGAGTCACGCAGCTTTTGATTCCAAAGAGCCGCCGGGAATTGGTATTTCAGGCGGCTCACTTTAATCCCATGGCTGGACACTTAGGGCAGGATAAAACACTAGCCCGAATAATGGCCCGATTCTATTGGCCGGGGATTCGCGGCGATGTCCATAGGTGGTGTACAGCATGCCGCGAATGCCAGTTAGTAAATCCAGCGGCCATTCCAAAAGCGCCTTTGCGCCCTCTACCGTTAATCGAGACCCCATTTAAGAGAATTGGGATGGATCTCGTCAGGCCATTAGATCGGTCAGCACGAGGGTACCGCTTTATATTAGTTCTGGTGGACTATGCAACGCGATACCCGGAAGCAGTGCCTCTGCGCAATATCTCAGCACGCAGTATTGCAGAGGCACTCTTCCGCGTCATCTCCCGAGTTGGAATCCCGAAAGAGATTCTGACTGATCAAGGCACTACATTTATGTCACGAACACTGCGCGAACTGTATGGGTTATTGGGGATTAAGCCGATCCACACCAGTGTGTATCACCCACAAACGGACGGTTTAGTGGAACGGTTCAACTGCACCCTCAAAAATATTATTAAGAAATTCATGAGTGAGGATGCACGTAATTGGGATAAGTGGCTCGAACCCTTGCTGTTCTCAGTGCGAGAGGTCCCCCAAGCCTCCACGGGGTTCTCCCCGTTCGAATTATTATATGGGCGTAAGCCGCGCGGCATCCTGGACGTGCTGCGGGAAAATTGGGAGGAGGGACCTTCACAAAGTAAGAACGAAATTCAGTACGTTATGGACCTGCGCGCAAAACTCCACACACTCACCCACCTAACTCAGGAGAATTTGCGGCAGGCCCAGGAACGGCAAGCCCGCCTGTACAACAAGGGTACGCGCCTTAGAGAGTTCACACCGGGAGATAAAGTACTCGTACTGTTGCCCACGTCGAGCTCCAAATTGATCGCCAAGTGGCAAGGACCCTTTGAGGTCACACGGCGAGTCGGGGACGTCGACTATGAGGTGAGGTGAACAGACAGGGGTGGGGCGCTACAGATTTACCACCTCAATCTGCTTAAACTCTGGAATGAGGAGGTCCCCATGGCGTTGGTGTCGGTGGTTCCGGAGAAGGCGGAGCTGGGACCGGAGGTTCAAAAAGGGACATTGGCATCACGTACCTCTCCGGTCCCCTGTGGAGACCACCTCTCCCCAACCCAACTCACGGAGGTCGCCCAGTTGCAGACCAAGTTTGCGGTTGTGTTCTCGCCCCTGCCCGGTCGCACTAACCTCATAGAGCACCACATAGAGACGCCCCCGGGGGTGGTAGTGTGTAGCCGCCCTTACAGACTACCTGAACACAAAAAAAAGGTGGTTCGGGAAGAACTTCAGACCATGCTCGAAATGGGCATCGTCGAGGAGTCCCACAGTGACTGGAGCAGCCCAGTGGTCTTGGTACCCAAGGCCGACGGGTCGGTCCGGTTCTGTGTGGACTATAGAAAAAAGTCAATGCGGTGTCTAAATTTGACGCGTACCCAATGCCTCGTATTGATGAGTTGCTCAACCGACTCGGCACTGCTCGCTTTTACTCGACACTGGATTTGACGAAGGGATATTGGCAGATCCCCTTGACTCCATTATCCCGAGAGAAAACGGCCTTTTCCACACCATTCGGCTTACACCAGTTCGTCACACTTCCGTTCGGGCTGTTTGGGGCGCCCGCTACGTTTCAGCGGCTGATGGACCGGGTCCTCCGGCCGCACGCCACCTATGAGGCCGCTTACCTAGACGACATCATTTATAGTAATGACTGGCAGCGGCACCTGCAACACCTGAGGGCCGTCCTTAGGTCGCTGAGGCGGGCGGGACTCACTGCCAACCCGAAGAAGTGTGCGATTGGGCGGGTGGAAGTACGGTATCTGGGCTTCCACTTGGGCAATGGGCAGGTGCGTCCTCAAATTAATAAGACAGCAGCGATTGCGGCCTGCCCGAGGCTCAAGACCAAAAAGGGGGTGAGACAGTTCCTGGGGCTGGCTGGCTACTATCGGGAGGTTTATACCTAATTATTCGGACGTCACCAGCCCGCTGACTGACCTCACTAAAAAGGGGGTGCCAGATCCGGTCCAGTGGACGGAGCAGTGCCAGCGGGCTTTCTCCGAGGTAAAGGCTGCACTGTGTGGGGGGCCACTTTTACACTCCCCTGACTTCTCTCTCCCTTTTTTGTTACAGACGGATGTGTCGGACAGAGGGCTGGGGGCCGTTTTGTCCCAGCAGGTGGAGGGGGAGGACCGCCCGGTTCTATACATCAGCCGAAAGCTGTCAGTGCGTGAGGGGCGCTACAGCACAATTGAGAAAGAGTGCCTGGCGATCAAGTGGGCGGTCCTCGCCCTCCGTTACTACCTGCTGGGGCGCTCTTTCACCCTCTGTTCAGACCACGCGCCCCTCCAGTGGCTCCACCGCATGAAGGATGCCAACGCGCGGATCACCCGTTGGTATCTGGCACTCCAACCCTTTAACTTCAAGGTGGTCCACAGGCCGGGGGCGCAGATGGTCGTGGCGGACTTCCTCTCCCGTCGGGGGGGGAGTCGGCTGCGGGCCGGACGGGCGCCCGGCCTGAGTCGGGCGGTGGGGGTATGTGGCAGTGGGGGCGTGGTCAAGCGCCGGTCTGTGACAGGAGGGCGGAGTCAGGGAAGGTAAGTGGCAGAACCACTACACCTGAGAGCAATTAACCTGTTTGTGTGTCTTCCCAGTGACCGCGCCCTATATGAGGAGGGAGAGCGAGAGCGGGGAGAGCTGATCCCTGAACCAGACGCCGGTTGTGTGTGCGTCTGTGCTAGTTTGGTTATTGTTAAACTGAAAAGTGTGGCAATAAAGCCAAGTGACAAACCTGATCTCTGTCCTGCCGTCCTTTGTGCTCCACCCACACATAGGGAGTACTACATAGCACTAGTTATTAGCACCAGCATAACGTAATATTTCATCTTGTTTATCAGACAAGTCAGTTCAGTTATTAAAATGGAAAAAATGTCACTGTACAAACTGTAAAAGTGTTCTCTTGATAGGCTAATCCAACCACGTTCATACTGTTCATTTACCATTCGCTATGTGGGTGCAATCAGTTAATTATTGATATTAAGTGATCAATCTCGTTAAATCAGTCTCATTAAATTTTGAAGGTCAATAATTAAAATGAATCAATCCCATTGAATCGTTTAATTTGACTCATTTGAATTGAATCATACCATAGAATCAGTCTCATTCAGTGAATCGTTCAATGAATCGTTTAGTGAATCATTTGATGAATCGTTCAATGAATCATTTAGTGAACCATACCATTAATCCTGGTGCTTAATAATAAATTACCAAACAGCTAAATTATGGTATATTTCCAAATTATTACAATCACTTACCACATTACATAACTTTTATATGCACCCTTTTTGAATTCTTTGAGAAGATTGGGGACTTCAGATATTGTTGTTCATACAAATAAAACACAGTTGTTTAATAAATGAATTTATTATACAAAGATAAAAAAAAATTATATACAAGCAGTGAGGGGTGTGTGTGTGTGTGTGTATGGCCTAGCCTGTTGCTAGCTGAAACAAAGGAATGTTATCCAAGTAGAACAAAAGGTTAGCTCTGTTGCTAATCTTTACTTTTGTGTGTGTGTGTGTGTGTGTGTAGGACTTGACCATGTGTTTAGCCTCGTGTAGCTAACTACACGTGGTGGAGGCCTAGATTAGCCTTGTGTTGCTAGTGTGTGTTTGCTAAAGGCCCTATGGCCTAGCTAAAGTGTGTTTGTTAGGCCTTATGAGGCCTACTGAGCACGTGTTGCTAAAGACAAAGGGAAGCTATCTAAAGTGTATCAGGCCTGGTCAGGCCTGTTGAGCACATGTTTTCTCAGTAACAAAAAGATTCCACACTCATAACATTACCAAACTCACTGAAACCTTGATAAGGTCAAAATGTATGATAAAGAAATTAGTGTTAGTCAGAATAAGAGAGAGAGAGAGAGAGAGAGAGAGAGAGAGAGAGAGAAGCATGCCAGCCTATCTATTAAACAATTGAGAGAACATAGATCCAAAATAAATCAACACGCTGCGTGTTCAACAGTGTAACAATAAACCTGGGTTTAAAGTCACACTATTTCAATAAAAGCAAATTCCTAAGACTATCCTAATTATGCCCAAATGCCAAAATCTTACTTAATCCTGCCTTTAGCAAGATATGAAGAACTATTCGCCGGTGTAGTTTCGGGCCTCGCCGTGGGAGCACGTGAGCCGCTCGTGATGGAGGCGCAGAGAACTTTCGGGTCCAGCGGAGCACTTGGGTGGTTCCCGTGGAAAGCAGAGGATTCTTGGTCCGAACCTCAGCGTTCGTGAGGAAAAGTCTCTGATCAGAATAAGATGCACAGCGCTTTTGAGTTAAAAAGGATTCAATCGCTTCTTAACTTTTAACTGCCTGGGCTGCAGTCGTGACGTCACTTCTAATGCAAGTAAACCGGTTGTAACTCAGGTTGAGTTTAAAGATCGCGCGACTCTAGAGTTTACCTTTGCCAAGGGTAAGTAAGAAAATCGCGATGAGTGATGGATCTTGCAAGAAAGAAGACGTCTTTTTGAGTGGAGAGCGCCTCTTTATACGTCCAGATTCATCGGAAGCCAGACGTGAGAGACAAAGATGGTGGAGCTTCCGCTTGGATTTATGCGTGCATGGCAGACTGACGTAGGTGATCCCGCCCACGCGTGACGTAGGTCACACGGAAGTTGCCTGGGAATTGTAGTTCTGACACAAGATGGCGGCATGATACCTACAGTCCCCCTTTTGGTCTCAGGGGTATGACGGAGTCGTAGCACTGAGAGCACCGTATCGTATCATCGCCGTGTCCATAGTCCTTGAGGTAGACTTGTCCTGTGCAGTTCATGGTGTCCTGCGAAGACTGTGTAAACTTGTGAGTTCCAGTAAGACAGTTGGAGACAGAGGCATTTTGGGCATATCACTATGGGCATTTTGGGCATATAATCATTATCTAACTAACTAGATCAAAACCACATCAAAAAAATTAAACATTGAACATGAAACATGTAGTATTCAATTTCCTATGCATAAAAAAAAAACAAGAAAAGAGAAGAAATGAAGGAAGGAAAGAAGTATTAGTGTTTGGGTTGGCAAACCTAATCTTCTGGGAAGGTGATAGCAGTGGGTGGTCTGGCTAGAAAGCGTGCGCTACTGCGGCTAGCTGTCGGGGACACAGACCATCTTATCTAGCTAGGTGTGTAGTGTTATGTATGGGTTGCCTGGGCAGACCCAGTGGATGTCTTTCGTGAAGGTGCACATCTCTAAGTTTGTGGATTCACAAAAATGAGGATGGCACTGCCAAGACTCTATGCCAGGTGTATTTGTGATGAATACACACTAGTAATAATAGCGGATTTTAGTATTTTATCTACCATGTTATACTGAAGGGTTACTTCATTGTGTTGGTGAAGTCTGACCGGGAATGTTAGTGTACGCTTATGGTTGAGTGATGCGTACAAGCTAAGTGGACAGGATGGGCCTAGCTGTCGTCCACCCCCTTTTGGAGTGAGGACTGTTCAAAAGGTTTGATTCGATTATCATGGAAATCGATATGAAAGTGTTTGATTAGGCCTAGATGTCCTAATGTGATACGCGACGGGGAACGGTTTTCCCACGATCGAAAGGTCTCGACCAGGGTGGTAGGAACTTCTCTGAGATTCGGGCATAGTAGGCTTTGTGTCCTTCTACTCTCGAATCGAGATTCTTTTGGGCACCTCTAAAGGTTGACTGTAGGTGGCGTCGTAGGTCGGCGACATGTTGACGTGCGGTGTATGCAATCGCGACGCTCATGGCCTCTGGTTTGTATAGGAGATGCGGGGGAAGAACCGACTCTCACCCAGTCATCATCCCAAGGGGTGTGACTTCAGTGGCGCAATGAGGGGTGGACCGAATGGCCCTTAGCACCAAGGGAAGTTTCACGTCCCAAATTTTACCATGGTTTGTGATATACTCTCGCAGCATGCTCACAATGGTTTGAATGGCTCGTTCAGCCTGACCAGAGAATTGAGGGTGGTGCGCGATATCAAATTTCGCCTCGACGCCTAACGTGTTCCACAGCGCAGCCATTACAACAGCAGTGAAATGGGTGTCTGTGTCTGAGTCGATGGATAGAGGGAGATTTTTGCCACTAGGGGGAGTCGCGATGTCGGGTGTTTCGACATCGAACTCGGTGTGCAAAGACATGAACTGAGGTTCATACGAAATTTGATCTCGCGTGGCGCTCGGTTGATCGGTGTTCGCACTAATCTCGTCGCAACGGTTTTGTGCATATTTTGTGGGATCCAACGACTGTGGGGTTTTGTTTTGTGTGAAGCTGACTAAGTTTATGTCGCAGGGCTTGGTTGGGATTGGGTCGCCTTGTGAGAGCCGTGTGTCTGAGAAATGGTGAAGACTTTAGCGCACATGAGAGGTGCGTCTTGTGTTTGCCTTCGCCACCAGGGGGGGCCCTACATCCTGACCCTCACCTGCTGTTTCAGAGGGATCTCCTCCCCCTTTCACGAGATATACCCATGGTTCCTGGCCTAGTCATGCCAGCAAATAGCTTTTTGCCATTTTTCTTGGGCTCTTTTGTTTTCTCTGTTGAGGGGTCTGACGTCTCCTGTAACAGTTCTTTAATCTCAGCCAACTGGGCTTTTAAAGAGTCCAGCTCTGAGTGGAACTCACCAGGTTGGTCTGAGTCACTGTGTTGGTCGTCTCTACCCTTGCGTTTAGAGCTACGGTCAGAATGCTTCTGCCGTTTCTGGTCAGAGTGGGGATGACAGTTTTGCTGCCAACCGTTTTGTTCCCTACGACCCTTTTCATGTGATGGGCGATTGCCATAGTCACTGTGGACTCGCCCTCGGTCCCTCCTGGCCTTACCTTGTCGATTTTTCCACTCACCCTTGTGATGGCTCGGCAAGGATCGGGCTGGACCGGAATTTTTCCAGGTGGGTCCCACTTTTGGAGCTTCACCTCCTTCTAAGGTTAGCGGGGGCTTGTCCTCACTCTGGAGGCTAAGGACTCTGGGTTCATCATCATTTCCGTTTGCGGTTTTGACGATGGTCTCCCAGGTCATTTGGGCTAGTCGCCTAATTTCCCTCATCGAATAGCGACCTTGTTGACACGTCAGTGTGACATGGGTCCGCACGCTTGGGTGGAGGTTATGTAAGAAGAGAGATATGAAACCTCTATCTTCTTCCAACCCTGGTGCGCTACTACCTTGGAAATAGGCAGTACGTAGCCGTCTGTAATATTCACGAGGCGCCTCAGACCGTTTTTGTTTGATTTGTAATGCACACAATATCGCGGAGGTTTCGTCTGTGTATGGCGCATATTCTTCCCTCATGTAATTGCGAAGTTTCGAATAACTATCGCGAATGTTTGGGGGTAGTGTCTCTAAAAAGGCACGAACGCTACTACTGGAGGTCTTCCAGATTAGTCTAAGTTTTTCACGTGTTGTGGCGTTCGGCAGGTCCATCAGGCATCGATCAATTCCTCGTAAATAATCATTTACGTTTGTTCTTTTATTATCGGGATCGAATCGCTCGATATCTTGGGCAAGTAGGTCAATTTGCCGTAAGCGAAGGGTTTGGTGCACGTCCTTGTGCGACCTTCTTGGCTCTTCTGAGCACTCACTATCTAAGCTACTCTGGTGTTGTTCCCGTTTCGCACTAGATTCATAGTCTGATTCATCTGGAGATTGATCAGGGAAACTGAAGCGCACTGACCTAGGTGTGCTACGGGCCTGGGCTCGGGATGAGCGCAGGGCGGCTCCATCCTGGCTAGACGACGACGGAGTCGTGTAGCGAGTTGATGGAGTTTGGCGGGATGTCTGGTTCTCGACCAGATCATTTACGGTGTCCGGTTCGGACGCCTCTTCCTGCTCTGAGCTTTGGCGCATTGTTGGGGGTCTTTCACGCCCCCCGCGCTGCTCTTGGGGGGTCTGCTCCTGGGCAGCCCTCTTGGCAACCATTTCGGCTTTCTCTAGCCGTTCGGTGCAATCATCAAGGGAGGTCTTCAAGAGCTCAAGCTCCCTATGTAAATCATTATTATCAGCTGTCAGCTTGGCGTTGCTGGTGGTCAGCCTTTCAACCTCTCCGCGAAGGCATCTGATTTCTGAATCAGCATCTTGGAAGTATGATAGGAACAGCTTACCTAGTGCCGCTTGGACACTAATAGTTGTTCTTTTTGGATCTCTCATATGTTTGTTTGAATTGTCTATGTTGTTTTGGCATTCACTCTCACTCGTGCTCTTAATGTTTGCCTTTCCGGAGGCAGAGCAGTGAAGGAGGTCTGCGATGACCTCAAGGAGAGACATGTCTTGAGCGTTGTCTTCCATTTTTGAGACACGAGGGGATGCCATTTTACTTAGGCTGGATACTAGATAATTAATCAAGTTAATTATTAATTTAATCATTATTAATTAACTATGTAATTAATAAGGTTTGTTTGGAAAGGCTCTCTTATCCTAAATTAAATAGGTTATGAGTATTTGTGATATGGTTATCAGGCTACTGTTAACCGTTTTAACACACCTGGGGATATACCTTAGCAGTTGCTGAATTAAACTGATAGTTTATTTGTTGAACAATATTCCAGAAGTCAACAAACCAATCGCCTCACACGGGGCACCAATTTAACTGTGGGTGCAAACAGTTAATTATTAAGTGATCAATCTCGTTAAATCAGTCTCATTAAATTTTGAAGGTCAATAATTAAAATGAATCAATCCCATTGAATCGTTTAATTTGACTCGTTTGAATTGAATCATACCATAGAATCAGTCTCATTCAGTGAATCGTTCAATGAATCGTTTAGTGAATCATTTGGTGAATCGTTCAATGAATCATTTAGTGAATCATACCATTAATCCTGGTGCTTAATAATAAATTACCAAACAGCTAAATTATGGTATATTTCCAAATTATTACAATCACTTACCACATTACATAACTTTTATATGCACCCTTTTTGAATTCTTTGAGAAGATTGGGGACTTCAGATATTGTTGTTCATACAAATAAAACACAGTTGTTTAATAAATGAATTTATTATACAAAGATAAAAAAAAAATTATATACAAGCAGTGAGGGGTGTGTGTGTGTGTGTGTGTGTATATGGCCTAGCCTGTTGCTAGCTGAAACAAAGGAATGTTATCCAAGTAGAACAAAAGGTTAGCTCTGTTGCTAATCTTTACTTTTGTGTGTGTGTGTGTGTAGGACTTGACCATGTGTTTAGCCTCGTGTAGCTAACTACACGTGGTGGAGGCCTAGATTAGCCTTGTGTTGCTAGTGTGTGTTTGCTAAAGGCCCTATGGCCTAGCTAAAGCGTGTTTGTTAGGCCTTATGAGGCCTACTGAGCACGTGTTGCTAAAGACAAAGGGAAGCTATCTAAAGTGTATCAGGCCTGGTCAGGCCTGTTGAGCACATGTTTTCTCAGTAACAAAAAGATTCCACACTCATAACATTACCAAACTCACTGAAACCTTGATAAGGTCAAAATGTATGATAAAGAAATTAGTGTTAGTCAGAATAAGAGAGAGAGAGAGAGAGAGAGAGAAAAGCATGCCAGCCTATCTATTAAACAATTGAGAGAACATAGATCCAAAATAAATCAACACGCTGCGTGTTCAACAGTGTAACAATAAACCTGGGTTTAAATTCACACTATTTCAATAAAAGCAAATTCCTAAGACTATCCTAATTATGCCCAAATGCCAAAATCTTACTTAATCCTGCCTTTAGCAAGATATGAAGAACTATTCGCCGGTGTAGTTTCGGGCCTCGCCGTGGGAGCACGTGAGCCGCTCGTGATGGAGGCGCAGAGAACTTTCGGGTCCAGCGGAGCACTTGGGTGGTTCCCGTGGAAAGCAGAGGATTCTTGGTCCGAACCTCAGCGTTCGTGAGGAAAAGTCTCTGATCAGAATAAGATGCACAGCGCTTTTGAGTTAAAAAGGATTCAATCGCTTCTTAACTTTTAACTGCCTGGGCTGCAGTCGTGACGTCACTTCTAATGCAAGTAAACCGGTTGTAACTCAGGTTGAGTTTAAAGATCGCGCGACTCTAGAATTTACCTTTGCCAAGGGTAAGTAAGAAAATCGCGATGAGTGATGGATCTTGCAAGAAAGAAGACGTCTTTTTGAGTGGAGAGCGCCTCTTTATACGTCCAGATTCATCGGAAGCCAGACGTGAGAGACAAAGATGGTGGAGCTTCCGCTTGGATTTATGCGTGCATGGCAGACTGACGTAGGTGATCCCGCCCACGCGTGACGTAGGTCACACGGAAGTTGCCTGGGAATTGTAGTTCTGACACAAGATGGCGGCATGATACCTACAGCTAATATTTTGAACACACACGTGAGCGATAGCCACCTTTCTTTGGGAAAAACCGAGTGACCAGTTGCCTGCCTCTCCGGTCCCTCTCAGCTTTCAGCTGCCTTTCTTTACGTTTTTGACAGCCACTCTTCATATTTAGCGATCATAGACTGTACGCACTCCACTGCTGGCTGGCTGGCTGCTGCACCGCGACACAGCAGCAAGTAGCGTTGCACTGATCAGCACACAGATTTAACGCATCGCGCTTCTACCAGAACTGGACCGTACCATTTTGCAAAAGGGGGAGGGTTAAATGACAATATGTTGAAGAACTCAAGAAATAGACAACCTTGTTCAATTAGCTCATTTTACCAGATGGAATATTGCATTGTTGTTATTTCAAAAGTCTTATTAAAATCATTAAAAGCATATTATCAGCCCCTTGAAGGGCCCCATGGCAGTGCTGGGCCCCTAGAATTGTTCTAACCTTTCCCCCCCTGGCGGCACCCATGGTGAGATAATGTGAGGGCTTTGTGTGAATTAATAGAAATTCAGTCCTAAAGTTGTCAGGGTGATTGTAGTCCGAAACAATCGGAGTAAAATCGTTTGTATTAAGTGTCCTGAGCCATCTTCTAAGTGTATGTTTGTGCTGTCTTTATTTGGGGCCGTCCTCCACAGGAGCCAAGTCATGAGAACCTCAGCTAGAAGTAGAGCATCAGAATGGATCAGTCAGGTCTGGAGAGCAGGAGACGCCAACATCACTCGCATCTCAGGAGTGACATGTAACTTGAGAGAAACAGAAACACAGATTGTTTGGTCTGTGCATCATCATGTCATGGTTAAAAACAGTGTATAATGTGTGCTGAGTGCAAGCAGGGATTCCAGCATGGCTAACTATGGCAGTATAACTAAAACGGAGAGCCAGAAGGAAACACAGACATGACGGAGCCCTGGGACACAAAGCAGCCAGTCACTCCACCATCACGTGTGTGTGTGTGTGTGTGTACACATACACTGCATGAGGTCTTGGCTGTTCCTGCCAAGTTATGTGCTAGAGCTAATCAGAGCAGCTCCAGTTTTGTGGACTTGACATCATCCTAAAACACACACAGCCATGGGCGTAGCGGACACGGGGTACATGGGGGACATGTCCCCCGCACTTCCCGTATTTGTGCCCTCTGTCCCCCGCACTTTTTACAGCCATTACAGTCACTCAATTCATGTTTAACACATGAAAACGTGTTTTTCCGAGCCGCCTCTAAACGCATCATGAGCAGGCGGAGCTGAGGCGGCAAACAAACCCCGCTGTGGTGATCAGAGACGCTTTAGAAAATATTGTATGAGTATCTTTGGTGTGATTCAGATCTGGGCAGTGCTTCTGTATGTTCAGCAAACCAGCCAAGAGGCTAAAGACTTTACACAGTTTTTTCCAAACAAACCATGTAAGTTGAGTAATGCTGTTGAATGTAGATAATGTTGAGCTAAAAGATGACAAATAGATGTCAGTTTAGTTAGTTAAGCTAGCTAGCTAACTTAGAGGCGGTAGTAACTAGTTACATTTACTTGAGTAACTTTTTGGATAAATTGTACTCTTGAGTTGTTTTGTTGCAAAATACGTTTGACTTTTACTTGAGTAATATTATTCTAAAGTAACAATACTCTTCCTTGAGTAACGTTACTATTTTGGCTACTCTAAGATTACTCACTTCTGGGTAGAAAATAAGAATATAAATGTATTTGTGTTCCTTTGACTGTTATTTTTGTAAAGATTTAATTTATTTTTGTGGTAGTTAAAGTTTAAAGTACATGAATTTGCTGATTATTATTACTGTATTCCTAATTCTATTTCAAAATGTTGTTTTCCACATATTTTTTAATCTTTATTGCCACAACAGAAAGAGCAGGGTGAGAGAGACAGTGGACCAGAGGCCAACAGGGAGGATTATGCAGGGTCACAGGTGAGAAGAGAATATAACTAGCTATGTCACTACTACTATTCTTAATTCTATTTATAAATTTTACTTTATAGGATTTATAGATTGAGAGTATATCATTTTAAAGAACTAAAGTTGGTTCCCTGGTGCTGTGCTTCTTTAGCTGCTAAGGAGAGGTGTAATTGAATGCGAGAGGATGATAAATCACTCAATAGACCTCTGAACAATTTGTCCCCCTCACTTCTAAAAATGATGGCTACGCCCCTGCACACAGCGTTTCATAGACCATATACTACAGATCTTATTCAGGTCTGGATTCTGACTGGTCAGAAGGGGTTGATTAATTTTCTATAACAGCAGCTCTAAACCTGTGCTAGATGATGGAGTTTGAGCTCAGTTTTTTCCAGAGGTCAGCACTTCCAGACAGAACACGAAATCATGGGTCTCATCCACCAAAAAGTTCTCCTACACACCAGGGATTACTACCGATCAATTCTATACAAATATCATGACAATCTCACCCTTTAAAGCTGCAGTCAGTAGGATTGAGAAGACAGTGGACTTGGCTTGAAAATTTGAACGAGGGCCACTTCCAGGTCTCTCCCCCTCCCTCTAATTTGCTTTGTATAAATGAAGTTGTCTGTAAATGAAAATAGGCACAGTTGCTTAGAAGGATGAACCATCTCGGTTTCATGGTGGTCCTTAAAAAAAAAAAAATCCATAAAACAAATCAACATGAATACACACAGACAAAAGCTCTCCTGGTCCTAGCCACTCCCACTGACTTCCCAGTGATACCAGAACACATCCAGTAAATGTCCACACACCCATACACAGCAATAAACATGCATTAACATGCATCTGCACATTAGAGATCAATTATTACCAAATCCCAGGTGAAATTAGAATCAAGAGGAAGTTACTTGCAAATAAGTAAAAAGAGATGCCTTAAAGCGATGAACCAAAGTAACCGATCGAAGTGAAGGGGGCAGGTTAGTCCAGTCTGATGGAGATTTCAGTTTAAAGACACTTCACCCAATTTCTTTAGACATTTTAGGAACAAAGAAAAAGATGCTCATGCCGATATGCCTTAGCCGATATGAAGACCTTTATTGAATTTAAAAAATGTTTAGATAAGCGGGATAGTTAAAGAAAATACATTTAAAAATAAAGTTGCCAAGTAATTTGCAACCAGCTTCACCAATAAAGTGGTGTTAACCAATTTAGCGTCTCATACGTGTAACAATGATGGGTTCGAACAGGACTCCTCAAAACAAATCTCCAGACTACAACTTCAAATTAAAAAAAATTGGGACAGTAGAGAAAATGCAAATTTAAAAAAAGAAGTAATTTCTTAATGTACTTTGACTTGTATTTCATTGCAGACAGAATGAACCTGAGATATTTCATGGTTTGTTGGTCAACTTTATTTCATTTGTTAATATACATCCATTCCTGCATTTCAGACCTGCAACACATTCCAAAAAAAGCTGTGGCAGGGGCAATTCAGGGCTCGTAACGAGGTAACACAAATAATTATGTGATTTGAAACCGGTGATGACAACAGGTGACTGTAATCATGATTTGGTACAAAATCAGTATCCATGAAAGGCCAAGTCTTTTATGAGCTGAAATGGGCCGAGGATCTCCAGTTTGTCAACAAATGTGTGTGTCAAGGGTAAGGGCTGAAGCCTAAGCTGAACACCCATGGTCTCCAATCCTTCAGATGGTACTGAATCAAGAACTGTCATTCATCTATAGCGGATAGAACCACATGGGCTCAGGATTACTCTGGCAAATCTTTGTCAAGCTCTACAATTATATCCACAGAGTTACATCTACAACTGCAAAGTTAAACTTTACTGTGTAAAAAGAAAGTCGTATGTTAATTGTGTCCAGAAGCGTCATTGACTTCTCTGGGCTCGGAAGCATCTGTGATGGATCATCACACAGCAGAAACATGTATTGTGGTCAGATGAATCAGTATTTCAGGTCTTTTTTGTAAGAAATGGACACCATGTGCTCTGGACCAAAGACGAAAAGGATCATCTAGGCTGCTACCAGCAACAAGTCCAAAAGCCAGGGTGTGTCATGGTATGGCGTTGGGTCAGTGCCCTTGGCAAAGGTAACTTACACTTCTGTGATGGAGCATTAATGCAGAAAAGTCCACTGAAATTTTGGAGCAACATCTGCTGCCTTGAAGACGACATCTTTACCAGGGAGACTTCAACAGGACAATGCAAAACGAGGGTTATGTATATAACCGCGGTTCTATGAGTTTCGGATGACCGCCAGAGGCGGTGCTTTCAGCACATGGATATCCATCACACGAACGTGCAGGTCGAGTAATAGTAACAACAAAGTCACGTGTGACCTGGGTGACGTCACCCCGTGACCCCGGCATAAAAGACCGGTAAACCCAGGAAGTGACCTCTTGGCAAATCTTCTCGTGTACACTCCGAGTGACTGCCAAGCTCTGGCGGTCATCCGAAACTCATAGAACCGCGGTTATATACATAACCCTCGTTCTATTTCGTTTCTCCTGACCGCCAGAGGCGGTGCTTTCAGCACATGGATGACTAATACCAACCAGGTCATGAGGAGTGCCTACCCGTACTCAGTGCTGCTGCGACGGGCCTGGAATGACAGCCGTCGCCACAGGATTATGTGGGACGACATTAAGACGGTAAAACCTGGTGAAGGTGCAGCTGGAAGCCCAGGAGGCTGCGCTGCATATGTCTGAAAGGAGCACGCCCTTCAGTGATGCCCATGAGGCCACCACGCCCCGTGCAGAGTGCGCCCTGACAGCCGGAGGAATCGGGGAGCCACTGTGCCTGTAGGCATGTAATATGGCCTCGACTATCCACTTGGATAGCCTCTGCTTAGAGAGCGCCAGACCCCTCCTCGGCCCTGTGTGGCACAGAAACAGGGCATCATTCCTACGGAAGCCCTCTGTACGGGACACGTACACCCTGAGGGCGCGAACTGGGCACAAAAAGTTCCGACCTCTCACCATGGCCCGCCTCGAACGCCGCAAGGCTAAGGGGCTGGTTGGCGAAGGTAGCAGAGAGGGTCTTCGGGAGGAAAGAGGGGTTAGGCCACAGAGTGACCCCACTGTCGCCGGAGTGCCGCTGCAGGCACTCCCCACTGACTAACAGCGCGTGTAATTCCCCGACGCGCCTCGTCGATGTAATGGCCAGAAGAAAAGCAGTCTTCAGGGAGAGCCATGAAATGTCTGCCATGAGCAGGGGCTCAAACGGTGCGTCGCAGAGAGCCTGCAGCACCAAGTGAAGATCCCATGTGGGTACCCGGTTCCGTCGGGGGGGTCTCAACCGGAGAGCACCCTTCAAGAAACGTGCCACCAAGGGGTGGGACCCCACGGTCCTTCCCCCAACTCTGGCATGCTGAGCAGAGATGGCAGCTGCATAGACCTTGATGGTGGCAGGAGTAAGACCCTTATCAAACAGAGACTGGAGGAACAGTAGAATGGTCGGCAGGGGGCAGCATGTAGGCTCCTCCCCCCGAGTTAAGCACCAGTTGGAGAAAAGCCTCCATCTGTTGGCGTAGAGGGCATTGGTGGAGGGTGCCCGAGAGCTTGCAATGGTGTTGACCACTGCCGGCTCACAAAGACCTAGCAGGGGGTCCGGCCCTTCAGCGGCCACACCCAGAGCTGCAGACGGGCTGGATCCGGGTGCCAGATCTGCCCTCCCAGCTGTGATAGCAGGTCCGTCCTCACTGGCAGGCACCAGGGGTCGCCGTTCAGAAGTTGCAGCAGCTTGGGAAACCACACTCGGCCCGGCCACCGAGGGGCGACAAGCAGCAGCCCGTGGTGGTCCATCGCAACCCTGTGTAGGGTTGGCACAATCAGCGGCAGAGGGGGGAAGGCATACAGCAGTTGCCTCGGCCAAGCATGCGCCAGCGCATCCTGGCCCAGGGAGCTGGGGCCGTGGAGGCTGAACCACAGAGGGCAGTGTGTCGACTCCTGGCAGGCAAGGAGGTCCACCTCTGCCCTGCCAAAACGTTCCCAGATGGCGAGAACCACCGCTGGGTTGAGTCTCCATTCCCCGGGATCGGGGTCCTGGCGGGACAGCAGATCCGCTGCCTTGTTGGCGGTGCCTGGCAGTGCATGGCACGCAGGCTCAAGAGATGTCGATGGGCCCACCGCAGAAGTTGGTCGGCCACTTCCAAGCACTGGAGGGACTTGGTGCCTCCCTGGTGGTTGATGTAGTACACTACCGTAGCGTTGTCCGTCCGCACCAGAACGTGTCTGCCGGCCAGGCCTGGGAGGAAGTGCTGTAGGCCGAGGAACACAGCCCGTAGCTCCAGCACGTTGATGTGCTGCTGTCGCTGCCCTGGACTCCAGTAGCCTCTGACGGTCCGGCATTGCCAGACTGCACCCCAGCCTCCCAGGGAAGCATCCGTGGTGATAACCTCCCTCCGGGAGGGGATAGCCGCCAGCGGAACACCCCGCAGAAGGTAAGCCCTCCTCCTCCATGGATGGAGGAGCCTGAAAAAAGTATCTGTCACCTTCACGAGCCTGTGCAGCACTGGGTGGAGATCGTTGAGCCACCTCTGAAGCGGGCGTAAGTCCAGGAGTCCCAGCGGGACCAGAGAGGAGGCTGCCGTAAGCATGCCCAGCAGGCGCTGAAAGGTCTTCAGGGCGAGTGACCTACCCCGTCCGAAGCGGCCAAGCAGCAGGCGGATGTTGTGGATCCTGGTCTGGGAGGGGGTTGCCATCAACGACCTCGAATCCAGGTGCATGCCCAAGAAAGTCGTCTCCTGGCTGGGCACCAGCGAGCTCTTCTTGTAATTCACCCTGAGCCCCAGCTCTGCGACATGTGAGAGCACAGTCGCGATGTCGGTGTGGGCCTGAGCTGCTGACCGTGAACAGACGAGCCAGTCGTCCAGGTAAGGCAGGACACGCAAACCCCTTGCCTGAAGTGGTGCCAATGCCGCTGCCACACACCTGGTGAACACACAGGGTGCCAGCGATATCCCAAAGGGCAGAACATTGAACTCGAAAGCCTGGCCCTCGAAGGCAAACCGCAGGAACTGCCTGTGGTGTGGCGCAATGGGAACATGGAAGTAGGCGTCTTTCAGGTCGATGGTGGCAAACCAGTCGCCCGCCTGGATGTGGTGTAAGACATCCACTGTACGCAGCATGCGGAATCTCATGGTCTTCAAGTGGGAGTTGAGGGACCTCAGGTCGAGGATCGGGCGGATACCGCCGTCCTTCTTCGGATCCAGAAAATACCTGGAGTAGAACCCACCTTGCTGTCTCTGCCTGTCGACGGGAGAGATTGCTCCTTTCTCCAGGAGGGTGGAGATTTCCTGCCGGAGGACGAGGGACTTCCCCGGATGGCTCACGGTGGTGTGTTTGACCCCATGAAAACGCGGCGGTCGGCGGCAGAACTGGATGCGGTAACCCTCTTTGAGGGTCACCAGCACCCAGGGGTCTGGGGTCAACGCTTTCCAGCTTTGGAGCTGTTCGCTGGAAAAGCGGCCGACCGCTGGCGCGCTGATGTCAGCGCCGTCCAGAGCGCCCCCGTCGGTCACCATGGGGGCGACGAGGAGCGGACTGGGTGTAGGGGGCAGCACCGCGGGTCCGGGAGGTGGTGGGGCGACGAAAGTCATCAACCCGTCTGGTCTGCTGGCGGGTGCGTGGCCGAGACAGAGTCGGTGTGGGCCCCCTGGAGGACTGGGCAGTATTGCCATGGCGGTGGACCTGGCGGAGGCCAGCGAACTGCTGCCGCGCCTGGACGGCCTGGGCACTCCGGTCCAGGGCTTGCTGAGCGGCCTCGCCAAACAGCTCCCCGGGGACAACAGGGAGAGAGCGCGCAGCACACGGCGGTCGGGCTCGGCCAGAGGGGACTGTGCCAGCCATATCTGCCGGTGGGCGAGGGTGAGATACGACATCAGCCGGCCCAGTTCCCGCGACAAGTAGGCAAAGGCCTGGAGAGCCGCGTCGCACAGCTCCCGTGATGCCGCGCTCGTTCCCTCCAGCGTCTGGGCGAGGGCCAGCAGCAGATGGGACATGGAATTGTCAATACGACCCATTCGTGCCGCCGTGTCGTATCCCCGCACGATGAGGTCGTCGGTCGCACGGCATTGGGTGCGGGGGCATCGGGCGTCAGGCCGCAGAGCCTCGTTGGGCGAAAGGATGAGGGCAGCCACGGAGGGCTCAATGTTGGGCATCTGCTGGAGGCCGTAGGTAGGGGCATCCTGCATTGCTGCCAGGGCCCTGCAGTCACTAGGGAGGTGGGAAAGGCGTCTAGGGTCCGCCCAACACCTCTGTAACTCCTCGATGTATGGGGCCGAGGGCGGAACAGACAACGAGGAAGGCTGTGTGGAACCTCTGAAGAAAGCGCTCTGATGCTGGGCCACCGGGGGCGTGTCCAACCCCAGACGGGCCAATGCAGCCCTCAGCGTTGGCTGGATGGATGAGCATCCACCTTCCGACGCTGCCACGGTGCCATGGCTGGTGGTCTGGGAACCGGCCGTAGAGGTGGAGTCGTGACCGTCAGACCCACCGCAGTCAAAGCTCTCCGACGCCCGGATCGACAGTTCATCCAGGCCGCGTGCATCAACGGCCGGTGACAGAAGCGGTGGTGATGGTGAACGGTCGGGCTGCCAGGCAGAAGGGGTGGCTGCGGGAACACTGCTGCCCTGTGGCGGAGGCTGGAGATTCACCGGCAGGGCCTTCATCTCCTCCAGCTCGGTGGACATCACCTCCACCTTCCGAGCCAAATCGCCCGAGCGCTTCTTTTTCGCCTTAGAAGCGGAGACGCGTGGGGGAGCCCCACGGCGCTTGCTGGGCCCCGCTGCTGCAGCCGGCACCATGTCCTGTCCCCCGAGGCCCGGGGGATGTCAGACGGAGGGTCCAACCGAGCCAGCCTGGCGGTCCGCGCAGCCACACTCAGGCACATGCAGTCTGCGCAGGCCATGTCCGTCAGCCCGTGCCGCAGGTGATCAATACCCAGGCATGAGGGGCACTCGCGGTGGCCGTCCTCCGGCTCGAGGGGGGCCCGGCAGTTGCGCAGCGAGAGAGTAGGTCCATGACACCTGGCTGGCAGAAGGGAACTTAAAAAATAGGGCGAGAACACCCCAAGTAAGTATCCCAATATAAACAATCAGGCGGCAATGAAAAAACGACCGGGCGAACACACCCGTGGTTGGGAATATTAACAAGGAGAGGCGCCGTGCGCCACAGAACTGATAAACAGCGGCGAGAAACACCGCTTTAATTTAAATGAATGAAAACCGCTTACCTGAGCGACAACAAGCCGGCCTCCAGCGGTGAGGACACCGCCTCGGAGGGCTAGTCAGCTAACTCCACCGAGCGAGAGCGCTCAGCTTAACGGAGTAACAATACGAATACAACGCACAAGACAGCCGGCCCGTGAGCAGGCCGGAGACAAGGCTACACAAAATAAGGCGGTCGGGAATATTAACAAGGATAGGCGCCGTGCGCCACAGAACTGATAAACAGCGGCGAGAAACACCGCTTTAATTTAAATGAATGAACCACTTACCTGAACGAAGCAAGCCGGCCTCCAGCGGCGAGAACACCGCCTCGGAGGGCTAGTCAGCTAACTCCACCGAGCGAGAGCGCTCCGCTTAATGGAGTAACAACAATACGAATACAACACACAAGACAGCCGGCCCGTGAGCAGGCCGGAGGCAAGGCTACACAAAACAAAGCGGTTGATAATATTAACAAGGATAGGCGCCGTGCGCCGCAGAACTGATAACAGCGGCGAGAGACGCCGCTTTAATTTAAATGAATGAAAACCGCTTACCTGAACGAAAATAAGCCGGCCTCCAGCGGCGAGGACACGCCTCGGAGAGCTAATCAGCTAACTCCACCGAGCGAGAGCGCTCAGCTTAACGGAGCAACAAATCAACGAATATAGCGACAAGAGAAAAGAATTGGTGGACTTAACGCAGTTTCTTGGAGGGTGCGTAAGCACAGCCCCAACCCTACGGGTAACGAAACTAACACGCGTTTTGTCCAAATTCCAACTCGCAACCTGCAAACGCGAGAAGATGCAAGAGGTCACTATCTGGGTTTACCGGTCTTTTATGCTGGGGTCACGGGGTGACGTCACCCAGGTCACACGTGACTTTGTTGTTACTATTACTCGACCTGCACGTTCATGTGATGGATATCCATGTGCTGAAAGCACCGCCTCTGGCGGTCAGGAGAAACGAAATAGAACCACATTCTGCTCACATTACAAAGGTGTGTGTGTGGCAGTGGGGGTGTGGCCTAGCATCAGTTTGTGAATGGAGGGCGGGGCCAGGAAAGGTGAGTGACAAAGTCAATGCACCTGTGGTCAATTAATGTTGTGTTTGTTGCAGTGATGGTGCAGGATAGAAAAGGAGGGAGAGAGCAGAGATTTCCCAGACCAGAGCACAACTCTGTATGTGCATGCATGTGTGTTTGTGGCTGTACGTGTCTAAAACAAATGGTAAAGCTGAAAAGCATCCAAAAAAAAAAAAAAGTGTGAACGTCGTCTCTCGCCTGCTGTACTTCTGTACTCCACCCACATCAGGGACGTATTACAGCATGGCTCAGTGGCGTGCACAGATAGACACGAGGTGGTGCTCAAGCACCTGCCCCTCTGCCCAAAAAAGTGCCCTTTTGAATTCTTTTTTTTTTTTTTTTTAACAGTTTACTGAGGCCAATGTCGACATGATCTTTTAGAAAAGCCACGCATGGATTAAAGCAAAAAAAAAAAAAAATCATCTGACTGAAAAAAAAGCTCCATGTCGTTGGCCCCTACCATGTCAGCGATGCGTCAAATTTTAAACGCCGTGTTGTCCATTATCCCCTTGGCCCCTACTTATAGTACATTTACATCATTTTAACAATGACTAAAGCTAAGGCAAGACTTTACCATTGTCATTACTGGCTATAAATGATGAAACAAGTTTTCAGCGCAAAGTGCAAATTTATTTCAACAATACTTTAGTAATGCACAACAGTGGTTAAGAGAAAAGTGCAAGTGCAGTCGAACTTAAACCATGCTTTCAAAAGAGTGGAACAGAAAGAAAAATAAGAAAATATGTTGACATAAAACCAGGAAACAAGAAAAGTAAAGTGAAAGTTCACTTTTTCTGCTTCTTCACAGTGAAGCCAAAGGCATCTATTTTTTTGCCATTGCTTCCATAGACTTTTTTTTATGGCAAACTACACAAAAGCACACACCTGCCATTTTCATCTTTTTGCACCATGAACTAAATGGCTTGCCATTATCGCCCATTTCATTTCGCCAAGCCCATCTACACTTATTCTTTACCGTTTTGTCGATGTCTGACACACCTGTGCCTTCATTTAAAAGAAGCGCGTCCATGCTGGCAAAACCGAAAGTAATTTGACGCGCTCTAGTGATGGAAATCGAAGGGCCTGTCCAGTGGCCTTATACGCAGTACTCGAGTTGAGGGGGGGGATGTGGGGGGAGGCATCTCCCTTCTGAAATAAAAATCTCAAATCATCCCCCTTATAAAACGGCCATCCCCCCATCACATCCCTTGGGCCATTTTACCAATTAATGTGGAAATTAGCCTACTATTATTTTAACAAATATTACTACCATTTCAACATTAGAGGCTTTGCGCAGTGATAGCCTACATGTAGCCGGATAAAAAAGACGCATATTTATTTATTCGGTTGCACCTCTCATTCACACCTATACGGTGGTTTCAGTCACTGAAAAGAGCTACTTTTGCAAACTCTGGGCAGAGTGGAGATTTCTGAAAACTCCATCTTCAGACACGCGTGTAAATCAGGAAAACGAAGCAGCAGTGGGCGAGAGGGCGCGCGCGAATATAATAAGTCATAGGTGTGAATCTTTCACCGAATGCCAATTGTCCCGGTTCTTCATGAAATCGCACGCGCACGCACAAATTCATTCGGTTAACTTTCAAGTAACTGTTCTTGTGCACTTGTGACACCGGAGCCACTTTCCTGAATTTTGAGCTTTGGAGTATTCGCTTCTTTATCTATTTAATCAATGAATTTGTCACATACATTAAATTACTAATGTAAAACATTAGTAGCCTATTTAAGCAATCGCTGTTTTCCGACCTTTTGTGTTTAGTGAATGAGACACTTCATTACACTCCACTGACCGACTTCCAATTCCGGACTTTTTTGAAATTGTAAAATATAGGCCTACGAGATGTTTTTTGGGACTTAATTCGCGTTGGTCCTTCACTATTAATTTTTGAGACTGACGAGGCACTAAATACTGTGGAATTATTTTCTCCTTACTATGAAGTTTGGCATCTTAAACAAGTATCAGGAAATCTTGCAGCCCGACTCTGCAGCCTCCAATGTTTAAGTGAACTGCTGAAACCATAATGTTTAAAGATTAAATCGTAGGCTAATCAAACCAAAGCAAAACACAGCCTTTCCAGAACGTTGTCTGCCAACGCCTGTTTAACCTACAAAACGCTTAATAGCAAAGGTCTTGCTGCAGCTTCAACTTTTTCACCTGATCACCTTTCAAAAGGCAAATATCATTATTACTACTACTACTACTACAAAAGGCCTAGTATTAGTAGTAGACAAGTAACCTAGTTGCCTAGTAGTCGGACAGCCAAATAGTTTCATCAGTGGCCCACACCGAGCCTCCCCGGGACTAGACAGTAGCGGAGGCTTTATTTATTTATTTATTTATTTATGCCTATCTAGCGCAACAACTTAGTCCTTTACATATACTCAAACATAGCACAAGAAAGGGTTCAACAACAGGCAATCACAGCAGCTTGGTGAAGTTCTAAATCACATCGGTGTCAGACCTATGGGCCTACCCCCCCCCTTTTTATCTTCCTCGGATCTGCGTCACTCATTATTGACCTTTAGCGCTCCCAGTTGACAGAAATCCGTCGTAGCGATGGAAAACTTTAATCCATGAGCCACGGCATTAAAGCGTGTGTGAAAATAATGTCCCGATGTGTGCCCCCTCCGCACACACACCGGACCTCTGTCTCTCTTGCTCTGTCATGTGAACAAGCGTGCAGTGCATTCAATGTGAGGTTGCAGCAGCATAGCGTCCTGGAAGCCACGGCCTTGTCTAAGCGCAGACAACACATCGGGCAGTCAGTCAGCTCTTCCCCTGCCCCACCAGCCAGCTAACACATGAATCAAGTGAAAATGTATTGTTTGCCCTCTAAGCCCAAGCTGTAATTTTGTCGTGAAGTAGCCCGTCGCATACAGAAACAACTGCACATAAGTATTATATTTTTTGCTAGACCATTTTCAGATTTAGGAAAACAAATTTTCTTTCTCTAATTTGTTCACTGGCGTAGATTTATATAGGGATGGTAGGGACATATCACAATCAATATTTGGGGAATACAAAATAGTCCCTACCAATATTTACCATTTTATTTTAATATAGCGAAAATCTACATTTATTAATGTAATATTTCAGTATACTACGCAGTGGTAGCATTAATTTAAACATTTTGTTTATGAGGGGTTCCGAGATGTATTCGGAGCTATGACGACCCATGCCGCTATTTCATTGGCTGCAACAGGACGATGGTCATCAGTGGTGCCAGTCAAGCAGCCTCACGCCAAAGCAGAGGTCCATGTGCTGTGGTGCAGAAAGCGGCAACGCATCTGGCTCGGAATGGCCCGAAACTGTATAAATTTGTCATTCTGAATTTGACGACTGTTCTACTTTATAAGCTTAAGAGACAACAATGCCATTGCCACCAAAAAGAAACGGGACATTAGAAGTTATTTCACCACCGCGACAGTAAGTATAGTGCGCCCAGAAGTTTGATATTTAGCTGTGTCACGCAACAATTATTGCAGCGTTCAGTGAAGGCTTAGCTAAGTGTTCTATTTCCTCCTCCCCTCCCGTGTCTTTTTGGAGTGCTAGTTTTAACTGTCTGTAATAGCCAACAGAATAAAGCCCTGGCAGATACATGCAATAAACACGGGAAGTCATGGAAAGATGCTGATAGCTCCCGTTTTCATTAGTTAGTTAGTGCTAGTGTAGCCTGGTGGCTATAAAGCTTGCCAGTTGTTGTCGCTAATTAACAAAAACTCTGTGCATGAAATTAGACAACAGAAGACAGATGCAAGCCTTGTGCAGGGTAAGAATCTGTGCTTTTGTCACTATAGTTTTCTTTTTGTCCAGTTTGAACTCAGTCATAGCATAATTTCTTTTCACCTGAGCTAAATACATCTTGGCAACATGTAGGCGATATTCCAGTCCTCATGTTTGTTAAAAATGGGTTCATGAATCTTTTTCATGAACATTTTGTTTGATTACATAGGACACAAAGAAGTGTAGTGCCAACCAGGAGGAGGTTTCGACAGAGGAAGCAGAACCTACAGGTGGTCAGGTGAGGTGTAAAGTTAAGAACAGGCATACAGTAAGTAGGTCAGCAATGACACTGAATGTGATGTAGAATAGGTCTACTAATGTGTTTGGTGTATTTAAATAACATTACAGACATTCATACCCCTGTAAAAATCTGCAGATTACACTGCATTTAGATGGGTGTAAAAGTTCTAAGCATTTATGTTTACATATTTAGTTTTGCCAGTTGATAAACACAGATGCACATAAGCATGTAACAAACACTGCAATAATACAGAGATTTTTATTTATTTATTTTTATATAGTGCAAGATATTATTTATTTGTTCTTTTCTGGATATTTTTCTCTTAAATGCACAATATCCCAATAATGTAGAGATTGCATCATTTACCCGAAGTGCAAGAAGTTCTTTGTTCTTTTCTGGATTTGTGTTTGCTGTCTAATACAGAAGATCCCAATAATAGTTATTTATTTTGATCTTACCTGGAATGTTTTTCTCTTAACTGCATAAGAGGACAAAATGCAAAAATGTATGCTGAATTTGGAAAAGGAATAAGTGTTCTTGAACTGTTCCGCTGAGTATGCGTGGTTGTGTACACGTGATGTATGATCAAGTTATGGGGGGGGAGTAAGTTGTAATGTCCCTACCAAAGCTTAGACCAAACCTACACCCTTGACTTCAATGGAATTTGGGAGCTCTGCGCTTTCAAAGTGCAAGACGGTTATTGGACAAATAATGCGAAAACGCCCGCCTACGGACTCCGAGCCTCACAGTGGGAGGGACATGGCAGTTTCCGCGAGGAGACTGGCGAAAGCGGCCGGATATTTTCTTTGATTGACAGCTCGTTTCAACTAAAGACAGGCAGCGGTGAATCTCAGTTCAGCCCCATGCGGATTCGCAAGTGCTGTGGTGTATTGTAAGAGATCAGCTTACATTTCGATTTCATTCATTACATACGGTTTCTACCAGCTTTTTTAGTTTGTATATATTTTCATTGTAAATAAAGTGTAAATATAGTGTTAAGTTTGCTATCTTAGTTCCAGAAATGTCGTTTATTTGAGTGACTGAACTTGAGGGGGCTAGTCAGCTAGCAAGAAAGCTGCGCACGGCTGCCAAGCATTGCTGATTTAATTTTGGCGAAGCCATTTGCCAGTCTTCCTTTCGAGGAAAAAATTAAAGAGCAGGGTAGACCAACGCCTCAAATTGACTTGGTGAAAAAGGTAGGGAATAATACTTGTTCCTTTCAGCTCTCCTGGTACGAGAAAGTGAATTGGCTAACAGCAAGTGACCCACATGAACAGTAAATAGGCTACTTTAGTAATACGTCATGGATGGACCAAAAATATAGAATCTATTTAAAATGTTTATGCTGAGTATATTATACTGGAATATATATTTTTCTGGATATGAATTAAACACAGCTACAATTTGGAAAACATTTTTAAACAAAAACACAACTGAGAACATTTCACACTACAGACCTGGATTAAATGTGAAGGGTTATCAAAATTGTCAATAGAACATTTCTCAGTCAAAATAAGTAAAATATAGGGAAAGTGTCATTGAATGAAATGTGTGGCCCCCAGCTCTACTGCTGAGGTTCCTGACAAAGAGCTGCTTTCAAGAATGATCAATTTTTAAACATGCCACAATTTTAAAATATAAAATGTTAAAATATACCCCCCCACACCACCATCATGTATATTGGACAGTAGGCTAATGGGCCAAAAGAACCTGTTATTTCACAGTTTGTGACCCTGCCAACAATCAGCCAGATCAGAGGCAAGAGTATGGGCAAAATTGATGTTTTTTCTTTTAAAATCTGGAAATATCGTAACTGACCAGCCTCCCTTGTTTGAAAGGCTACCAGCCGCCACTGATATCACGGTATAAATGCCGCGGTGTAAAGCTAAATGGAAAAGTGTTTCTGAATGGGTTTTTTAGTCCCTTAGCAAAGCTAAATTGATTTAAACAAAAACGCAAAGATATAATGTAATTTGAGCATTTATTGTGCAGAAGAACGAATAGTGTCTCAGAAGTACAAAGTTCTTACAAAAATAAAGTGGATATTGTAAACAGTACTTCAGGTAAGAGAGGTTTTCTATCAGGCAAATGGCAAAAACAGTGAAAAGGTTCTGTAATCCAAAATAGTGCAAAAGACACCAAACATTAAATTGTCCACATCTTAAAGAACACACACACACACAAAAAAAAATAGATATTCTAATAACACTACTTCAAGTACACAGACAGAACAGGCTTTTGTTCTCTTGTGCAAAAACTGTCACTGAACATTTGGTTTCATATTTCAAATTACAATCAAGCTGCAAACACAAACACTGAACTTTGGTTGCCAACAATAAGGTTTTCTTCTCTAATCCAAAATAGTGCAAAAGTTCTCATCTCATCAAAATCCTGCCACTTAAAAGTAACCACCGCCAGCAATAATAAAAAAAAGTAGGTTTTCAATGTGCATACTTTCATTATTCACAAAAAAAAATGGCATCAATACAACTCCATAATGACCTTATGCTTCCAATACAGCAAAAGGGGCATGAAAAAAAAAAATAAAGTCGTGTAAACCCAGTGCTCGTGTGTGTTTGGGCTTGTATGTTTGTGAGTGTGTGTGGAGGGAGAGAGAGAGAGAGAGACAGTGTGTGTGTGTGTGGAGGGAGAGAGAGTTTGTAGTTCCAGTAGCGCCACTGGCGTAACGCAAGTACTTGGGGCCCCCCTGCAGCTACTAAAAGTGTGGGCCACCCCCCAAGGCCACCCTGCCATGGCCTCCTCTCTCTCTGTATATCTCTCTTTTGATTGCTGAAAAGTGTGAAAAAAGTGCCAGGGCTCAGCCCCTGACAGCCCAGGCCCATTTAAACACGTATAGGACTGCCTAACCCATAGGCCTAGATGTTTTGTTAATTCATTCATATTCAGTACACCAGCAGAGTAGGCTATCCATTTATTACAAATAAATCCAACAATAAAAATGGTGTATGACGTGACAAAGCTCACAGTTCATACAGCTCAGTAAGCAGTAACGATAACAGTAACATTAATAATGATAATTACATAAGGTTCAATAAGGTTTAGGAAAATAAAAACGAAGCCATTTTAAAAGCCAGAGTATGGTTAAATAAAATACATCATAAGTTTAAGTAAAAGTTTGCATAAAGAATAAATCTGTCAAACACAGGGGTGCAAGCAACTAACATTTACTCACGTTACTGTTATGCGAAGTTTTATGAGTAATATAAAAATGAGTAATTTTAATTTTACTCAAGTAAATGTTGACCTAGGTATCTTATTCAATTACAATGGCACCAGGCCTGAAAAGGCCTACTGAGTAAAAATGAAATGCAGCACAATAATAAAACAATCTGGCGGAAATTAAAGAAAATTACGCTACCTTGTGTGCAGTTTTTTTTTTTTTTAAACTATTTTACATAACCAACCTATCTTGGATCAATGTGTTGGATGATGGCTGGTGGTCATGGAGAACAATATTCAAGGAAAAGAAACATTGAATTATTGAGAAGAAAGATAATAAAAATTAACTTTTATTCAAATCCCATTTTAAATCAGGTACTTTTTCACTCATTAGCCTCGTTTTAACTGCACTAGTCCCCCCATGGCCCTACCTGTTAGCGCATCATGAACTGGAGAAGGCCTAACTCTCCCAAAAACTGATGAAATTTTGGGCAGTGTGGATGTAAATTCTTATTTTTGATTTGCCGCTTTTGAGCACCACTTTTTTCTCTGGTACGCTTCACTGTTGTGTTTATTATTTTCATGTTTTATCGGACTTTTTCGTGCATTGAATCACATCGGGCGACGGGCCCCCCCTAGCGGTCGGCCCCCCGCCTGGCGGGGGCTGCGGGGGTGTACTTTACGCCAGTGAGTAGCGCTTGGTAAGCGAGCAGCAAGGGGCGTGTGGTTAAACGCTTTAACTCAGTTCTGGAGCTGCTGTGTAAACCGGACCGTCCTGGATCCGAAGCTTCAACAGACCTCAGCCATCCGCTTCCCGCATCGGGCTTGAAGTCGCTATTAGCTCCTCCCACCTGGGGCTTGCGATGTTCCTCCGTCCCGGAAATCTTGCTCGGGTCGCCGTCGTCAGCAACAATGTACAAGTCTCCCACTCGGTTTAGCTTCTACTCCAGAATCGCACCTTCACGCTTTGCTCGCACAGGAACCAAACAGAGCTCCACTTCCGCTCCTCTTCCTACGGATGCAACATAGTGACATTTAAAGGAAGCGCTTCATCAATCACGCGTGACCACGCCCCCAATCAGCGTTCCCAGGTGTTGCGTGTTATGTTAATGAGGTGAGTGCAGTGTCGGGTTAGTGTGCTTTTGAAGGGGACAGTGACGGGAAAACGTTATGTCTCAGAGGCAGAATGCATTTCGCCACAACATGAGCTGCTCCTCAGTAAGACCCATTCTCTAATAGTGAGACTGAAGCAGAGGCTTTAGCTTCATCATCAGTGTCCTGAGGAGGAAGATTGTTTCTGTTCACTGCACACTGATGATTTGTCACAGAGTCTTTGGGTCAGATGGACGGATGTGAGAAGCTGCAGCACAAAACGGGACTTGATCCGACTGCGATGTGTCTGAACTCACTGTGAAATTTACTACAACACTGTAACGCAAGGGTGTAGGTTTGGTCTAAGCTTTGGTAGGGGCATTACAACTTACTCCCCCCCATAACTTGATCATACATCACGTGTACACAACCACTCTCCTACTCAGCGGAACAGTTCAAGAACACTTTACTTATTCCTTTTCCAAATTCAGCATACATTTTGCATTTTGTCCTCTTATGCAGTTAAGAGAAAAACATTCCAGGTAAGATCAAAATAAATAACTATTATTGGGATCTTCTGTATTAGACAGCAAACACAAATCCAGATAAGAACAAAGAACTTCTTGCACTTCAGGTAAATGATGCAATCTCTACATTATTGGGATATTGTGCATTTAAGAGAAAAATATCCAGAAAAGAACAAATAAATAATATCTTGCACTATCTCATCTCATCTCATCTCATTATCTCTAGCCGCTTTATCCTTCTACAGGGTCGCAGGCAAGCTGGAGCCTATCCCAGCTGACTATGGGCGAAAGGCGGGGTACACCCTGGACAAGTCGCCAGGTCATCACAGGGCTGACACATAGACACAGACAACCATTCACACTCACATTCACACCTACGGTCAATTTAGAGTCACCAGATAACCTAACCTGCATGTCTTTGGACTGTGGGGGAAACCGGAGCACCCGGAGGAAACCCACGCGGACACGGGGAGAACATGCAAACTCCACACAGAAAGGCCCTCGCCGGCCCCGGGGCTCGAACCCAGGACCTTCTTGCTGTGAGGCGACAGCGCTAACCACTACACCACCGTGCCGCCATCTTGCACTATATAAAAATAAATAAATAAAAATCTCTGTATTATTGCAGTGTTTGTTGCATGCTTATGTGCATCTGTGTTTATCAACTGGCAAAACTAAATATGTAAACATAAATGCTTAGAACTTTTACACCCATCTAAATGCAGTGTAATCTGCAGATTTTTACAGGGGTATGAATGTCTGTAATGTTATTTAAATACACCAAACATTAGTAGACCTATTCTACATCACATTCAGTGTCATTGCTGACCTACTTATGCCTGTTCTTAACTTTACACCTCACCTGACCACCTGTAGGTTCTGCTTCCTCTGTCGAAACCTCCTCCTGGTTGGCACTACACTTCTTTGTGTCCTATGTAATCAAACAAAATGTTCATGAAAAAGATTCATGAACCCATTTTTAACAAACATGAGGACTGGAATATCGCCTACATGTTGCCATGATGTATTTAGCTCAGGTGAAAAGAAATTATGCTATGACTGAGTTCAAACTGGACAAAAAGAAAACTATAGTGACAAAAGCAGATTATTAACCTGCACAAGGCTTGCATCTGTCTTCTGTTGTCTAATTTCATGCACAGAGTTTTCATTAATTAGCGACAACAACTGGCAAGCTTTATAGCCACCAGGCTACACTAGCACTAACTAACTAATGAAAACGGGAGCTATCAGCATCTTTCCATGACTTCCCATGTTTATTGCATGTATCTGCCAGGGCTTTATTCTGTTGGCTACTACAGACAGTTAAAACTAGCACTCCAAAAAGACACGGGAGGGGAGGAGGAAATAGAACACTTAGCTAAGCCTTCACTGAACGCTGCAATAATTGTGTTGCGTGACGCAGCTAAATATCAAACTTCTGGGCGCACTATACTTACTGTCGCGGTGGTGAAATAACTTCTAATGTCCCGTTTCTTTTTGGTGGCAATGGCATTGTTGTCTCAAGCTTATGGTGGGGCAGGGGAAGAGTTGACTGACTGCCCGATGTGTTGTCTGCGCTTAGACAAGGCCGTGGCTTCCAGGACGCTATGCTGCTGCAAGCTCACATTGAATGCACTGCACGCTTGTTCACGTGACAGAGCAAGAGAGACAAAGGGGGCACACATCGGAACATTATTTTCACACACGCTTTTAATGCCGCGGCTTTTCTAAAAGATCATGTAGACGTTGGCCTCAGTAAACTGTAAAAAAAAAAAAATTCTAAAGGGCACTTTTTTAGGCAGAGGGCAGAGGGGCAGGTGCTTGAGCACCACCTCGTGTCTTTCTGTGCACGCCACTGAGCCATGCTGTAATACGTCCCTGATGTGGGTGGAGTACAGAAGTACAACAGGCGAGAGACGACGTTCACACTTTTTTTTTTTTTTTGATGCTTTTCAGCTTTACCATTTGTTTTAGACACGTACAGCCACAAACACACATGCATGCACATACAGAGTTGTGCTCTGGTCTGGGAAATCTCTGCTCTCTCCCTCCTTTTCTATCCTGCACCATCACTGCAACAAACACAACATTAATTGACCACAGGTGCATTGACTTTGTCACTCACCTTTCCTGGCCCCGCCCTCCATTCACAAACTGATGCTAGGCCACACCCCCACTGCCACACACACACACCTTTGTCATGTGAGCAGAATGTGGTTTTGCATTGTCCTGTTGAAGTCTCCCTGGTAAAGATGTCGTCTTCAAGGCAGCAGATGTTGCGCCAAAATTTCAGTGGACTTTTCTGCATTAATGCTCCATCACAGAAGTGTAAGTTACCTTTGCCAAGGGCACTGACCCAACGCCATACCATGACACACCCTGGCTTTTGGACTTGTTGCTGGTAGCAGCCTAGATGATCCTTTTCATCTTTGGTCCAAAGCACATGTATAATAAAATATGGCATCCATTTCTTACAAAAAAGACCTGAAATACTGATTCATCTGACCACAATACATGTTTCTGCTGTGTGATGATCCATCACAGATGCTTCCGAGCCCAGAGAAGTCAATGACGCTTCTGGACACAATTAACATACGACTTTCTTTTTACACAGTAAAGTTTAACCTTGCAGTTGTAGATGTAACTCTGTGGATATAATTGTAGAGCTTGACAAAGATTTGCCAGAGTAATCCTGAGCCCATGTGGTTCTATCCGCTATAGATGAATGACAGTTCTTGATTCAGTACCATCTGAAGGATTGGAGACCATGGGTGTTCAGCTTCGGCTTCAGCCCTTACCCTTGACACACACATTTGTTGACAAACTGGAGATCCTCGGCCCATTTCGGCTCATAAAAGACTTGGCCTTTCATGGATACTGATTTTGTACCAAATCATGATTACAGTCACCTGTTGTCATCACCGGTTTCAAATCACATAATTATTTGTGTTACCTCGTTACGAGCCCTGAATTGCCCCTGCCACAGCTTTTTTTGGAATGTGTTGCAGGTCTGAAATGCAGGAATGGATGTATATTAACAAATGAAATAAAGTTGACCAACAAACCATGAAATATCTCAGGTTCATTCTGTCTGCAATGAAATACAAGTCAAAGTACATTAAGAAATTACTTCTTTTTTAAATTTGCATTTTCTATACTGTCCCAATTTTTTTTAATTTGAAGTTGTAGTCTCTGGAGATTTGTTTTGAGGAGTCCTGTTCGAACCCATCATTGTTACACGTATGAGACGCTAAATTGGTTAACACCACTTTATTGGTGAAGCTGGTTGCAAATTATTTGGCAACTTATTTTTAAATGTATTTTCTTTAACTATCCCGCTTATCTAAACATTTTTTTAATTCAATAAAGGTCTTCATATCGGCTAAGGCATATCGGCATGAGCATCTTTTTCTTTGTTCCTAAAATGTCTAAAGAAATTGGGTGAAGTGCCTTTAAACTGAAATCTCCATCAGACTGGACTAACCTGCCCCCTTCACTTCGATCGGTTACTTTGGTTCATCGCTTTAAGGCATCTCTTTTTACTTATTTGCAAGTAACTTCCTCTTGATTCTAATTACACCTGGGATTTGGTAATAATTGATCTCTAATGTGCAGATGCATGTTAATGCATGTTTATTGCTGTGTATGGGTGTGTGTACATTTACTGGATGTGTTCTGGTATCACTGGGAAATCAGTGGGAGTGGCTAGGACCAGGAGAGCTTTTGTCTGTGTGTATTCATGTTGATTTTTTTTTTGGTGTGTGTGTTTTTTAAGGACCACCGTGAAACCGAGATGGTTCATCCTTCTAAGCAACTGTGCCTATTTTCATTTACAGACAACTTCATTTATACAAAGCAGATTAGAGGGAGGGGGAGAGACCTGGAAGTGGCCCTCGTTCAAATTTTCAAGCCAAGTCCACTGTCTTCTCAATCCTACTGACTGCAGCTTTAAAGGGTGAGATTGTCATGATATTTGTATAGAATTGATCGGTAGTAATCCCTGGTGTGTAGGAGAACTTTTTGGTGGATGAGACCCATGATTTCGTGTTCTGTCTGGAAGTGCTGACCTCTGAAAAAACTGAGCTCAAACTCCATCATCTAGCACAGGTTTAGAGCTGCTGTTATAGAAAACTAATCAACCCCTTCTGACCAGTCAGAATCCAGACCTGAATAAGATCTGTAGTATACGGTCTATGAAACGCTGTGTGCAGGGGCGTAGCCATCATTTTTAGAAGTGAGGGGGACAAATTGTTCAGAGGTCTATTGAGTGATTTATCATCCTCTCGCATTCAGTTGCACCTCTCCTTAGCAGCTAAAGAACCACATAACCACAAACAGCACAGCACCAGGGAACCAACTTTAGTTCTTTAAAATGATATACTGTCAAAATCTATAAATCCTATAAAGTAAAATTTATAAATAGAATTAAGAATAGTAGTAGTGACCTAGCTAGTTATATTCTCTTCTCACCTGTGACCCTGCATAATCCTCCCTGTTGGCCTCTGGTCCACTGTCTCCTCTCTCACCCTGCTCTTTCTGTTGTGGCAATAAAGATTAAAGAATATGTGGAAAACAACATTTTGAAATAGAATTAGGAATACAGTAATAATAATCAGCAAATTCATGTACGTTAAACTTTAACTACCACAAAAATAAATTAAATCTTTACAAAAATAAGTCAAAGGAACACAAATACATTTATATTCTTATTTTCTACCCAGAAGTGAGTAATCTTAGAGTAGCCAAAATAGTAACGTTACTCAAGTAAGAGTATTGTTACTTTAGAATAATATTACTCAAGTAAAAGTCAAACGTATTTTGCAACAAAACAACTCTTAAGAGTACAATTTATCCAAAAAGTTACTCAAGTAAATGTAACTAGTTACTACCGCCTCTAAGTTAGCTAGCTAGCTTAACTAACTAAACTGACATCTATTTGTCATCTTTTAGCTCAACATTATCTACATTCAACAGCATTACTCAACTTACACGGTTTGTTTGGAAAAAACTGTGTAAAGTCTTTAGCCTCTTGGCTGGTTTGCTGAACATACAGAAGCGCTGCCCAGATCTGAATCACACCAAAGATACTCATACAATATTTTCTAAAGCGTCTCTGATCACCACAGCGGGGTTTGTTTGCTGCCTCAGCTCCGCCTGCTCATGATGCGTTTAGAGGCGGCTTGGAAAAACGCGTTTCCACGTGTTAAACATGAATTGAGTGGCTGTAATGACTGTAAAAAGTGCGGGGGACAGAGAGCACACATACGGGAAGTGCGGGGGACATGTCCCCCACGTACCCCGTGTCCGCTACGCCCATGGCTGTGTGTGTTTTAGGATGATGATGTCAAGTCCACAAAACTGGAGCTGCTCTGATTGGCTCTGGCACATAACCTGGCAGGAACAGCCAAGACCTCATGCAGTGCATGTGTACACACACACACACACGTGATGGTGGAGTGACTGGCTGCTTTGTGTCCCAGGGCTCCGTCATGTCTGTGTTTCCTTCTGGCTCTCCGTTTTAGTTATACTGCCACAGTTAGCCATGCTGGAATCCCTGCTTGCACTCAACGCACAATATACACTGTTTTTAACCATGACATGATGATGCACAGACCGAACAATCTGTGTTTTCTGTTTCTCTCAAGTTGCATGTCACTCCTGAGATGTGAGTGATGTTGGCGTCTCCTGCTCTCCAGACCTGACTGATCCATTCTGATGCTCTACTTCTAGCTGAGGTTCTCATGACTTGGCTCCTGTGGAGGACGGCCCCAAATAAAGACAGCACAAAAATACTCTTAGAAGATGGCTCAGGACACTTAATACAAACGATTTTACTCCGATTGTTTAGGACTACAATCACCCTGACAACTTTAGGATTGAATTTCTATTAATTCACACAATCATCATCTGTCATCCGGCGGGCCGGTGACTTGGTAAGATATCCTATCCCAGACCCGCCGGTCGAGCATAGCTGCTCTGAGTTGTTCTTCCTTCAACCCCGTCTCTTGCTCGAGGACTGTTTTCAGGGTGGTACATGGTCGACCGACTTTGTGCTTCGCCTCAGGCTCCCACAAGAGAACTTGTGCGGCAGGTTGATCATGACGAAACACATGGCCGCACAATGCCAGACGGCGTTTGGCGATAACTTTGTTTGAAAACTTGATGAATTCACACAAAGCCCTCACATTATCTCACTGTACTGTATATAAAATTAAATGAATATGTTTTAAAACACCATTACACCTGAAATACCAAGAAATAAACATGGCACCCAAATCAGTTTTTATATATTTTGTTGCTGGACATGAACTTATTTTCAGTAACTATTGATTGTTTTGTGTGTGTGAAAAAATTTCATTTTAAATCAATAAACTAATTTGATACAACACAAATAATTACACTGGATATATTCAGTTCTTCAAATTGTATATGACTGATACAATTATACAATAGATTGTAAGTAGTGTATACTTCAGTAAAAGGGATGGCACTGATCCCATATCAGGTTCGATCGTCTGATATCAGAGTAAATGAACAGATTTGGTCTGATCCTGTTTCAAAAAGATCTAAACTACATTAAACACCAACCAAAGGACAAAGTCATAAATGTGCCTTGTAGTGAGTCTCCCCGGGGCCTCAGATTAACTCCCCAAATGCTGATCCTGTCAGGTGAGAATCCCACCAATGTCCTGAAACTGTTCCTGTCCATTTCAGCTCCCTCTTCCACTGACTGGGTTCAGATCGAGTCCCTGTGCTTTTCCACCTGCTCTTTCAGGGTTTTTAAGGGACTGAGGTCCAGGCAGTTTCATGCAGATCACAAGTTGTTCCACATTCGGTGTAGAATTGTGTGCAGTCTGATTCACTGTGCACCATGAACACACACTGCCCACGTCTCCGAGTCTCTTTCATTTGTTAGAACTAAATGACTGATGTGTTTATGAATGTGTTGTCTGTTCCTCAACATGGAAATGCAGGAACACCAGTGTCTTCATCACACACACAGATGTTCACCACCAAGCGAACCTAAAAGAAAAGAAAAACATCTGGATTAATCCCCACACACTGGACTGTGGTACTTCATGACCAACAGCATGGAATCATCTCTGCTCCAAGAGAAACATTATTATCTCCTGTTTATAACTTAATTCAACAGGATAAAGTGGCTAGAGATAATGAGATGAGATTTATTCATCTCATCTCATTATCTGTAGCCGCTTATCCTGTTCTACAGGGTCGCAGGCGAGCTGGAGCCTATCCCAGCTGACTACAGGCGAAAGGCGGGGTACACCCTGGACAAGTCGCCTGGTCATCACAGGGCTGACACAGACACAGACAACCATTCACACTCACACCTACGGTCAATTTAGAGTCACCAGTTATCCTAACCTGCATGTCTTTGGACTGTGGGGGAAACCAAAGCACCCGGAGGAAACCCACGCGGACACGGGGAGAACATGCAAACTCCACACAGAAAGGCCCTCGCCGGCCACGGGGCTCGAACCCGGACCTTCTTGCTGTGAGGCGACAGCGCTAACCACTACACCACCGTGCCGCCCAACATTTATTCAGTCTTATATAGTATCTGTGTTCTAACATTGAGCTACAACAAATGGGAACTTCCACAAGATCTAACAGAAAAGTGAGCAGACGTTTCCCATCACTGCTCTTATCCAATCCCAGGCTTTGGAGCTTTTTACACAGTAACTCACACTGCGGTGGGTTTGATCTCTTGTTCTACATGTAGATTTAAGTGCAGACTTTAAGAAGAAGCCGAGGTGAAGTTTACAGGAACGACAGAAGACACGGTGTGGAGGTGGAGAGCAGGAAGGAGTGTCAGAGTGAGTCAAGTGGCTCCTTAAATCACATATTCGTGGCCGTGTGGCATTAAAGATGATCATTTTACTGAGTTTTGAGGAGAGTTGAGAAGAAAGTGTGCTGCTGATCAGAAACAGGGAAAAGCCGAGATCATCTTATTCAGACAAAAGCAGCAGGATGAAGTCAGAGACAGCAGGGTGAACATTTCTCACACTGGTTTCATTCCATGGCCTGGTCATGTGATATTTACTGACATTAAAGAAAAATAACAATAAGCTGAAATGATTATTCTTTTTTTTTGACATTTATCTAAAAAAGGTGATGACTCGCCTCAGTAGTTTGTAATGTTCATCATTCTTGAGAGCAGAGAGCAGCTTCTTTCCTGAGTCGCTTATTTTATTTCTGAACAGATCCAGGTCTCTCAGGTGTGAGGGGTTTGATCTCAGAGCTGAAGCGAGAGCAGCACAGCCGTCATCTGAGACACCACAACCTGCAGAGACACAATGACACACACTTCACTGCCTCAGTTTATGAACATCAAGATTTACTTTGTGTGTCTTTAAATTAGAGGTGTGTGTGTGTGTGTGTGTGTGTATAAGCTGCTTGCTGAAGGAGGAAGTGACCGCTCGCTCATTGTAATCAGAAACAAATTTCAGAAATAAATACAAATAATCAAACAGAACTTTATACGTACAATTTATTTGCAGTATTTACAAATTATTCCACCACTGCAGACTCCAATATGTTCAGGTTTGAGATGTCAATCATGTTCATTCCTGATTTACTGATTGGCAGTTGGTTATGAGGTTCCGCCCCTTTGAGAGATCTACCAATCATAATAAGGAGAAGCCGTGTGTCCAGGCGGGACAAAGGAAAAGCACACTGTCCAATAACCACAGAGATGTGTTTTTTTCCGGTGTAAAACGGACCCGCCCACTCCATTCCCTCCCAGTGAAGCCGTGCGTCTGGGCGGGGCTCAAAACGACACGTTTAAAGCCTGTTGTCCAATGAGCTTTCGTCTTTCTGCCCATTAAAACAGCGAGTACACAAAGCCCTAACAGACACTAATAGATGCCGCGGCTCCAGTGGGGGTCTGTTAGCTGTGTGTGTGTGTCAGGGGCTTTTCACACAGACTGCACTGTTCACCACGAAACAGTGTGAGTTTAATGAACAAACAGCGCCACACTGCAGTGAGATCCTTCATCAATCTGATTCACTCAGATACTGAATTACACCAAGACGGAGGAATAAAATCGACACTTTGGGAAACGTTTCATTGCTGCATTTGAATGAAATGTTCGGGGAAGCTGGACTTCCAGTGGCGTCTTAAAGCGATCACCACTGACAGAGATGGACTCAAACATTACTGACTGTTTTAACATTTATTATTATTATTATTATTATTAACAACTAATAATAACTGTATTGTTGCCATGGTTTTGAATTTATTGGAAGTTCTTTTCTGCTCCTTTTTAATTTTTATTTATATGTAATTTTTTTTCTCTCTTTATTTTTGTTCCTGCATCAGTTCTCTGCAGTGGCGGCTGGTAGTCTTTCAAACAGGGGAGGCTGGTCGATTACAATATTTCCAGATTTTAAAAGAAAAAACACATCAATTTTGCCCATACTCTTGCCTCTGATCTGGCTGATTGTTGGCAGCGTCACAAACTGTGAAATAACAGGTTCTGTTGGCCCATTAGCCTACTGTCCAATATACATGATGGTGGTGTTGGGGGGGTATATTTTAATATTTTATATTTTAAAATTGTGCCATGTTGTTTAAAAATTGATCATTATTGAAAGCAGCTCTTTGTCAGGAACCTCAGCAGTAACAGCAGAGTGTTCTGGAATAGGCACGCGCACTGGCCTTGGGGAGCGAAACATAGAGCTGGGGGCCACACATTTCATTCAATGACACTTTCCCTATATTTTACTTATTTTGACTGAGAAATGTTTTATTGACAATTTTGATAACCCTTCACTTTTAATCCAGGTCTGTAGTGTGAAATGTTCTCGGCTGTGTTTTTGTTTAAAAATGTTTTCCAAATTGTAGCTGTGTTTAATTCATATCCAGAAAAATATATATTCCAATATAATATACTCAGCATAAACATTTTAAATAGATTCTATATTTTTGGTCCATCCATGACATATTACTAAAGTAGCCTATTTACTGTTGTTGATGTGGGTCACTTGCTGTTAGCCAATTCACTTTCTCGTACCAGGAGAGCTGAAAGGAACGAGTATTATTCCCTACCTTTTTCACCAAGTCAATTTGAGGCGTTGGTCTACCCTGCTCTTTAATTTTAATTTTTTCCTTGAAAGGAAGACTGGCAAATGGCTTCGCCAAAATTAAATCAGCCATGCTTGGCATCCGTGCGCAGCTTTCTTGCTAGCTGACTAGCCCCCTCAAGTTCAAGTTCAGTCACTCAAATAAACGAAATTTCTGGAACTAAGATAGCAAACTTGACAACACTATATTTACACTTTATTTACAATGAAAATATATACAAACTAAAAAAGCTGGTAGAAACCGTATGTAATGAATGAAATCGAAATGTAAGCTGATCTCTTACAATACACCACACCACCAGTGTTGCCAGATACTGCTGACGTTTTCCAGCCCAAAATATGTTCAAAACCCGCCAAAATGCACTTAAATCCACCCAATTAGGCGGTAAATCGCCCAATCTGGCAACACTGCACAGCACTCGCGAATCCGCATGGGACTGAACTGAAATTCTCCGCTGCCTGTCTATATTTGAAATGAGCTGTCAATCAAAGAAAATATTCGGCCGCTTTCACCAATCACCAGTCTCCTCACAGAAACTGCCATGTCCCTCCCATGTGAGGCTCGGAGTCCGTAGGCGGGCGTTTTCGCAGTATTTGTCCAATAACCGTCTTGCACTTTGAGATTGAAAAGCGCATAGCTCCCAAAGGCCATTGAAGTGCACTGAGGCTGGGAGTCCATGAGACTCCGTGGGCAGGCGTTTCTCCCTCCGTGGGAGGGGGAAAAACTCACGCACACAAAGTTATAACAGAATGATTTCGCACTGTAGTGGGTTGAGCACATATATTTCTATGATTCTGGATCTGAAATAGCAATGTTATAAGGTCGGCTATAACATAAGCCTAGCGCAATTCATCCTACACGATGTTCGTCATTTTTAGAGGAGGCTGAGCCTCCCTCGTTGTCTTAGAGCAATCGCCCGTGGTTCTCTGGCATTAACGACTCATTTTCGTTTCAAATTCTATATTCCTGAGATCATTTCCACCATGTCACTGCTGCTCACACAGAGGGCAGTTAGTTTGAGTCTCAGGTGCAGTTTGTGGGATTCGTTACAGTGTTGTAGTAAATTTCACAGTGATTTCAGACACATTGCAGTCGGATCAAGTCCCGTTTTGTGCTGCAGCTTCTCACATGCGTCCATCTGACCCAAAGACTCTGTGACAAATCATCAGTGTGCAGTGAACAGAAACAATCTTCCTCCTCAGGACACTGATGAAGCTAAAACCTCTGCTTCAGTCTCACTATTAGAGAATGGGTCTTACTGAGGAGCAGCTCATGTGACTCTCAGAGAGATGATCTTACCTCAGTATCTCCAGTTTACAGTGAGGATTCTCCAGTCCAGCACAGAGACGCTTCACTCCTGAGTCTCCCAGTTTATTATAGTTCAGATTCAGGTGTCTCAGGTGTGAGGGGTTTGATCTCAGAGCTGAACTCAGAGCAGCATAGCCTTCATCTGAGACACCACAACCCCACAACCTGCAGAGACACAATGACACACACTTCATCAACAGATTTCCATCTTGGTTTAATACTGACTTTAAAGATGATGAGTGTAAAATTAATTTTATTATTCAGAATGTCATGAGGATTTAATATCACCTGTTTATTCTCATTAACAGTGTCATTAATAATGATAATACTGAGTGTTATATTGAGTTTCTCTCCTCTGTTGTGTGTGATATTAAACCATCAGCAGCTGAAGCTGAACAGAGAACAGCAGAGAGACCATGAACTTTAATCAGAGAGAGAGAGAGACTGAATCTCAGATGGGTCTCTACTAGACTTATAGTGCACTACACAGGGGCAATAAACTTGTTTCTCTGTCGTCTACACAGTGCATTAACATGTATATCTATCATTTCCGTGTATATCTATCCTGCGCTTCTTTCTGACTAAGATTGTCCAAGTAATCCAGTAGTAGAACTTTTTTAGCTGTAGTTTTCTTCGGACAACAGGAACAGACGCTGGACATCTCCGCTCGGCTTCAGTATGTGAACAGCCAATCAGCGGGTCCCGTATGTGTTTATGATTTTTATGCCACAATTTACAACCAATGGGATACACCCTTTGTCAGCTGTCCACCAATCACAGGCTCCCGTGCCACAATGGCGGTTTGTTGATAAATATTTAGAAAATAAAAATATTATTACGAAATATATGAAACCATCAAAACAATAAAAAATGGTAATATATATACTGGTTAGAGGTAAGGAACATTATTCAGTGATATCGTTTATTATTAACTCCAATCGTGATATAAAAGTTTCAAGTTTGACACCTGCCCACTTCAACCGCGCTGCTGGCACACGATGTCCTTGACCCTCGTCACCCTGAGCCAATTGGTATAATTACGACATATTTTTTGTACTTTTATATATTGCCGTGTTGATGAATAAAACTTAAACACATTTCCCGTGAAACGAGATGAGCTACTTTAGACTGGTTCCCTGCTCTCTTAGCGCAGAGTGAGGATACAGTCCATGTCTCTGACGCTTGGTAGGATTCATTTTATTCAGGAACCAGTTCAGGAAAACACGATTTTCAATAGACACAGGCGAACTTTGTTTTGAGGAGGAGTCAGATGTCACGATGCGTGATTCACTTTGCATAATAATAATAATAATAATAATAAAGTTAAATTTATATAGTGCCTTTCACAAACCCAAGGATGCTTTACACAGGAGTTACCAAAAAAAAAAAAAAAAAGCCACACTCGGAAGAGTAGTGTGAGGAAAAGAGAAAAGTTTTCAAGTTAGCTTTGAAGGAAGAGAGAGTGGAACAGTCACGAAGCGATTGTGGTAACGAGTTCCAAAGTTTAGTAGCAGCAACACTGAATGATCTGCCACCCATAGATGCCAGTTTAAAACGTGGGACAGTCAGAAGTCCACAGACAGAAGATCTGAGGGAGCGGGAGGGACAGTACAAATGAATTAGCTCACAGAGATAGGAAGGGGCGAAACCATGAAGAGCTTTACAGGTTAAAAGTAAGATTTTGTATTTGATCCGAGAGATAACTGGCAACCAGTGGCGGCTGCTGGTTTTTAAAACAGGGGAAGCCCATTTTACGCATTCATCATAAAACCTGTAGGCCGGATATCAAAGCATAGAAAGGTGTGCCCCATTAGCATAGTGAACTAGACAACCCTACCTAGTGGCAGAAAGTATTTTTGCTTGTACATTTCATGTTATAGTCTGGCTTGCCAGGCTAGTGCCTCATATCCTTAATCAAAAATATCAAACATCCAAAAATCACTGGCTATTCAACAAAGAGCCTTGAACATCATACCCTGATATGCAACACAGAGTCTTTAACACAACACCCAGCTGTGCAACACATCCTTGAACATCTTCTGCAACACAGTCTGGAAATTCATAACCAGGTAGGCTATGCAACACACAGAACCTTGAATATTATACCCAGGTATAACCTATAACACAGAGCCCACCATTCTCTTAGCATTACTGAACAATATACACACTTCAGATTCATGAACATGAACACTATTTATACACAAATTCTGCCCTCCGCTCCTTTTCCAGAAAATGGTCTGTGACCCTGTCATACCAGTTGGTTGTGCTTTCCAGAGACTTCACCAATTTCTGTTAGCAGCTAGCACTGCAGATCCCAATAAGACTCAAGCTAGCCTACAACCAGATTGAACTACAAATGAAATAAACGAGTGAATTCACGAATGAACAAACTGATAGAATGGATGAAAGTTAACGGAGCACAACAAGTAATAGTTACATTTATTTACAGAGTAATGTACAGAGACATCAATGAGAAGAAACGTTTATATGAAAAGAAATTCGGACAGCACTTTGGCACATGACTACACTTTCTCGACATCCGCTAGGGACTGATCATACTTCCGTGTTCCTCGCCGACGCCGAAGTACAGAGCCCGCCCTCCTCATGTCTTTCAAACACTACCTCCAATAATCCTTCATCAGCCCGGCTTCTTGCCCCTCCCACTGTCTCGTTTAGTCCCAGAGAAGCCCGGCTTCCCTGGAAGTGACGATTTTGTCGATTTTAACCAATAACAATTAGCCGAAATTGGCTGTTCAGAGCCCTCTCATAGACTGCAACGGATACCCGGCTGCCAGCCATAGAGCCCATTGAAATAAGAAAGGTTACAGCCAGTGTTGCCAGATTGGGCGGTTTTAAGTGGATTTTGGCGGGTTTTGAACATATTTTGGCTGGAAAATGTCAGCAGTATCTGGCAACGCTGGTTACAGCCTGGCAGCAAAGGTGATTCTCATAGCGAACTGCAAGTTCGTCAGACATCACTCAAATAAGTTACAGGATAGTTATGAACGTAAATACAATCTTGGGCATATATTATGTTATGCAAGTTATTGTTTTAATGAGAATTCAACGTCGTAGATGCCGCAGTTTGGGGAGAGAATTTAAGGGGAAGCTCGGCTTCCCTTGTTGTCTCTGAGAAATCGCCCCTGCTGGCAACCAATGCAGTTGCTGTAAAACAGGAGTGATGTGAGCAGTGCGATTGGGGAGTGTGAGGACTCTAGCTGCTGAGTTTTGGATGGACTGCGGGCGATTGAGCAATGTGGCAGGGAGAGAACTGAGAGAGAACCATAAAAGAGAGAACTGCAATAGTCAAGACGAGAAAAAATAAACGCATTGACCAACATTTTGGCATCAGTTTCCAAGAGAAAAGGGCGGAGATGTGCAATATTGCGGAGGTGAAAGAAAGCATTCATATGCCGCTTTTCCACTACAAACGCGGCTGAGTCAGGCTGAGCCGTGCCGTGCTGAGTCGGGCTGAGCGGGGCTGTTGGAGTTGCATTTCGACTACAACCGCGCTGAACCGTGCTGGCTGGAAGTGGGTGGACACATTGGGTGGAGTTAGCGAAAGTGGGTGGACGTCAGGTGATGTCGTTAAGCAGCGCAAACAGTGACATCAGTGAGCTTTTAAGCGGTAGTCTCACGACCCGAATAGTAAACAATAAACATGGAGGACATGGAGTCGTTAGTGTTGCTGGTCTTGGTGCTGTGGCTTGTTGTCACCGACAACGCCAACAGATACTGGCAAGAGCGTATAGATGAGGCGAGGCGCATAAGGCTTCAGAAATTCTCGTAATTCGTAATTCTTCTCCTTCCAGGTTTGCGGTGTTTACAGATCCCAGCGCGCTCGCGGGGCGTGTGTGGGCATGTGAGGACACTCCTCCTCACCAATCAGTGCACAGGGGAGTGTCTGCTCACGCCCCCAGCCTCACTCAGCTCGCTTTGGCTCGCTTCAGCCCCACTCCAAAACGGTGCGAGTTTTAGGGGCTAAGCAGGGCTGAAGCGAGCTGAGTCGTGCTGGTTTTTGGTAGTCAAAACGCGAGCCATGTCGGGCTGAAGTGAGCTGAAGCGAGCTGAAAAAGGGTAGTGGAAAAGGGCCATTAGTAATTAGTTCAAGATGGGGTTCAAAAGTAAGGGTGGAGTCAAAGAGAACTCCAAGGTTTTTTATAACTTGGGAAGGACTAATAGACACACCATCAACATCAATAGTAAAACTGGAGAAGTTCAGAACCTGTCTTTTGGTACCTAATAATAGAACCTCCGTTTTGCTAGCATTAAGTTTAAGGCAGTTCTTATGCAGCCATTGCTTAAGGTCAGTGATGCAAGTCCTTAGCAGCTGGACAGAGGCTATGGAAGGGGTGATAGTGATGTAGATTTGAATGTCATCAGCATAACAATGAAAGTTAAGGCCATGGTTACAAATAATCTGGCCTATAGGAGAAACATAGAATATAAAAAGAAGGGGACCAATGACAGAACCCTGAGGCACACCTTGAGCAACAGTAGCAGTGGATGATTTATGAACACCAATAGAGATGAACTGTTGCCTGTTTGCTAGATATGACTGAAACCAGGCTAAAGCTAAGCCAGTAATACCAAAAGAAGATAGTCTGGAAATGAGCCTCTCATGATGTACAGTGTGAAAGGCAGCTGTGAGGTCCAAGAGAGCAAGGACATTGAGATGACCAGCATCAGTTGAGAGCAGGAGGTCATTAACAACTCTTTAGAGAGCAGATTCAGTGCTGTGCAGATTGCGAAAGCCTGACTGAAAGGGTTCATAGAGATCATTACAAGCAAGGAAAGTATGAAGCTGAGAGGCTACAACTCGCTCCATTACTTTAGCTAGGAAAGGGAGATTTGAAATGGGTCTGTAATTGGACAGTGAAAGAGGATCTAGACCAGGTTTCTTTAGTATTGGTGTAACAGAAGCAATTTTGAGGGAGATGGGAACAGTGTCTAAAGCAAAACACTGATTAATCATATGAGCAATATAAGGGGAGATAGCAGATACACAGGATTTAAGAAGTGCAGTGGGTGCAGGGTCCAGCAGACATGAGGAGGAGGACTGAGTCATAATTTCTGATACTTTAGAAGAATCAACAGGAGAGAAAGCAGAGGAGACAGCAGTCAGCTTTATGGGAAAGAGCTACTTGCGAGACAGAAGAATGAATTTCAGAATGAAAGTGTTGGTAAATACTGTCAATTTTATCCTTGAAAAAATCCAAAAAGCCTGATACTGAGCAGGGGAGCTGGGAGTGGTTGAGGAAGGAGGCTGAAGAAGTTTATTTATTGTATTAAACAGAGTTTTGGGTCTATGGTTGCCACTCTTAATGATGTTAGCGTAGTAAGAGGATCGGGCAGCATTAAGAGCATCCTTATACTTTGCGATGTGTTCAGAGAAGAGTGAAAGATGAATAGTAAGGCCAGTTTTCTTATAAAGGTGCTCTAGCCGCCTTCCCTTGGCCTTCATGGCCCTAAGCTCAGAGGTGAACCAAGGAGAGGCACGATTTGCGGAGACCTGTCTAGTTTTAAGGGGAGTGAAAGTATTAAGTGTGTTAGATATAGTATTATTGTAAATAGAAACTGTATCATCAGGAAAGTAGAGATGAAAGTGGAGCAAAGAAAAAAATCCTGAACTTCTGAAAGTCAAACTAAGATTGGGGGTGGGGGGGGGGTGGACATCCCCTGAAAAAAAATTTAATAACATAACACGCAAACCCCTGCATTCTAGTGCATTTTAGTCCTTATTTTCACTAAAACAAGTTATAACTTTTAAGCCTTTTTCTTTCATGTACATTAATGATTAACATGTCAAAAATATAAAATTTTATTCCCTTAGTTAATGAGTAATTTTCAGGAGTGCATTGTTCTAAATTCAGAATTTTCACTATTGGATGTCAAAACTTATATAAAGTGATGCTGTCACATCTTATGTGCAATACTGCATATATGTTTAGAAAATAATAATTCAACTGATATTAAATAGTTCACACTTTCATGAAATTGAATTGATTCAACATCAAAACAGTCTTATTAATCAGATATATATTTATTGTAACAGTAAACTCATTCAGAACAGAAAAGATAAATCAGCCACATTATCTTGTAAAATTGAGCTTATTCAACACAAACTATTATCAAAAAGAATATTTTCTTATCATCATGCCACTTTAAAGATTTCAAACTATTAATAATGCACTAAAACTTAACTGGTTTGAACTGTATATATATATGTGTGTGTGTGTGTGTGTGTGTGTGTGTGTGTGTGTGTGTGTGTGTGTGTGTGTGTGCATGTGTGAGTGAGAGACATGGAATGCACTGCAAAGATCATAGTTTTGTAAAAGCCAAAGAAGACAGTCTGCTAGGGTAAGTGAAAACCAGCTGTGAAACGGACACCACTAAATCTAGACCCTCTTCTTCTTCTTCGGTTGTTCCACAGCCTTACAGCTGTTTTGTTTTCTCCTACGCTTTCCCCAAAAGGTTCGTTCCATAGACATGGCATTTGTGACTCTTGTGTCACGAGAGAACTCTTGAGCAAACTTTATTAGATGTGGAGACATGGACAGTGGTAGGGAATGTTCTGCCATGAATGATAATAAAGAAGCCTCCTGGTCTGATTTCCTATCAAGAAAACTAATGATTGGTTTTGCTGGAGTCGTCTGACTGGCTGAGCAAGAAGCAGCACTGTGAACATTCTCAGAAGGCATCGTGCAAGTAGTACTGGTGGCTCCTTTCTCCATTGCATTTACATTGTGAAATACTGCGGGAAGAGTCTGGTTTGTTCTCTTCAGTCTACGAGCTTCAATGTGCTTCTTACGCTTACTGTGGCTTCGGAGGTCTTTCTTCCCAGATGACTCGTATTTAAGCAGCTCAAAACAAAAAATGGAAAAAATATATTCTCTCACACTTAAAATGTTAATATTTAGAGGTATACAAATTCATAAATGACTCATTAAATATAGCTAACCAATTATATCCCAATAAATGGCATACTAATAAATTATAATATCATTTATATTGAGTGTGTGGTTCATTTTTTATTTTTACTAACATTAACACTTCAATACTCCGATACGGTTTACAATATCACGCACGCTCACTGATAACTACTTTTATTTGCGGTCATTATCAGTCACATCAAGTCAATAAGAATTCATTCACAGTTTTCTAAATCTCAACATGGATCTCAAGTCCAACAAATTAAGAATAAGAAAAAATTACTTACCACGTGCATAATGCATATCCTGGCCTGTCCACTTTCCTCACACAGTCCGATAAAAAGTCACCGTTTGCATCTTTCTCCTCCAGCCACGACCATTTGAACTTGTTCTTTACCTTTCCTTCTATGCTACGGATATCCGCCGACCTGTCAACTTGTTTGTACATTATTATTGCTGAATCGGTAAACACATTTCAATAGAGGAGGCTCTTCAATTGTCTCGCTCAATAGAAAGGTACACAAAAGAAAGACCGCGTTTTCTAAAGCATGATATCGCGATAAAATCTCGTTCACATGACATGAGGTATGTATATAAGCATATAAGGTCTCATACACACCAGCAAGCATTGCGAGACTACAAAAACGGCAACGCCCTGTCGCCGAACGTAAACAAGCCGTGCAATCGCAAAACCGAATTTCTATGAAATGGAACGCGAAAAATCCTAAAAATAAATTTCTCCATTCGGAAAACCGGAGATTTTCAAGAGTTTTGTCAAATATCCGGATTTCCGGGTAAATCCGGAAGACTTTCATCTATAGGAGAGGAAACCTCAGCAAATTTACAAAAAGAAGAGAGGAGAGAGGCAGAGAAAGAATGCACATCAGTCGAAGAAAGATTACGGAAAGAGACAGTAGAACGCAGAGGAAGTTTAGAAGAAGGCACACTGAGACAACACTCAATCAACTTGTGGTCAGTAAAACCTCCATCAGAACCCGATACAGATACAATTTTTATACCAGTAGAGCGAAGCGAGTCAAGTATATGACCAGGATTATGTGTGGGAAAGTCAACATGCTGAGTTCAACCAAAACATTCAAAGACAGTCAAGAGCTCATCAGTCAGGGAGCAACTAGCGTCAACATGAATATTAAAGTCACCCAGAAGAACGACGGCAGGACAGACAGATGAGGCGACAGTTAGCAGCTCATTCAGTTCAGACAGAAAAAGAGATGGTGATGATTTGGGAGGTCGATAGATTAAGAGCAGCAACATCGGTGTGGGAGTGGAGGTTTTCAAAGCCAGATATTCACAGGATGTGACATCATGAAAAACAATCTCTTTAAGTTTCAAACCACATCGGAAAACTGCAGCGAGACCTCCACCTTTCCCTGTGAGACGTGGCTTTGATATATATGTGTATCCAGCTGGTCAAGACAAATAATAATAATAATAATAATAATAATAATAGAACTATGCTACTGCCGGACTGACAGTTCAGACCTGCATCACGGAGCAGTTGCCTGTGTTGTTTAGGTTGCCAGCACTAACTTTTGTCGTCCGATTGGAGGATTACCATTCAAGTTTTACTCATCCTTGCACAGACTTTAGTCGTCTCGGACGATCGGACGCGGGGGTTTTCGAGCACAGCACTTCTTTCAAAAATTCAATGTTTTAATGATCTTTCCTGCTCAGACAAAAATAAAAATTCCAAAATCCATTTTCCTGTAAAAATTTAAAACCAAGGATCAGCAAAGTAGCAGCAATAAAATAAAAACCTACACCAGTTTCCCCTTCATCAGGTAAACCACACAACCATCTAAATGTAAACAGTGAGGAAGGAACGTGCTTTCTGCAGCCTCAACTCTGTTACAGCTAAATCAGGCTCCAATCACAGTTCTGTACTGAAATGGAGGAAAGTCAGCATCTCCACATGCTCTTGTGAGAGACTCGCTGTAGCTCCGCCCACCACACAAACCAAATCCAAAAATAAATCAATTAACTCGTTAATACCTCAATTATAAAATAATGACTCAACTAAACACCAAACAAACAAACACTTCCTGTTCACCCAGACCGCTTTACACACACAAAACACCCATATTTACCATTTCCATTAAAAACACCCCTGTCAGAATGGACCACACCACCAAACACCCCTATTTCCCTGTGGTGGTACAGTCCCCCGCTTTCCCACTGGAACCAGGAGGTGGTGGTGGAGTTGAACGGCGGTGAATGAAACTGGATATGGGGTTGTTTTACAAAGTTTTAACCAATAAATGAGAATATTTTAACAGCCAGTGTGGATGTCTGCATTTCTTGATCCCAGATAATGTTTCTACAGATGAGAGATGAACACGACAAAGCTGAAGGAGGGAATATTTCAGTTTGGACACAAACGTGTTTAAAAAGCCGGGAGGTCTTTCCCTGCACTTCTAAAACAACCGAGTTCGTTCAAATGGAGTTAATCTTTAGTGAACGGTGATAAATGACACAGTGAACAGTAAAACAGTACAGAAACAGTAGCAGCAGTTCAGCTCCTCGCTGTTTTTGTCGATAAACGGTTTAGTGCTCGCTCCCGCGCGTCACCGCTCCGTCCCTCACACTCCGTTTAAGAAATCTACATTTAAACCATATTTTTGTTTTGATTCTAGAATCCTGTGTAGATATCGAAACGTGCTCTAAATAAATGTTTCCCCTCTATCGGTGCAGTTTCACGATAAATGGAGATGTTCGTTATTCAGGCTGTCACTTTTTCCCCAAACATCAACTTCACCGAGATCAAACCCAGAAACCCTTCACTTTGGCCACGCCCATAAACAGGAGGTGCAGAATTTTCATTGCGGTTTTGTGAGAAAATATCAAATTCTCCAGACATCTGCAAACTCGTGCAGTCAGCAGCAGCACCATCTCCAGCTGTAAACGTCGCCGTGACATTATGACGTCGATGTAACGTTTAAAAGTGGAAATGGTATTTGGACTGTGAACAGGTTCGCTGGGAATAACAGGTTGTTAGTTGCTTCTCTGTTCCAACTCCATCAACAAATCAAGAGACTCTGCATTTCCAATAAACGTTACAGCTCATAACATGAAGACCATAAGACGGCTTTCACCATTAACGTTAGCCAACTAGCTAGCTAACTTCCTGAGATGAACCTTCATCCAGTGAGCCGACCTGCTTCCTCTTCACACGCTCCGACAGAGAGGATGTGCTTCCATACCAGCGAAGGTCAGCTTTACAAACTGGGTCATTCACAACCTTTCCTTTCAGAGTTCAGTGTGAAAAGCTCCCACACTTTGGAGGTTTTTGAAGCTGCCTTCGCGCTTTTGTGAATTTCTCTCCAGTAAGCGCGAACGTCAAAGCATTCCGAGTTAGCGCGAAAAACACACGTGATGATGTCACCAACTAATCAACTATTACATCAGTTGGGAACTAATTTGGTCATCAGTTTTAGTCGACGAACTCGATTAATCGTTACACCCCGAGTGAACAGAAACAATCTTCCTCCTCAGGACACTGATGATGAAGCTAAAACCTCTGCTTCAGTCTCACTATTAGAGAATGGGTCTTACTGAGGAGCAGGTCATGTGACTCTCAGAGAGATGATCTTACCCCAGTATCTCCAGTTTACAGTGAGGATTCTCCAGTCCAGCACAGAGACGCTTCACTCCTGAGTCTCCGAGTGTATTATAGGACAGATCCAGCTCTCTCAGGTGTGAGGGGTTTGATCTCAGAGCTGAACTCAGAGCAGCACAGCCTTCATCTGAGACACCACAATCATACAACCTGCAGAGACACAATGACACACACTTCATCAACAGATTTCCATCTTGGTTTAATTGCGGTTGTAAAGATAACGCGTCTCTTGTTGGACTGTCTCCCGGCTCTTGTCCAATCACAAGATATTAATAATGACGACTGAAACGTTACCACTGTTACTGACAATTATTAACATTCAGTTTATTAGAGGTGCAAATGTTTCAGCACAAAGTAAATAAAGGTTGAAGAGTTGGGTTTTGTAGAATTTCTCTGTTTGACTATTTGTCATGCTCACATATTTAACTGTAAATACATATATATTATTTACCAGCTGGGAGGTCCGTATCGTGAAATTCCGTGACCGAGGTCTTGAAAGTACTGAGCGAGGCCCTCTGGGTCGAGGTCAGTATTCAAGGCCGAGGTCATGGTATTTCACCATACGGACCGACCTTAAGCTGGCAAATAATATATTTATTTTTTCTTTACCAAATTCTAACAGAAAACGAGTGCGCCCGAAAGGGAAAAGCGAGCCGAGGCGAGCCGCCATTTTGAATCCTCATTCATGGCTGTAATGCAAATGGCTTCCTCCTCAGTATACAAGTCCACTTCCATGGCAGGGAAAAAACTACATTTTGCTGCCCATGTAGTCCCCTATTTATATAAAATTGAGTCATTCAGGATTCAGCCATGCTTTTGCTCGGCGTGAGCAACAGTTACAGGTTTTTAACTTTCTCCTGAAATGTTTTCTCTTATTTCTTCTTCCTCAGGGTAGTAAAACTCGCTTTCGCTGTGAAGACTCGTTATCGCTATCCATGCTGCAAAATGAATGCTATTCTCCTGAGAAATGCGAAAATAGATGTTGGCAAAAATTGCTAATATGTTTGTTGTTGTGAACGAGCAAGTCGCCAGAGGTCTGTAACTCGGGTCCGTATCGTAGGATACAGACCCGCTCGCCAGCCAATCAGAGCACAGGATTTGATGGAAACCGGACCGCGAAAAAAATACATTTTAATTATTTATTTTATGTAAAAGTGATTCTGGGAGAAAAGGACACTGAAATTTGAGACAGAGGTTTTTGTTTCAGAGACAAATAAATCCATCAGAGAGCTTCAGCATGAAAAAGAATAAAAGCTGTGAGAAGGTCAACAACAGAGTTGCAATTTATAAAAGATCTCAGGACATGAGAACAACAAAATAATAATTAGCATGTTATAAATGTAAATCATGGTGTCATAAAAATAAATAAAATGGTGTTTCTAGTTTGTAAATATTGTAAATAAACTATCAGTATAAAGTTCAGTTTGATTATTTGCTTCATTTCTGGAAATGTGGTGTTTGTGAGTCTCGTTAGCTGGCCGTCACCTCCATCTTCAGCTCACAGCTTCAATACTTCTTGGAACAAAATGGCAGAATGTGAGACGTAAACGTTTTTCTCCTTAAATGACATCAACTGGTTTCCACTTATTTAATAGCTGAACTTCAGTTTTATTCAATTCTACATGCAACTGTTTTCCCCTCATTTATCTCCTGATCTGTGTGTATTAACACACTCTGTCTCACCTGAAACTCAAAACATCCCAAAACAGAGCTGGACAGTAACGAAGGACATTTACTTAAAGACTGGACTGAAGGACATTTTTTCATATCCATCTTTTACTTCGAGTATTAATGTTTTGGAAATTTTTGACTTTCACTCGTCTCCATCTGAAAGATAAATATTGTCCTGGTGACTCCAGGAAGCTTCCCGTTACTCGTTACTTTGAAGCATCGCTTTTGAGTCAGCAGGTGAATTTTTGTTTCTTTTCTAAAATTCCCTGCGCTGTGTTGGCGACAGGAGAAAACCAATCACAGTAAACTCCTCCTACACTCAACTTCAAAGCGCTTGCTGCATTTCTTAAACAGTTCATTTGAACTTGGTGGTGGTAAAGATGGTAACGAGGACTACAGCAGATAAAAATGATGGTTCCTCACCAGAGCACCCAGAGCCATATCTGAAGGCCATGCCTGAGATTTTTGAAATGAAGAAAGATTTGCATTATTTTAATCTTTGCTCTGTTTACCGCACACAAACGTCATCACTGCCTACAAAACCTTCCCGTCCAACCTGAGAAAGCAGCTGTCCTTTTGTCGATTCAACTGTGTTTTTATCAGCATTTCTACAGGCTCTGGAGCAAATTCTACAAGCTTTTTATTCTACAGGTTCTACAAGCAAGTCACTGTATTCAGTAGGTTGTTTCTGAGTCGTTAGAGTCTGTATCGTTGCCGCAGTGCATTTACAGCAATGTCCTGACATTAAAAAGACAACAATAAAAAAATAATAATTAAAAAGTACTTCTGAACACTGAAGGATTTTTAATCCTCTGGGGTCGAGAGCTTCTCCGGCGAAGCTCGGCAGGTTTAGAATGAGGAGGTCATGGATTTAGAGAAATATGTTCACGAGTTTATCATATGATCATGATAAACATATTGAGAGAAACTTTATACTTTACACTTTCCTCTGTGCCCACTGATAAATAATATTATAGTTTTTAAATTCCCTAAATTAGATGAAATATAAAACTTTCCGTTTCCGTTTCAATTGGTTTCTCTTTTGCAGTGGGAACGCCCACCGTAAACAGGATAAAATCTGTCAGACAGAGTTCAGGCTATTTGGAGGTAAAACTTCTTGCGAGATGGCACGCAGATTTTATACGCTTCGGATGATTCAGGACAGCAAATCAATTTCAGAATAGAAAATCAATTCATGATTCAGGACAGCGATTCAATTCAATCTTGAGAACTGCAACACCGATGATGAGCGGTGCCTTTTTTTTTCTTCAACTTGATCCAGCCGAAGATCAGCTCAAGTAAGTGTAAATATTTCTTCTATTTCTGATGAGCAGATCGGTTGATATGCGTGCGCTGTAGTGCAAACACAGGAAACATGCAGGCCTTTCAATTACATGAAACCTGCGACGGAAAACGTCGTAGGGGCCGAACTTAAGGTCAAGTGCCCAAAATATGCTACCAAAAGTAAAAAAAACAAAACAAAATGTTAATTAAATAAACTTGGCTGCCCAAATCCCAAAGTCTTGACTTTCTTCTTTAGAAACACAGAAATTAGCAAGAATTAGCATGTATTTCTCGTAATTAATGCAAAATCCGCACCATTCCCATGCTGTTCCGGGTTTGTCGAACTCGCCGTAAGCCTCGCGCAGAGCACGAATTCTCTATCAACAGCGATTGGCACGCCATGATTTCGTGGAGGAGCAACTCGTGTACCAATGACCAGAGCGGGATTTCCACATTCGGGAAATCTTCTTGCTTCTCCTTTTATATTGCTTTATGGTGGTTGGCAAACAGCTTTTAGGTGCATTACCGCCACCTTCTGGACTGGAGTGAGAACCAGAATGTTTACGACCCTATTGTGCTAAATTCTAAGAATAATTCCTGTGTCATTTAAAAACCTAAAAATAGCCCGATATCCCACATTATCTGACCTCAACTGCAATATCTCTCTGATACCTAGTGTCATATGATTTAAATCAGGTAAAAGACTGAATAAGAGAGAGCTATTCAGGACACAACTGTGCGTAAAGACACAGCTTGCATCTTAAATCCACACAGTTGTGTAAGTGTGGGTGGAATCAGTGACTTGGAGCTTGGTCCTCTTGTTGATGATTGTCTTAGACACTGGCCTTTCGTTTAAACGAAGATCTTTAACCTGACTACATGCTGTGAATTGCGCTCCCAATTCTTGTGATGTGACTGAAAAACCTTTTGTGTCGCAGGTCTGCTACAGGTTTGTCTCTCTGATGGCAACAGTGCAGAACTTGCATTTTCATTCCCAGGCTGCTTTCCTCCAGGCTCTCCTCAGGCCCCAACACCTCTTTTAAATCCTAACTAACTGCATTCTAATTATTTTTGTCATGTACATCAAGAGTGATTAATGCTGTAGACATTTTGCAATAAAGGTAAAAATAATTCATAGATTTCTTTATTTATTCATAACTTTGTAGCGAAAAAATCAGCAGCAGGTTTAAAACACAGAGCCCTGGGAAAACAGCACTCTGCGCATGCAGAAAAACCCAAATTACCCTGCATCACGACGGAAAAGGCCCAAATTCAGAAACACAGGGTGGAGCCCAAATTATGTAATTGAAAGCCCTGACATGACTGAGCAGTTTTTTTCCAGAGTTAAAAGTATTTTCCTCAAAAATAGTTAATTTTACTGTATTTTGAGTTTAGAGAGTAAAATTTGGAGTTGAAGTAAAATTACAGAGTAATTGTGTAACAGAGTTGACTGTGGTTCTGAACTGAGTAAAATAGTTAATTTCAAGACACACTGAATCGAGTCAAATACCAAAATAAAGTCAAACACCAGATAAATGAAGATGTTGTAAAAATGAGTTTTAGAACTGTGTTGGAATGTGTGAAAAAACATGACCTTACCCATTGGGACTTGACCTGATGGGATAAAGAGTTGGCAGTGGGAGGGGTTTCACTCTTCTCATTGAATGGAATGGAATTTTTACCCTTCTCATTGAATACCCCTCCCACTGCCAACCCTTTATCCCAAAGCAACAGGGCATACATTTTTTGATGGCCAGTTAATTGTCCAAATCAATGGAGCAGATTTAAGTTTGTGTGTTTGATCCATTCCTCACACTGAACAGAATCACCTCAAGTGACCAAAACGGTTCGACACAATGGGTACGGTCATGTTTTTACACACATTCCAGCACAGTTCTAAAACTGCTTTTTACAACATCTTCATTTATCTGTTATATTTTTAAAAGCACAATCATGACATACAGACTACAGAGATATTATTATAGCTGAGATTGTGCTGAAAACATACAAGAGTGCTCCGAGAGCACAATATCCCCTGCTGGCAACTCGGCCATAACTCTGGTAAAATGCGACTGAATTGAACAAAATTGCAATATGTGTATTACCGAGAGAGAACAAAGAATCCTGCCAAGTTTTGTAAAATTCCTCCAGAAATTGTGAGAGGAGTTGATTTCAGAAGGTCAGTACCCTTCCTGGGCCGGACGGATGGACGGACGGACGGACAGACGGACATCGCCACGACATAATCCCCCTTCGGGCCTTTCGGCCAGCGGGAGATAATAATTGTGAGGGAAGTTGATTTCAGAAAGCAAGCACACCTTGATTAAATTGCCAAAGTACAAGTCTGTTAATAATCAAGGGTAAAATTTGCCCAAATTAAACGAAATTTAAATATGCATTTAACTGTCATATAACAAAGCCTTTTGTCAAATTTGGTGAAATTCCTCCAAATATTGTGAGAGGAGTTGGTGTCAGAAGGAAAACACACCTTCATGAAATTGTCAAAGTACAAGGTTGTTAATCAAGAGCCACAACTGTGGTAAAATACGACCAAATTTGGCAAAGTTTGCTGAAGCAATCAACCAGAAGCTGCAACTAAATCCACCGGATGATGTCAATCTTTCTACATTCTCGAAAAATCTTGTAGATTCGATCAACTTAGCTGCAGAAGAATGTCTACTGATCAAAACTAAGATCGAAAAGGAAAGTGAAATCTGGAAACAAGATGAGCCTCTTAACCAGTTATTGAACGAAAGATCTACAAAGGAACTCAACTCCCCGGATTACAAAGCGCTCACAAAGGAGATCAAGAACCGAGTGAGAAAACTACGTAACATCAAAATGAAACAAGAAGCTGACGAAATTAACGAGTGTGCAACAAAACGCGAAGTTGATAATCTATTTAAAAGCTTCAAACATGATGCATCGACATTCAAGCCAACTAAGCGGAGCGCTGGTTGTGACCGTGAAAAGTTACAACAATACTTCGAGAATCACTTCTCCACCTCCATTGACGTGGATAAGTCAGAACCTCCGGAGCTTAAAGTCCCACCAGATTTCGTTGAAGAACTTCAAAAAATCGAGTTCCAGTCAATCAACACCGAACCACCTAAATCTGATGAAATCATAAAAACTTTGACTTCTCTCAAAAACGGCAAAGCTGCTACGGATCTTCCACCAGAGTTTTTGAAATATGCTGCCTCATCAACTGAACTTGTAAAAGAGTTAGAAATACTTCTAGATGCCATCTGGACAACCCAGACTATACCTAAATCTTGGGGACATACTAGACTTAATGCGATATGGAAAGGTGCTTCAAAAGGAAGTGTGAAAGACCCAGCTGCTTACAGAGGTCTGCAAGTTGGAACAACATTGTGCAAGATTCTTGTAGTCATAATTCTAAATCGCATAAAAGACTGGTATGATAACCAACTCCTTGAACAACAACAAGGCTTTAGAAGAGGTCGAGGCACTGTGGATGGAATTTTCATTACAAAACGAGTACAGCAAATAATGGACAGGATGAAAAAAAGCTGTGTTTCTGCTATTCATAGATCTAACTGCAGCATTTGATCACGTTATACGAAAATGGCGGCTCAAATCCATCTACCTTCGCCTTCCTCCTAACTCGAATCCAATTCTTCTTCGACTTCTTGAATGCATATACGACCATACTACAACTGCACTCTCTGGTAATCCTGACAACGTATTTCAACTGTTCACAGGTGTCCGACAAGGTGGACCTGAGTCTCCTCCACTGTTCAACTTGTACATTGACTTTGCTATGCGTGTGTTCATGAGAGCATGTGACCAGCAGGAAGTAAAGTTTCTAAATCTGAAGTATCGTGTCTGATCTACAGCACTGACAAGAGAACAACGTCAGCAAAGCTACCATGGTGACCACACTGTAGACTGGTCGGGATATGCGTGTAACCCCTTTAAAGTGTCATACCTACTTTAAAGCTACACTCGAACACTAACAGGATCCTGGGTTTCAGCTATAGATGGTGAATTCACTGGATTTTCCGTCTACCATTTGCAGTTAGGGAATTTGCCATTAAACTTACAACAGTAGGCCTATGCCTTAAATGAACAACTTGCGCAGTGCCTCCACTGGAGAAATATTGTACCAGTAGTCCTGACATACACTATGTAAATCTCCAGAAATTTAATTATTAAGTATATGCAACACCACTCTGCCATGAAATATAACCAATGGGTGACATTTATTTTGTAGGGTCTTAAAAAAAAATAAATAAATGAAAACAGGTATAGGGGTGTGGCAAAATATATGCCCACGGGTGATGGTATAAAATACAAGTACACTTTGTCACCTTTGGTATACCGAAATGAACATAAAATATGCCAATAAACCTGGCACACAACATACCCTGTAAACCTTTATAAAATAAAAGGTTAGAGAACACCTGTAGAATTACTTTCCTTAATCAAATGAACACTAACGCCCTACAGGCACACATATTTACAATATCTGCCCCATCAGTCAATGAATACCCAGCTTGCAAGCATAACGTTGGGGCCCATTACATTGGTGCACATGAAAGGGCAAACAAAAAATGTAATCCACAACGCAGCCTCCAAAATGTGGAAACGAGGTCCGACGGACGAGAAACAATGTTTACTCACTCACACGGTAGTCTCTCAGCTACGTGGGTGACGAGACAGTTGAGCTTCAAGTTGGCTACTCACAACCGGTAGCTCCGTAGCGAGCAGACAATGGCCGGGCCTTTCGAAGTGTATACGCAGCCGGTCCCGAGGGCAACGAGTCTTTGAGGAAGAAGCCTTTCTTCCGAATTTGCTCGGACGAAAGTTTGAGTCTCAGTTCACTACGTTAGTGTTCCAAGGAAGAAAACTCAGAACTTAACTTGCCTGGCATGAATTACTTCCGAACTTGTTCACGCAGCTAGGAAAAAAAAAAACAAAAAACACACACATTGGCTTGCTAGCCTTCACACCCGACAGTTTACAAAGTCTCTCTCCCATAATGCTGACTGCACTTAGTTACATCTCAGGCCAGCAGCTTATCGGTTAGCTTACTCTGTCCATCCGAGGCCCGCGACGTCTCCAACACAAAAACCCGGTCACTCCGTTCACTCCCTGACCCATAAGCCCTTTTTTCTTTTTCTTCCTCCACCCCCTGCGGAGTGGCAGATTCAACATTCCTATCTCCTGCATTCTCATTGGTCCAAATGCACACCATTACAACTAAACCTATATAGGATTGGTTACAACATAAACATTACAGCAGACAACATTTGGTAAGTCACAGTAAGGAAAAAAAAAACATTGCACTATGGTACTTGCAGTATTCTCAATGATGAAATATAATTAGCTATACAATAACTTTAGAAGTTGCAAAGACCTTAGTGAAAGCCATAAGGCAGCTATTTTAATAGGGCCTTACATTTGGACGATTTGGAACTCACGTTTGAGGACGAAGCAGAACTCTCGAAGGCACTGATTATACTTGACGAAACGTTTAAAAACTTCCATCTGGAAATAAATGTCAAAAAGACCAAGACAATGATTGTGAACTACAACCACCTGCAGATGGGAGAATGCACATATGGACAAAACAGTGACTACCCTGTTAGCATTGTCTCGTTGAATGGCACTGCAATTGAGAACGTAAAGAAATTTCGCTATCTTGGAGATGACATCCAATTTGATCAGCCCTCTACCGGCGATGCTGAAATTGACCTACGTATCAGTGTTGCAGAGTCGAAGTTTTATTAGCTATTCAAGAAGCTCACCAACAGAAACATTCTGCTAAAGACACGCGTATTTGTTCTGAACGCAATGGTACGTAGTAGACTCACCTATTCCTGCCAGACATGGAACATCACTCAAGCACAGCAACAAAGATTGGAATCAGCATATGTGACCATGTTACAAAAAATGATTCGTAAAGGATTTGAACGTAAAGAACCTCGTGATGATGATGCAGCGCCCAACTTTGCATTTGTATTGTCTTCTGAAGATGTTTTGAATATTTGTCGTACAGAAAATGTCATGAGCTACGTCGCAAAACAGCAGACCAAATACCTGGTACACCTAGCTCGACAAGAAACGTCTAGTGTCGCCAAAAAGCTTCTGTTCAACGATAACAAGAATGTAAAGAAAGGTAGACCAGCTGTCACGATGGAGCAACAAGTTCTGCATCATTCTGGGTTGACGGCTGATCAATTTTACCGAAGTGCATTGAAGAGAGAGATCAACAAAGATATGGTTGACTACGCTCATGGTTCTAACCGCTCTACGTCAGCAACTGCCGACAGGAGTTAAAGACGAAGAAGAAGAAGAAATTTAACAAAATAACAATATGCGTACTACCGACACATAAGACCTTTTGCCAAATTTCCTGAAATTCCTCCACAAATTGTGAGAGGAGTTGATGGCCAAAGGAAAACACATTCTCATAAAATTGTGAAAAGTATAATTTTGTTAATCAAGGGCTGTAACTCTGGTAAAACATGACCGAATTTAACAAAATTACAATATGCGTATTACTGACATATAACAACGCCTCTTGTCGAGTTTCATGAAATCCTTCCACAAATTGTGAGGGGAGTTGATTTCAGAAGCTTCCCAGGAGGACAGAAGGATGGACATCACCACGACATAATGCCCCTTTGGGTCTTTCGGCCAGTGGGGGATTAAAAAAATTTAAAAAAGTCATATGACTTTGAAAATACTGCTAGGATTTGTTGAAATTGACAACAAAATCAGAGCACGCCAAAATCACTCGAGTGGCATAAAAGACCCTCAGACGGCCACTTGCAAAGTGTGTGGCATCAGGATAAATGATGCCAGCTCAACTACATCCAACTTTATCAGGCACCTCAGAACGCACAAGGATAGGTCAGTTACTTGGTTAGGTGAAACGAAATTTTAGCGTGTATGGACAGATAACGTTACTGCTAGCAAACTAATCGAACCACAGATTACATGCAGATTATAGATTTATCGTTACCCGCCCGATGTTAGGGTTTTATTTGATTAACATCTCACCACGTTTGAGCCTACTATTATACTCTGCTACCTGTTATCAGATAGTGGCTATATGGATGTAGTTCATGGATGTAGCCTAACGTTAATCTTATGCATTAATCGCGGTTTCAGAATAGGCTACTGTTATGATCTGGTAAAACTACATTCAGCTCCCCAAGTGTTTATTCAGAAAAAATATTAAAACGTATTTCTTTCAGAAAGTCTATCACAAACCAGGGCTCGAAATTCATATATTTTTCACCAGCCAGCTGGACTAGTTCCCTTCCAAAGTAACTCACCAAACAGAAAATCAACTCGCCAAAATTTGTTCATGTATGAATTTTACTTCTGTCAAAAATAACACAAAAGAGAGTAGTTACCATTGTTCATGACTAATGTGCATTTATTTCAAGACCCGAGTATTTTGATACTGGTTTTTTTTTTGCACACTTTACAAACTGGCATTTGCTGTTCCACGTCCTCCTCGCGATATCCAAAAAAATGCCAGACGACTGACCCCTTACTAGTTCTTTTAGGAACCAATTCGTCCGCTTCCATTTTTAATTTGTCGCTGAAATTGACTGAGCTTACATGGTAGCCAATGCAGCACCAGCGATTGCACGAACTGAGTCAGTGCTGTAAACCGAAACCAGTGTTGCCAGACACTGCTGACGTTTTCCAGCCCAAAATATGTTCAAAACCCACCAAAATGCACTTAAAACCCCCCAAAATGTAAAATGCACTTGATGCCCATCTTGTAAAGTAAAAATGTGCAGCTAAAGTCCAGTATACTATTTGTAAATCGAACAACAATGCAAACAACTTCTAAATGGCAACATGAGCCCGTCAGTGCTGGAGGTGAAGAATCTGCTGTCTGGTACTCGGCTCCGTGTGGTTGAATCAGATTATAACTCTGCAATCATCTGCTGTGTTCTGAATCTTACATGCACCAGTAGGTGGCGCACACGCAGAATATTCTGTCGGCTATGTTAGGCTACAATGCATATCTAACATCTGCATTGCTGAGGTTATTTATTTTTTATTTGTCTTTTATTTATCTTTTTATTTATCCTGTTTGTTTTATTAATTTTATAGGCCTAGTTATTCTGCTTAATTTATTTTTGTCTACGTCCATGTATTTTCTTCATCTGTTATCCTGATTTTTGTGGATTTGTTAGATTGTACCTGTTTTATATACTTCAATTTAAAAAAAATGTTAGGCTATGATGCCTGGCTGAATGTAACATGAGAAGAGAAAATGGAGAATGGATTGCGTCATTCTTATTTACGAGTTTATGAGTTCAGTTTCTGCACTACATTACACACATTCATATTAGTCTTACAGTTACATCGACATTTTTTGTTTAAATAATACTTAATGAGATTAATGTTTATTGTTAATGATTAATTTTGGCCAATGCTCGTTTTTGGTTGTTTAAAATCCCTAAGGGGTGCTGGGTAAACTAGGTCTCTGACTTGCCTCAGTTGACCAAAGAGAGCTGTTTTTCCTGATTTCCTTCGCATATTCAAGAACATCATTCGGCTTAGGCGTTTACATTCTCTCCCATCTCTGCTTTCTAGTGGGAGTGAAACTATATAAACATCTGATAAAAACCCGCCGAACTAACGCCAAACCCGCCCGATTTTTGTCAACCAGCCCAAGCCATTTTTTTGCCCGCAAAGTAAAATTCAAAACCGCCCAATCTGGCAACACTGACCGAAACTAGAAAATCTTCCCGCAAGTTCCTTTCAGCATCGAGATGTCACCCGGGATTGGTTGGAGAGTGTGTGATGTTATTGTTTTTTTTACCCTTCGGCAGCCTCTCACGTTACTGCCTGAGGGACAGGGAGAAAACCACCAGAAAAGGTTTTAAACAAACACGAAACAAACGCAAGTCGGCAGATGACCATAAAATACTCGATAGTTACGATATAATAATTTTATGTATCTCACACAACATTTTCGGAGCTATATCGAGTATATTCGATATATCGCACAGCCCTAGTCTGAATCTTCGCTTCATATATATTTTTTATTTTCAACGAGCCAGCCGGGCTGCCTAGTGACAGGAATTACCCGCCAAATGACAAATTAAGTTGCCTCGGGCGACCGGACCACCGCGAATTTCGAGCCCTGCAAACATACTGTTGGCCTATTCCACTGCATTATTACTGTTAGCCTAATATTGCTCTGGAGTAAATATGTCATATTTTGGACAAACTGAATGTATACAAAATAGCCTACTGGATTTTACTGCAAAAATGCAATATGGTATAAAAAATATTGCAGCAATGCAGTTAATATAAAATAACAGCAGGGTTTTTAATTTTGAAGGTACATCCACATGTAGTATTTTGTCTATAAGCAACAATATTAGCTTTATCATCCATATTTTATAAATGGATTTATATGTTCATCTTCAGGTTTGCAGAATTCAGCAAAGCAAAGACAGGGACCAGTGAAGAGCGACAGAGCAGCATTGAGTCTTTCTTGGTTCAGACGAGAGGTGGGCAAGTATACCACCAGGGTCATCCTCGACAGAGGATCATCACTCAATCAATAGTCAATGACCTTGTCATTGGATGCAATTTGCCCCTGTCTTTGATTGAACACCCCAACTTCAGGAAATTTTTGTCAGTGACAGAGGAGAGATATAAACCAGCAAGTCGATGCACAGTTACAAGACGTCTGAGTGATCTAACATCAGAGAAACAGGCCTCTATCGAATCAAAACTAGAAAAGACAGGCACTGTGGCTGTGACTGTGGACATTTGGACAGACAGGACCATGTTAGACCTTAAGAATGAAAAGGCGACACAACATAATAAATTTGTTAATGTATCCTGTGGTATTTTTTTCAAAATATATTTATCAAGTTCAAAGCTTTCATGTTTCTTCACATTACACATTGAAATAGCCCTCCTAGGTTACCATGCTCTGATCAGTTTTGATATTGTGTATAATAGCCGAATAGATGATAAAGTACAGTAAATGCTTTCAATCCAAAACATACAGAAATGCAGCAGCATCTCAGATAGCATCTAAAGAGAGAACGTTAATTTCAGTCATTTGAGACTTGACTTGGATTTGGGACAAAAGACTCGAGACTTGACTTGGCATTGACTTGGACTCGAGTACAAAGACTTGAGACTTGACTTGGCATTGCCCCTCAAAGACTTGAGACTTGACTTGGAATAAATGACTTGTGAACATCTCTGGGAGGATCTTGGTCAAATGTGACTCTTCTAAGCACCTTCTCCATTACGGTTATTGTACTGTATTTGCACTACTGCTATTTTGTATGTTGTTTGATTTTAGAGTGTATTTTACCGATATTATCTATATTTTATAAATAAATAAATACTTTTTTTTCTTTTTTTTAAATAAATATTTTTATCTAATTTTACAAGGTGAGAGAGAAACGGCATTTCGATTCTCCTATATGTCCTGGACACACAGTGACTTGACAATAAAAATCTTTGAATCTATACTTTCACTCAACTAATGGAGTTGTGGATTTTGCCCTCCTCTGTCCCAAAGTGAGTTTCTGTCAAAGTGCTTTCAGTTTCTCTCTTTCTAACAATAGAACAGTTATATTCAGCTTTACTTACACTGCTCTTCTGGATGCTGCAATCACAGGCATCACCTTCATAAGAACTTCATGTATTATCTTCTCTGTACTGGTATATTTCCTCAGGTCAAACTCCTCCAGCTCCTGTGCTGAAGTCAGTAATACAAACGCCAGAGCAGACCACTGTGAAGGAGAGAGTTCACTTTGTTCCCCAGATTTCAGGTAGCGTTGGATTTCCTCCACGAGAGAATCATCACCCAGTTCATTCAGACAGTGGAACAGATTGATGGATTTTTCTGCAGGAAGAGCTTCACTGATCTTCTTCTTAATGTACTGAACTGCTTCCTTTTTGCTCTGGAAGCTACTTCCTGTCTGTGTTACTAAGGCATGTAAGAGTTTCTGATTGGACTCCAGTGAGAGACCCAGAAGAAAGCGGAGGAACAGATCCAGATGTCCAGTCTGACTTTTTAAGGTCTGATCTACAGCACTCCTGTGTACATCTGAAATTGTCTGAAAGGACCAAATCTCATTAAGAACATTTCTTATTTTTTTATACATTTTTCTTGTAGAGGAATTATCCTGATCAAGAACATTTCTCTTTTCCTTCATGAAGGTCAGATGCACATACAGAGCTGCGAGATGTTCCTGAATGCTCAGATGAACAAAGCAGTACACTTTACTCTGGTGAAGCCCAGGCTCCTCTCTGAAGATCTGCGTACACACACCTGAGTACACTGCTGCTTCTGTCACATCAATGCCACACCCTCGCAGGTCTTCCTCATAGAAGATCAGGTTGCCTTTCTCCAGCTGCTCAAAAGCCAGTTTTCCCAGTTTCAGCAGCATTTCTTCATCACTCTCCTGCTTCTCTGAGTATTTTTCTCTGATGACGTTTGTCTGAATGATGAGGAAGTGTGTGTACATTTGAGTCAGAGTCTTGGGGATCTCTCCACTTTCTGCTTCACCCAACATTCTCTCGAGAACAGCGGCTGAAATCCAGCAGAAGACTGGGATGTGACACATGATGTACAGGCTTCTTAATGACTTCAGGTGTGTGATGATGTTCTCGGCCAGGCTCTGATCACTGACCCTCTTCCTGAAGTACTCCTCCTTCTGGGGGTCATTGAACCCTCGTACCTCTGTGACTCGATGGACGTACTAAGAGGGGATTTGATCAGCTGCTGCTGGTCGGGAGGTGATCCAGATGAGAGCAGAGGGAAGCAGATCCCCTTTGATCAGGTTTATCAGCAGCACACGCACTGATGCTGATTCAGTTACATCACACACTCTCACTGTGTTCTGGAAATCCAGAGGGAAACGGCACTCGTCCAATCCATCAAAAATGAACAGAACCTTTTCCAACCTGGACATTTCGGTTTCTTTTGTTTCCTTAAAACAGACATGAAGGAGCTCCATCAGACTCCGTTTTTGGTCCTTCATCAGATTCAGCTCTCTGAAAGGAAGTGGAAATATGAGGGGGACGTCCTGATTTGCTTTCTCTTCAGCCCAGTCCACAATGAACTTCTGCACAGAGACTGTTTTTCCAATACCAGCCACGCCCTTTGTCACTACAGTTCTGATGGGTTCGTCTTCTTCAGATAAGGGCTTAAAGATGTCGCTGCATTTGATTGGTGTTTCCTCTGTTTTTCTCCTGGACGCTGCCTCGATCCGTCTCACCTCATGTTCTTTATTGACGTCTCCACTGTCTCCCTCTGTGATGTAGAGCTCGGTGTAAATCTCATTCAGGAGCGCTCGCGTTTCTGGCTTTATCATCACTCCATTTAAACACTGAAACTTCTCCTTCAGATTTAATCTGAACTTTTTCTGGAATTCCTTTACAGCAGGAGATTCTGGGGCGTGTCTGTGTGACGGGGTGAAATAAGACGACGTGGTGAGACCGAGGCTCCGATTATTACAGTTTAACATCACAGTTTTTCTGACTGGTTTCCACAGATAACCGTTCTTTATGATGCTAACACGATGGATTTACCTGATTTGACAGTATGTTTTCTATAATCTAATCCTGTAGAAAATAACAGCAGAGAGGTTTATAATACCAGAGCGTCAGTGTCAGTCATGGTGTTGGGTTTGATCTTACCCTGTATCTGTGATAAAGATCTTTTCTCTTCTGTCTCCTGCCTTCTGTAAAACACTGGGAACAAAAATAGTTTCTGTTAAAGACAAGAACTTTAATCCCTTTAAGACTACAATCTAAACTTTAGCCCTAATTTTACTGCAGTTATTCTTTGAGTGCTGTAACATTTCGAGAGCACAGTGCTCAATACAACATGACAAAAATATTGACTGAACTGGAGAAAAAAATATCTGCCCCAGTTTTAATTTGAGTTTTTCTCATTTTTCCTTCCAATAAGGTCATTAGGGATGGAACAGAACGCAGAATGAACATATTGTGGGTTTTAAATGGATCCTAAAGCAGATGTGTATTTTTAGGAAAGCCGGCCAGACATCAGCGGTTAAAGAGTTTAGGGGAATAAAAGGGTCCGAGGCGGAGAATAGGAGGGTATATAATTAAAAAGGCTGAAGCCCTTCACCGTGAACCAAAGGCAAGAAAAATGGAAAACTGGGTTTATCTGAGACACAGTTCAGACATTTGGGGAGGAATTTCCGATTTATTGTAAACAGCAAAATAGTCTGAAGTGATGGGACTCAATACTAAACATTTAACAGAACTGTCATATAGTAATGAATCAAAAATAAATTTGACAATACAAAACTTTATATATTTTTGATGTTTACAAAATCAAGTAACAGTTACAATAACTTGATCTTGTAAACATCAAAAATATAAGTTTTGTTTAGTCAAATTTCTTTTTGATTCATTATTCAATTTCTGAACATTCTGAGTATTGATCTAATCCTAAAGCTTCTAGAACAGTGTGGAGTGAGATCAGGTACTGAACCTGATTCAGGTTTTTATATGTTCTATCTTCCCCTTTATCCTTCTTTTCTTTGAAAGGAACCGCTCTCTTGCCTTTTATATAATATATATAAGCCTGTGATATCCCCTTTATATTAAGGAGGTTCAGAGTTCAAAAGATTTTTCAGATATTTTGAAAAAATATATGAATTAATTTATCACAGTATTTTTATGTGGCATTGCACTATAAGTTATAATAAGTGAATCTATATTCATCTGATAACGAGTCACAGTTCCTGCAACTGGACAAAAACAAATATGTATAAACTCATATTTATAATTTTAACGATTACCGTTAACATTAACTGCATGACAGACGTCGAGTCTCGATATGTGACTCCCCTCCAAGGATACACTGCATTCCATCACAAGTCAAAATGTAAACAATGTCAATGTGCCGAGTGGGTGGGTTTAACCCAAAACTGGCCATATACAATAATGGGATAACAATTGAGATATATAATTTAATATTTAGCTGACCAGCATTTCTACATTGACCCATACACAGACGTATTTGGGGTGGATCCAAGAAAATGGGGGGGGGGGGTTTCAACCCAGTCAGGCCAGGGGTTCCGGGGGGCTGCCAGAGTCCCCTGGATACTCTGCAGTCTTTAAATGTCCAGAGATGCATTTTGAGCTGTCAAAGACATGGTGTAAATGAAATCTCTTAAAGAAAACGACCATAATCAAAAATATTTAAAAACTAGGAACTTTCAAAATCATTTTATTAGTCACTGAAAATGATATTGTCAGAGTTGGGTCATTCCATGTCAAATCTCCGATTGCTCCCACTTGACCATCTCAGATTTGGCTGAAAAAATTCCAGGAGGTTCACACACTTCCCAATAGGAAAAGTCCCAAATTTTAGCTCCCAATTCCTTAGTTTTGTTATAAAAAATGTATTTTTGCAACTAACCTCAGACCCGTTTTGAGCAGTTTTTTGGGCAGCCACTTTGAGATTGCTGTATCTAGAAGAGTATTTAAGCTAGGTCCTTCACATTTTCAAGCTTAAAATCTGGCACCGGTACTTGTAGAATATGGACTTTTACATGTGCACTTTTGGTTTATCATAGAATTCTGGGGGCTTGAATTTGCTCGGAAATTCTACACTACGCTCTGTGGCAGCATATTTGAAGGACTGTGGAAAGTACAATTTCAAAGACAGAGGCTTGATATTGCACATACACCTTCCCATATATACTGTGTACTTTGTATTCTAAAACTGCCCCTCTGATGAGCGGTTTGGAAGATCTCATCTCATCTCATTATCTGTAGCCACTTTATCCTGTTCTACAGGGTCGCAGGCAAGCTGGAGCCTATCCAAGCTGACTACGGGCGAAAGGTGGGGTACACCCTGGACAAGTCGCCAGGTCATCACAGGGCTGACACATAGACACAGACAACCATTCACACTCACATTCACACCTACGCTCAATTTAGAGTCACCAGTTAACCTAACCTGCATGTCTTTGGACTGTGGGGGAAACCGGAGCACCCGGAGGAAACCCATGCGGACACGGGGAGAACATGCAAACTCCACACAGAAAGGCCCTCGCCGGCCACGGGGCTCGAACCCGGACCTTCTTGCTGTGAGGCGACAGTGCTAACCACTACTGTACACCACCGTGCCGCCCCCGGTTTGGAAGATATTAAAGTTTAAAAATGGAAAAAATTAATTTGGTTACATTTTGGAATGTTATAGCAAAAAAATGAACGCATCCACCCACATAAAATTGACTGTTTTAGAAAGATTAGATGTCTGTTTTTAACATATCCAAAATTTGTGATGGTGTTCTGCCTTATTTTTGCAAAATGATTTTTTGAAAATGTGGTGTTCGCATACACGCACAGCATTCATGGCCTATGAAAGCATTTTCAAATGCTAACAAAATGCCCTGAATTTATGACATAGCTTCAACTCAAGAAAATGCTTCATTTGGTTCATGGTAAACTATATCTGAAGGATAACCTATATGCAACCTTTAGATCCTGAAATATTGGAGCTCCACTATGGGTGAAAACTGAAACTTGTTTTCATTACAACATTTCTGTTGTACCATAATTTAGAAGAAAAAGCAACCTGTGTGCTTCAGTTAGTATTTATCCATGATAAAAAGTCTTTGACAGTCCAGTAGAATTGATTATTATTTATTATTTATGACACTTATTGAATTTATTAAATTTATTATAAAGCTGGTAACTTTGGGACAACTCTTGTAAATTATTTGAACTCTTTCATGAAACTTTCAGATGCTTTGTCACATTCCTTAAGTGTATATACACGTCTAGTTGTAGTGCTAGGAACATCTATTTTAGAAATTGTGTGTTGCACAGGTACCCAGCACAAATCTTCTCTCCTGGGCCAGAAGAAACTTTTTGCTGGGCCGTGTGGATGCAAGAATTGTATCAAAACATCTTGCTGGGCTTCAGATGCCTCTCTGATGCTTCCAACCCACCAGTGATGGTCGTAAACACAGGTTATATATTGGCCAGGTATCATGTCACTGATCTGGAAGCCCTGTGAAACCTCTTCGTCTACATGTTCTACCTCATAGTTGACTAAAAATCCAGGAATTCCAGACACTCTGCTGACCTCAAGTGTTGTTGCATTGACTGGCTTGAAACAGTGATTATCTCTAGTACATGGCACTGTGACTGCCTTTGCAAATCTGCTTTCCAGCTCTTCAGCCATGGACTTCACACTTTCTTTACTGATCCAGATAAATTTGGAGAGTTGTCCCAAAAGAGTTGTCCCAAAGTTACCAGCTTTATCATAAATGTAATAAATTCAATAAGTGTCATAAATAATAAATCATAGAAATCAATTCTACTGGACTGTCAAAGACTTTTTATCATGGATAAATACTAACTGAAGCACACAGGTTGCTTTTTCTTCTAAATTATGGTACAACAGAAATGTTGTAATGAAAATAAGTTTCAGTTTTCACCCACAGTGGAGCTCCAATATTTCAGGATCTAAAGGTTGCATATAGTAGGTTATCCTTCACGTATAGTTTACCATAAACCAAATGAAGCATTTTGTTGAGTTTAAGCTGTGTGTGATAAATTCAGGGCATTTTGTTAGCATTTGAAAATGCTTTCATAGGCCATGAATGCTGTGCGTGTATGCGAACACCACATTTTCAAAAAATCATTTTGCAAAAATAAGGCAGAACACCATCACAAATTTTGGATATGTTAAAAACAGACATCTAATCTTTCTAAAACAGTCAATTTTATGTGGGTGGATGCGTTCATTTTTTTGCTATAACATTCCAAAAATGTCACCAAATTAATTTTTTCCATTTTTAAACTTTAATATCTTCCAAACCGCTCATTAGAGGGGCAGTTTTAGAATACAAAGTACACAGTATATATGGGAAGGCGTATGTGCAATATCAGCCTCTGTCTTTGAAATTGTACTTTCCACAGTTCTTCAAATATGCTGCCACAGAGCGTAGTGTAGAATTTCCGAGCAAATTCAAGCCCCCAGAATTCTATGATAAACCAAAAGCGCACGTGTAAAAGTCCATATTCTACAAGTCCTGGTGCCAGATTTTAACCCTTGAAAATGTGAAGGACCTAGCTTAAATACTCTTCTAGATACAGCAATCTCAAAGTGGCTCCCCAAAAAACTGCTCAAAACGGGTCCGAGGTAAGTTGCAAAAATATATTTTTATGACAAAACTATAAGGAATTGGGAGCTAAAATTTGGGACTTTTCCTATTGGGAAGTGTGTGGACCTCCTGGAATTTTTTCAGCCAAATCTGAGATGGTCGAGTGGGAGCATTCAGAGATTTGACATGGAATGACCCAGTTGTTGGTATATGTGTAGAACATAATTACAACTGATATACAGTCGTAGGAGGCACGGTGGTGTAGTGGTTAGCACTGTCGCCTCACAGCAAGAAGGTTCTGGGTTCGAGCCCCGTGGCCGGCGAGGGCCTTTCTGTGTGGAGTTTGCATGTTGTCCACGTGGGTTTCCTCCGGGTGCTCCGGTTTCCCCCACAGTCCAAAGACATGCAGGTTAGGTTAACTGGTGACTCTAAATTGACCGTCGGTGTGAACGTGAGTGTGAATGGTTGTGCGTCTCTGTGTGTCAGCCCTGTGATGACCTGGTGACTTGTCCAGGGTGAACCCCACCTCTCACCCAGAGTCAGCTGGAATAGGATCCAGCCCGCAACCCTGTACAGGATAAGTGGCTACAGATAATGGATGGATGGATTCTACATGTAGCCTTGTTACTGCAGTAATAATCCATTATTACTGTTTTAGTAACTGCAATCTGAGCTCACTGGGGAATTTTAAGCAAACTGTCACAGGACAGAAAAGTCTGAAATGTTATCTGTCCATCCAAATTTCAGCCTGTCTGAATGACGGGCCAAAGGCCTGGAACAGTGAGGCTGGGGCTCCGGGGCTCACCTTAGGGCCCTGGAAGCTGAAGGGCTTTAGATGCCTGGAGATGCTTCTCAGCTATTTCTAGGCACGTTTGTGAACTTCAACTGCCAAATTACACTCGACATTAGTTGTTAATTACATGAAAGATTGAATATAATTTACAAGAAAATGTCATTGGAGAGATTTGGACACGGCACAAAAAGTTCAAACAGAAAGGCTGTCTGTGTGTGTGTGTGTGTGTGTGTGTGTGTGTGTGTGTGTGTGTGTGTGTGTGTGTGTGTGTGTCTGTGTGTGTCTCAGACGGTGCACATATTGACAATTTGTGAAATTATTCATGGAATCCAGGTAGTTTTGTATTTCTCATTCAGATGTTGAGGAATAAATCTGATTTATTTTCCTCAACATTAAGCCTCTTCAGTTTCATTTGCCCAGACTCTGTAGTTTCTGGGATATTTACATCTCAAATATCATAACATTTTTTGAAACACCCAGTATATATATGTGTGTGTGTGTGTGTGTGTGTGTGTGTGTGTGTGTATATATATATATATATATATATATATATATATATATATATATATATATATATATATATATATATGAAGGGATGTGCAGTCAGGGGAGGCAGAGCCTCACCCATCATGCTCCAATGAACACAGATGTTATGAATGTAAAATAATATTTAATAAATCATGATTCTTCTCCTTGATCTGTGTTCTGTCATTTCTGTATGAAATTTGTGCGTCCTCACGTTCTATAGTCTAGGTAACTTATTTCACAGATGTGCAAAAGACATTGAGGCTTGTTGCACTTGACATAAAACTGCAATGAAAAAGTACGAGGTGAGGCAGCTATTACCTCTGCTGCACTGAGGAGGGCGTGCGCGAGCCCAAGTAACGATGACGCTCCCTCTCCTCCTACTGTTAGCTAGCTCGAGCAAAATTTGACAGTCACACAAATACAAATATATGACAGTTACAACTTTTTATTTCTCTGCTTTCATTTATTTTAAATGTCCCTGCACCATATGGGTACCAAAAATGGAACATACAATATCTAACCTTCAAAATTGGGCTTTCAAACTACAACCCCAACTCCAAAAAAGTTGGGACACTGTGTAAACTGGAAATAAAAACAGAAGACCATGATAGCCAAATCTCTGAAACCCTATTTTTCATTGAAAATAGTATAAAGACAACATATCAAATGTTGAAACTGAGAAATTTTACTGTTTTTTGAAAAAATATATGCTCATTTAGAATTTGAGGTCAGCAGCACATTTCAAAAAAGTTGGGACAGGGGCGTGTTTCCCACAGTGTTGCATCACCTCTACTTTTAACAACACTCTAAACGTTTGGGAACTGAGGAGACCAATTGCTGGAGTTTTGAAAGAGAAATGTTGTCCCATTCTTGCCTGATATACAATTTCAGTTGCTCAGCAGTTCGGGGTCTCCTTTGTCGTATTTTATGCTTCATAATGCACCAAATGTTGTAAATGGGAGACAGGTCTGGACTGCAGGCAGGCCAGTTTAGCACCTGGACTCTTTTACTACAGAGCCATGCAGCTTTAAGGCCAATTTATGCTGACAACCCAGTCCTCGCAGACGGTGTCGCAGACAGTGTCTGCGTAGCCCCCCCACCTTCGCAGACGCTCTGCGCGCACCTCCCAAAAATTGTGACCACCGCAGAAGCCTCGCAGACAAGAGGGCTCTGCGGTGGGCTATCTGCGAAAGCCTTGTCCACTCTACATCCGCTGTACACGCACTTCCGCTTCCCTACTTTCCCGGTTTGGTTTGTTTTCATGACCGGCATTTTTAAAAACACGAGCGAAGATGGCGCAGCATGAAGAGCGGTTGATTGAGGAAGTATGTACATCTATACTACTCCAGTTCTAGTCATTATAAAAAAAAAAAGTTCTAGTCATTATAAGTAACCGGAGGATAAACACTCCACTAACCACACCCACCAACTACTCCTAGCGACTTCGCGCCCCCCTTGCGTTGTGCCGGTGAATAACATCGCGCACGCCTATTCCCCCGCTCAACAATAAATTACAACTGTCTGCAAAAAGCTATCTGCGAAAGCCTTGTCACAAGAGCATGCAGAGGCCTTTAATATGTGCAGAAAGCGGTTTGGTGTTGTCTTGCTGAAAGAAAGAAGGCCTTCCCTGAAAAAGATTTTGTCTGGATGGCTCGTGCAGGGATTGGCCAAAAATGGCTCACACGACAGAAAATAGTTCCACCATTGATTAAGCAATGAATCTTGTGATGTCAAAAATGAACCCTTTGGGGTCGAGAGCTTCTCCAGCGATGTTTGTCAGGTTTAGAATGAGTAGGTCATGTATTTAGATAAATTTGAGAGTTTTTATCAAACAAGCATGATAAACATCTCATCTCATCTCATTATCTCTAGCCGCTTTATCCTTCTACAGGGTCGCAGGCAAGCTGGAGCCTATCCCAGCTGACTACGGGCGAAAGGCGGGGTACACCCTGGACAAGTCGCCAGGTCATCACAGGGCTGACACATAGACACAGACAACCATTCACACTCACATTCACACCTACGGTCAATTTAGAGTCACCAGTTAACCTAACCTGCATGTCTTTGGACTGTGGGGGAAACCGGAGCACCCGGAGGAAACCCACGCGGACACGGGGAGAACATGCAAACTCCACACAGAAAGGCCCTCGCCGGCCCCGGGGCTCGAACCCAGGACCTTCTTGCTGTGAGGCGACAGTGCTAACCACTACACCACCGTGCCGCCCCATGATAAACATATTGAGAGAAACTTTATACTTTACACTTTCCTCTGTGCCCACTGACAAATAATATTATAGTATTTAAATTACCCAGATTAGACGAAATATAAAACTTGTCACCTTCCTCAGTCACACCGGAGTCGGAGCGCGCACTTACGCATTCATAAAAGACTGTTCCCATGGTAACGGCATGATAATCACTTTCACTCTTTCCGTTTCGATTGGTTTCTCTTTCGTGGTGGGAACGCCCACCGTAAACAGAATAAAATCTGTCAGACAAAGTTTAAGCAATTTGGAAGTAAAACTTATTGCAAGATGACACACGGTTTTTATGCACTTCGGGTGATTCAGGACAGCGATTCAATTCAATCTTGAACTGCAATGCGGTGCATTTTTTTTTTAACTTCGACTCAATCCAGCCAAAGATAAACACGATTAAGTGTGAATATTTCTTCTATTTCTATTGAGCAGATCGGTTGATATGCGTGCGCTCTCACGGATTTTATGTGCTTCGGATGATTTAGGACAGCGATTCAATTCGTGATTCATTTCATGATTCAGGACAGAGATTCAATTCAATCTTGAACTGCAACGCAGTGCCTTTGTTTGTATTTTTTTTACTTTGACTCGATCCAGCCAAAGATAAACTCGAGTAAGTCTAAATATTTCTATTTCTGATGAGCAGATCGGTTGATATGCGTGCGCTCTAGTACAAACACAGGGAACATGACTGAGCAATTTTTCCAGAGTTAAAAGTATTTTCCTCAAAAATAGTTAATTTTGCTCTATTTTGAGTTTAGAGAGTAAAATTTGGAGTTGGAGCAAAATTTCAGAGTAATTGTGTAACAGAGCTGATTGTGGCTCTGAACTGAGTAAAATAGTACAAGAGTTAATTTCAAGACACTGAATCGAGTCAAACACCAAAATAAAGTCAAACACCAGATAAATGAAGATGTAAAAGCAGCTTTAGAACTGTGTTGGATCATTAAATCAAAACAGCTGCTAATGTCAGTGTAGCACAGCCTGTAACTGTGACTTTAACTCTGAGAATTATGGGATGTTACCTGTGTACAGGTGAGGAGTCTCTATTTTTAAACTCCAAAGGAGGCCGATCCATAGACCGATCACTCTTCATGGAGACACAGCTGGGTTCTGGGGAGTCTGATCTCTTTCTCTGGAGTTCACTGTTCAACATTACAGAGGAGGCATGAGACAGAATTTCATCGTCTCAAACATCACAATACAAAATACAGGGAGAGACGAATCTCCTGCTCATATCATGCATCACGAGATTTCTGTTGAATATTCTTTATGAGCTCTACCTCTTCTTACACACTAGGTGGCAGCACCAGAGGTCGAAGCCCACAGAGTTATAGAGGGAAACCTCACTGCCTCAAAGCACGCTGACTTAACAGTCCAGAAAGTGAAGCTGATCAGAAGGAAGTGTTCTGGCACACGGGTCAGACAGCGGGCCCACAGCCTCGTTTCATTCGGCCCGCGTGAACTTGGAAAAAATAATACTGAAACAGCCTGTCGAACACGACTGCTTAACATTTTCACACGATCCAGAACTCACAGCAGATCTGTAGTGGAGCCATCTGAAGGTAGTTACAGTAAACCGCTGTAGATACAGACGTGCACTCCAGTTTCTATCACAGCTGGATTGACAACGGTCTGAAATGCAGGTTAAAATAAACACCTGGATTTGACACAGAATCTGAGTTTAACGCCCCGACTGGAGTGAGACGGCAGTGGTTCGATTTGCTGCCATTACAAATCAAAATAAATGTTTTACACTTTAAAATGTAGTGTTCTGTGTCAACACCGTCTCATCAGTCTGGTCTTGTGAAGCCTGTACTGGGATACGATTCGTATCATGGCTTTAATGTATCGTCTCATACGACTGCATTTTTAATTTCATCAGAACATAATTTTACTGGGCACGGTGGTGTAGTGGTTAGCGCTGTCGCCTCACAGCAAGAAGGTCCGGGTTCGAGCCCCGTGGCCGGCGAGGGCCTTTCTGTGCGGAGTTTGCATGTTCTCCCCGTGTCCGCGTGGGTTTCCTCCGGGTGCTCTGGTTTCCCCCACAGTCCAAAGACATGCAGGTTAGGTTAACTGGTGACTCTAAATTGAGCGTAGGTGTGAATGTGAGTGTGAATGGTTGTCTGTGTCTATGTGTCAGCCCTGTGATGACCTGGCGACTTGTCCAGGGTGTACCCCGCCTTTCGCCCGTAGTCAGCTGGGATAGGCTCCAGCTTGCCTGCGACCCTGTAGAACAGGATAAAGCGGCTAGAGATAATGAGATGAGATGAGATAATTTTACTGACTGTGAACAGAATCTGGCATTTTTTCAAGTGGTGACTGTTAACTTTTCATTCTTAGTCTGAATTTTTGTTCAGTTAATCTTTTCATATAAACTCACTACATATTTCAGATCTGAACAGTTAATGACTAAAATATTAGAACATGACAGTTTACCGCTTTTCTGAGGGTGGGGTCACATTATCTGTGTCCAGATCACAGCTCTCCATTTTTGAATATTAGCATATGGACACACAGCTCATGGACTCACTGCTGATTCCTGAAGACACTGATCTCTTGAATTACTCACGAGTTGAATAAATGAGGCTCCTAAAAATCAGAAAAAAAACAAACAAGCATGCTGTTAAAACTGGAGAAAACAATCTTTCATATCTAATGAACTGCACGTGTGAAAAGATCCAAACTTAAGAATCAGGAGGATTCACACTGACAGAAGTTTTAAAGATCATACAGCAGTGTTATGTCATGTTAGATGCAGAAGACAAGTCTCCGTGTCCATCTACACAGGAGATGAGGTGGACAGTTCAGTAATCAGGGGAGGGAGACCTCTGCTGGAAGGCAGGAGAAACAGTTTGAAGTGGAAGCAGGTCAGCTGTGATGCCTTCACTAAAAAAGCTGAACCAGAAGGTGACGAAAATCATTTGCGGTTGATAGAAAAGCTACTTTAAATCTCATCCTACTTTCTCTTTCCCAGCATTAAATGAGTTTTTAGTTTGAATAAATTCTGATCCAGAAGTCAGTCAGTCTGAAGTCAGTTGGACTAAACGGACATGATTTCTGCGAGCCTAAAGTAGAGGAGTGTGATATGACTGTTTTAGACCGTGAACAATCCATGATCTGTTTTTACTGAGGGATCACATGGACCGTGATACTGAATATATTTTGTCAGTTGTGCTGAAAATGCTTAGACATGGCACCTTGTTTTATGAACCAGACTTTACTCTGTTCATTAGTCCAGCTCATGGTCTCCCTGAAAGACACAGGAACGAACCAATAAGAACCCAGAGTAAGCAGTTCCTTGGCCTACGGTTCCTCGTTTTGTTTGGGAACGGCGTGGCCAAGAACACAGAGAACCTGGTGCCGAAAAAATTCCACATCAGTGAAATGGAAAATGCTGGAATTTACACAACAGACACGGTGAAAACAACAGGTGTTTGAAAAATATGCAAAAGCAAGAAAGCTGCGTAAAGACACTCCTTATGAGAATACACTGATCACTGATGCCATGACATTGGACACTGCACCTGCACCGACCCATTCAGCAACTTCTAAATATCGCTGATCCTCATTACGACTGACTGAGTCTCAAATATTTTTCTAACATCTCCATTCCTCAGCTGAACACAGAATGGCAAGAAAAGTACCATAAAAACACACAATAAGACAAATATCCTGTTTAAAAGTAATTAAATATAAATGTAAACAAACTCAGCTGAAGTGTTCTGGATTTACATATTTATCATAAAGGGGAGGCTGAAACAGATGCAAATGCAGTTTGAAGCTGGAATGAAGAGACTGGCACCCAGATAAAAACTGTTCAAATACAGGCAAAGGTCAGACGGTCATCAAACATCAACACCGAGGCAGAATCCAAACTCAAGCAGCAGAACCAGAACACAGAAATAAAGGCTTGGTAAATTCTGGGAGACGCACAAGTGGATGTGGGAATGGAGTCCTTAAATCAAGTTCAAGTTCGTTATTGTCATTGTTAAGGTACAATGAAATTTCTTTTCTGCTGGTCCCAAAGGTGCAAAAAGTTAAGGTGCAAAAGACAAAAAAACCACTCACACACACACCTGACCGAGCAAGTACCTGAGAGCTAATAAAGGGGATAAATAAATATAATATATACAAAATGAGCATAAATACACTTAACAGAAACGATATGGAAATCAAGCAATATGTACAGGTTGTGGGTTGAATAGAAAAACAATGTATTGCACGTCATATCTCAGACTGTGGAGAGATCAGAGTTCAGCAAGTTTATTGCAGTTGGAAGGAAACTGTTTATAATTCTGTTGGTACGTGTTGATTTGATTGTGAGCCGGGGTGTGTGTGTGTGTGTGTGTGTGTGTGTGTGTGTGTGTGTGTGTGTGTGTGTTACAGATCAGAAGTCAGCGTGACGCAGTCCGTGTGTTTGTGGTGTGTTCTGGGAAACAGTTTCTTTTTAATCTGACACATATTTAACAGATAATACTCGAGCTAATGTAGATTTATATTGCATTTTTTATTTGTTTTCTTTATTTTCCTTTTAGGAATAATGGTTTACATTTTGCAGTGAAGTGCACTTTATTAAAATGTGTCTGAAAATGTGCTTTGGCCTCAGGTGTCTTATTCTTTTTCAGTGAAGTTATGCTTCCTTTTAAAGATATCGGCATTTTTTCACTCAGGGTCCACATTTCTGTTCCAAAATGGTCATTTTTTGAAAGTTTAGTTTTCAGATTTGTAGTCAGTGCATGTTGTTTCCACATATCTTAATATTACAGTGTGAAAATTTCATGAGGTATCCTCATCTGATTCAGAAGATATGGCCTGCTGATCAAGACCACCGTTTCGGTGAATTGGTGGGGGCTACAGAGACTACACCAGGGGATATTTTTTTTTCCACAGAATAAAAAAAGAAAGATTTAAAAGGTATAACTAGATATATTTTATTGGAAATATTATGAAATACAATGTGTATGGCAATGAGCACAGAATCAAATCTCTTTTCTAACGAAGAAACGCCTAACGAAGAATTGGGGGCTACGGAGACTACATTTCTCAATTAAACCACTCAGTGCAATTACTTCAAGTCTGTAATGACTAAAGGCATTTTTATACCTTTACTTCTCATGGTAATTATAAAAACATTATGGGAAATTATTTAACCCTGATTAAACCCCAAGTTTAGAGAGGGCGACGGAGACTACACCGCTTTTTCCATTATCCCAGTGAACATTTTCAATGAACGCTGAAAGGTGTCGGTGCCTTAGGTGGGGTTTACATTAGACCGTATCAGCGGATCATCAGATGAACGTTTTTAAAACGATTAGCGTGCACACAGCAACGCCAATATACGATTCGCATGCACACAGCAACGCCAATACACAGATACGCTCGGCTCCGCAGGCATCCTGCGCTCCAAATCACTCCGCCCTGAACTGCGAGTGTCCTCTGGAGGGTGCGCACTCCGGCCCTGCGCAGCTCACAGAGCGCGCGAGTGAAGTGCACAAGCAGTGATTCGGGACTGAGCCGCTGTGTGTGTGATCTCAGTGCATATCGGGCATGCGTGTCACTTACCACTTGCAAGTGGAAGGATGGCAAGCCTAAAGACAATCATAACTACACAATGGGCAGTATTTGCATCAGTATTTGCAGTATTTTCATACTTTTATACTCTTTAATGAAAGGTGATACAAGGCGGAAGTCCGCGCCGTTTTTCAGCAGTCGCGTCACATGACCAACGCCAGCGAATCAGGAAGGTGGATGTCACAGTGACGTTGTCCAATGACGACGCCAGCTAGAGCTCAGCACAGCGTATCCGCGTATTCTCAATGTTTACACAGCACCGAACCAGACACGATCTGGATTGAATACGTGGACCCTGGCGGATTCCCGTTTCCCGGCGTTTCCAGGCGTTTTAATGTAAATGGACAGTGCATCCGCGAAGAAAACGAGACAGATACGATCTAATGTAAACTTGGCCTTACAGTCAACAAATTTTTTCTGTGCATTATTCTGACATATATAGCGATTGAAACTACCAAAATGGATACCATTAAAAGAATCAGTGATTGAATTTTTGGCTTCCTTTTTGAGAACACTGACCAAAAACATCATTTGGCATAACGACGGACACATTATTAAAGAACTGCAAAATCTTTGGCAGGTGATAAATGACTCCTTTCTATGCATATATTAAATTAAGCAGAGATACGACATTATCATTTCATATCAATCTTATAGCACAAAATGCACTAGAAACGTGGGATTCTGTATGATGTTATATAGATCAGTGTACAGTGGAACAGTATAACATGCCAAAACAGCCCTAAAATGGACCAAAAAGGCATAAAAAAATGAACGAATCAACATGGAAACAAAATTTAAAAAGTGTTCTCTGTGGTGATCCGATGACATGAATGTAAACATAAGTTTAATACAAGAAACTTGACATATTTTTTTTAAATCCACCTGCACAACATCTTATTTCTCCAAATGTGACCCTGAGTGAAAAAATGCCGTATATTTACATCAATGAGGAAATTAGTTTGTTTGCTCTGAAAAATCGTCTTAAAAACCAACATTAAAACACAAAACCACCCCATGATAATATTGTTGATGATCCAGGCTGGAAAATCTTGATATATTTTTGCCAGATCTCCCAGCCCAAAATTAACCACATTAAATGGCACTTTATTTAGTTTTACTGGTTTGATGATGACTGGAACTTCCCTTCCCCACATTTATAGCAGTGTAAATGACTAATCTGTGTGCAGGTCATTAAAAGTGCTGTAAGATGTCCTCCTCTTATTAGATTCCCTCACTGACTGAAACTCCTCCACTTCAGGAGCTTTTCACACACACTCCATTAAAGTCCCAGTAAACTTTACATCACCACATTATGGGATGAAGGGAAACAAAAATGCGTTCCAGTTAAACTCCCCCAAACTCTCTGAGTGTTTAATAGATGAGAAACTGAAGAGAGAAACTCGAATATAGAACACACAGCCGATAAACAGCAGCTTTACAGGGAAGATGATTTCAGTTCCGCAGTTTTACTGCTGTTTTTACACGAGCTCAGTCAAATACAACCACATTTCTCTCCAACACAGCACTTACTTTTACTCAGCACTCCATGCTGGGCTTCATTCATCTCACCGCTTCTGCCTGGAGTTGCAGTTTTTCTTTAGTTTTATTATTTTCTCCGAACAGCAACAAAATGGTCCCGAGGCTGAAGGAGAAACACTTTCACTTCTGGAAAACTGATTCACTCCGAGTGAAGTGTCGCTCGGGAAAAGAATCGACTCTTTGATTCGGCTCTTTGAGATGAATGTAAAAGTGAAAAAGCAATCAGTGAAGTTGAAATGTTTCCTCATTCAGGGAGACTCTAGACGTTTTGCTGTTCTGAAGTGACACTACAAGTCCAGTCCACTTTAATTACCAAGAAACAGAATAAAAGTGCTGTCATTAATAGGTTTGCTGTCACTAATTGGTTTGGTTTGGCTGTCGCAGCGACAGATCCATGTTCAGCAGCAGCGTCTCATCGGTCTCCTTTGCGGTCGTGAGTCCGGCGATAGCTCACGAGTCCGATTGCCGATCCACAGATTGGTGGACATTTATCACAAGATTAACTTCCAGGTGCTGATATTTGTTCCTTTCGACAACGAGGACGCCGTTTATTCTGCATGCGTGAGCAGTGCTTGAAGTGGAAAAAAAGAAGTGCAGGAACCCTGATTTTCTGACAATGCCATCCCGGTCATTCAAATAAGTTCAAATCAAGTTCTTAAAAAAGGCTCCAAAATTGCTTGGGGTCGTGACTGGACATACTTCTCAGGGTAGAACAGCTCCAATGGTGGCCCATTTGTTTTGAGAAAGACGAGGTTGGACACTCGATCGATAGCAAGGGCATTCCTTTTTGCAGTGAGAATGTCATTCATGGAGCTGAAAGCTCTTTCGCATTCACTGGTGGAAATGGCAATTGTGTGCGTAGCTTTCAGAAGAGGCATGAGGGATTTTGGGGTCCTTGAGGCTCTGGTTTCCTTGTACTCTCTGAATCCCTGGATGCTCTCCCTCTTGTTGACTCTGAACATCTCACATAATCGCCCAATTTCTGCATCACCATGCTGAATGTCCATTTCCACCGGCCAGGTATCTGGTTGAAGAACCCTCATGTCAGTCATGATTCTGCATTCCTCCTGAGTGCCACGCTGACTGACATGAGAAGAGGTAGGAGCAGCCATCCTAGAAGATAAACTGTCTGCCATGCTGCGGAAGAACTGGGCAGGATTTATCTTCACAATTTTTCCATTTGCATGTAGAGGGACGCTCTGAAATGACTTCTCTCTCTCCCTGCCTGCAGCACTGCTTGTGTGTAGGGACCAGGGGTTGTCATCATTGATTCAAAAACTCGAATCTGGCGAGAAAGAAGCCTCTCAGCATCAGGCAAGGTGGTTTCGCATTTTTGCAACATCCTCGAGAGATCACTCAATTCTGTTAGCGCGTCATACATAATTCCCAGGTTTGTCACAAAAGAATCAGACTTGAGAACGTTTTCCAGGCCACTGTACTTTGCCCTCTCCTTGGAATCCCTCGAAGAATCTTGAGCAGCCTCGTGGAAGTGTTCCCTGAGAGCCCTGTAGTTTTCCCAAACCGCTCTCACGGTGCGCTCACTGGATGCGACCCAGCGCACGGAAAGGACGCGGCCAATAACAAGAAGGCGCTGCTCAACGCGCTGCGCACAGCTGCTCTGCTCGCGCTGATGTTTTGGCGAAGCGTGATAAAGGCTGTACAGCTTGTCGAAGAAGATCTTAAAGTTGTTCATGGTGCATGGTGAAAATAAAGAAGTGCAGGAACGCAGTTCCGGTGCGTTCCGGCCCACTTCAAGCCCTGTGCGTGAGTCAACAATGTTACAAATATGACGTGACTAAAAGCAGCGTCATGCCTCATTACAATGACCGTCTATTTTAATCTTAGAAATAAAACAGCCTGATAATAAACTCCTTATTAACCTAGCTTGCTTGGTCTTTACAGGGAACTATCAGACTGTGGTCTTGACAGTACGGACCGAGCCCGTACAAAAAGACAGAGGTCTGATATTTTCCCGTAAAGACCTCATGCTCACTTAATAAGTAGTTAATAATGACCAGCTCGCTGTACATTATTCCAACTTATCACACGGCTATAAAGAAATAAACAATTTCACCGTTTCCGTGTTTTGTTGCCTCACATGCAGCAAGTCACACTGAAATACAGGAAACACCCCACAACCTAATTTTGAGTGTTTTGCATTGAGTTCCAATTCGTAAAACGAAGTGAAGAACCAATCCAGAAATGTTAAAATTGTTCAATTCTTGCGACCTAGTACAGAAGGAGGAAATGACATGAGAAGAAGAAGAAGAAACCTTTATTTGTCACATGCACACTTCAAGCACAGTGAAATTCATCCTCTGCATTTAACCCATCTGAAGCGGTGAGCACACACACACACCCAGAGCACCGGGCAGCCACACTAGAGCGCCCAGGGAGCAGTCAGGGGTTAAGTAGGCCTACCTTGCTCAAGGGCACCTTAGCCCACCAGGGCCGTAACTACCATTGAGGACACCGAGGTCATGTCCTCAGCATTTTTTTCCCACGGTATTTTTTTTTTCACTCAATGTGAAATTAATATATGATGAAAATCGTTCTGACTTTGATCGGTGGAAAATTCTAAATTCAGCTTGCATCCCCCTGTTCTCATTTGTTTGTCTAAAAATAAAGTCCACATACTCATTTTTAAACGAAGCTGAAATATCCGACATTGGAAACATTTCATCTTAGGCAGCCTCGCGATAGTCAGCTAAGCACCACGGGATACACAAGAGCTGAGAAGTGTTCTCATCAAGGTCCGACTCCGCAGCCAGGCAGTTTGTCAATTAGTCGTGGAATCTGAAAATTGACATAAGATGAAGAAGTCTACTACACTAAAACAAACCAAACTCAGCTCTGGAAAGTCAGCAAGTGAGAGAAAAAGAAAGAGGGAAGAAGGGGAGTTAATTTTGCCAGTCACTGACAGTTATGTGCCGGAATGCTTATGATCATTAACAGTGCAATTTTAATTAGCATTTCAAGCAACAACAGTCGAAGCCACTTAGCTAGATAGGATTTTCGTTTTCCAGGCGGCACAAACTCTTTTATTCTCTCTCTCGATTTGATTTGGTGCGTTTCAGATCAGAAAAGGCTGGACAGTCGTGACCTGTTGTTTAGGAAGTTATTGGGTGCTGACGAGACTTGAGCTATTTTGCTAACTTACCAGACTATAGGCTTTTTTTTTTAATTGAACTTTTATTTCATTTTATTATTTTATTTATACTATTGTTTAATTCTTATTATTTTTCTTCCCCATTTATTTTATGTAATTTTATTTTCTATTGCTTACTGTTTTGCTTTTACTTCTGTAAAGCACATTGAACTGCCACTGTGTATGAAATCTGCTATATAAATAAACTTGCCTTGCCTAACGTGAACACAAGACACTATTGTTTTGATCATTGGTTGTATTTTCGAACGGAAATGAAAACGGGTAGCAAACTTATTATGTTCACATTTTATTTACAACATGATGCACCACCTCTGACTGCTTTCTGTCAATCATGAAGAGCCCAGCCGCGTTCACAGCTCCTCCTCCAATCAGCAGCTGGAGATGAGCCTCCTCTCGGGAAGTCTTGTCCCGCCCCTCTTATTGACTCCCATCTCCAGTGAGGCTCAGTCTCCGAATGGAGCGTTTTAGTCGGTTTTGTCCAATAACCGTCTAGTACAGGGGTGGCCAACCAGTCGGAGACCAAGAGCCACATTTTTTTACTGTGTTACCGCAAAGAGCCACATCATACACATGAACATCACCCATCCCTTTCTCTCTCTCTCTCTCTCTCTCTCTCTCTCTCACACACACACACACACACACACACACACACACCTCTGCTCAGCCAGATTAATAGTAAATGTCACACGCCAACATGACAGAAATTTACTCCTTCAGTCAGTACTAATACCACAGGCCAGTCATTTACAGCAATCAATAATGTGTGCACTTTACTATGCATGTTGCTTAAATGAGCTAATGACGACTGATGCCTATATAAGGCAGAATGGCTTGCCATTACGTTCAACAAAAAAGTATAAACTCTCCCACTCTGTTAAAAATGTCCTATGTTCGTCTTCATATTTTCGTTTGGCTGTGCATTTTTTCATTGCCATTTTGAGAGGCTACTTGACACAAGATACACCTTGCCCAAAAACTTAGCGATTATCTCACGCACATGCGCATTTGACATGACCTGAAAATACCGTAATATACCCAAGCAAAGAGAAGATGCATTTGACGAAAATACCATACTGAACTCAAGCAAAGCGCACACGCACATAAAAAAAAAACAAAAAAAAAAACACACATACACAAACACAAACTTCGATATGAACATAAGAGCCGCATGACACCGGGCAAAGAGCCGCATGCGGCTCGCGAGCCGCGGGTTGGCCACCCAAGGTCTAGTATTTTGCTATTGAAAAGGGCAGATATTTTTTAAAAAGCAATTGAAGTCCATTCAGGCTCGGCTCGATTGCGTTGTCACTCACTCACTCACTCCATCACTCACTCACCCACTCACACTCCATCACTCACTCACTCACTCACTCACTCACTCACACTCACTCACTCACACTCCATCACTCACTCACTCACTCACTCACTCACACTCCATCACTCACTCACTCACTCACTCACACTCCATCACTCACTCACTCACTCACTCACTCACTCACTCACTCACTCACTCACTCACTCACACTCCATCACTCACTCACTCACACTCCATCACTCACTCACTCACTCACACTCCATCACTCACTCACTCACTCACTCACTCACTCACACTCCATCACTCACTCACTCACTCACTCACTCACTCACTCACTCACTCACTCACTCACACTCCATCTCTCACTCACTCACTCACTCACTCACTCACTCACTCACTCACTCACACTCCATCACTCACTCACTCACACTCCATCACTCACTCACTCACTCACTCACTCACACTCCATCACTCACTCACTCACTCACTCACTCACTCACTCACTCACTCACACTCCATCTCTCACTCACTCACTCACTCACTCACTCACTCACTCACTCACTCACTCACTCACACTCCATCACTCACTCACTCACACTCCATCACTCACTCACTCACTCACTCACTCACTCACTCACTCACACTCCATCACTCACTCACTCACACTCCATCTCTCACTCACTCACTCACTCACTCACTCACTCACTCACTCACTCACTCACTCACACTCCATCACTCACTCACTCACACTCCATCACTCACTCACTCACTCACTCACTCACTCACTCACTCACTCACTCACTCACACTCCATCACTCACTCACTCACTCACTCACTCACTCACTCACACTCCATCACTCACTCACTCACTCACTCACTCACTCACTCACTCACTCACACTCACTCACTCACTCACTCACTCACTCACTCACTCACACTCCATCACTCACTCACTCACTCACTCACTCACTCACTCACTCACTCACACTCCATCACTCACTCACTCACTCACTCACTCACTCACTCACTCACTCACTCACTCACACTCCATCACTCACTCAAACTCTCACTCACTCTCACACACACACTCACTCTCTCACTCACTCACCCACACTCACTCACTCACTCACTCACGCACACACACACACACAAAATACTTTTGTGATCGTGCAGTTTTGAAATTGTTAAAATAAACATGTTCACCTACATGTTCATCTTGTTGGGCTTGTGATTTTGACTCGTTTCCAAAATGTATGAAAAGTCACCATATTAGGACTTTTTTTTTTTGGCAAATAAGATGTATCGCAATGTTTGACCTCGGTATTTGAAAAATCCTGGTTACGGCCCTGGTCCCAGGGTGGGTTATTAAATAAATAGAAATTACATTTCTATTTCACTTAATTTATTCTCAGCAGTAAGTCAGGTTGTTCACCTCAGATAGTACTTTGTTTGTGATGTTTTGGAAAGTCTGATATTTTTCGATTCAGACTTTATGTTTAACCTCAAACTTTGCATAAAAACTGATCACATTACAGGGAAAGATTTCAGTGTTTCACAAATGCATAGTGTATTGGAGCATGAAATGCATATTGGCAGCAGACGATCACTGTAAAAAATGTCCGTAGAATTAACAGTGAATTTATGTAAAATCATGACATAAAAAACCTGTAAATACAAAAACAATGAAGCAGTGTGTAATTTACATCAATATACTGTAAAACTCCTAACCAAATACCACTGTTAATTTAACAGTAAGAATATGTTGAATTGATCATATTTTTTTGTAGAATTTACAAATTGTTGTAGTTTAAACACAGACAAACTCTCTCTCTCTCATTATCTCTAGCCGCTTTATCCTTCTACAGGGTCGCAGGCAAGCTGGAGCCTATCCCAGCTGACTACAGGCGAAAGGCGGGGTACACCCTGGACAAGTTGCCAGGTCATCACAGGGCTGACACATAGACACAGACAACCATTCACACTCACATTCACACCTACGGTCAATTTAGAGTCACCAGTTAACCTAACCTGCATGTCTTTGGACTGTGGGGGAAACCGGAGCACCCGGAGGAAACCCACGCGGAGAACATGCAAACTCCGCACAGAAAGGCCCTCGCCGGCCCCGGGGCTCGAACCCAGGACCTTCTTGCTGTGAGGCGACAGCGCTAACCACTACACCACCGTGCCGCCCCCACAGACAAACTGTAATACTAAAACAGAATGTGATAGTTAAAATTACATCATTGCCCTGTTAAAAATAATTTAAAAATGCCCACCGTTGTGGCTCAGTCAACTAAGGCATCATACCATGAATCCGGGGACCCGGGTTCGATTCCGACCTGAGGTCATTTCCCAATCCCTCCCCGTCTCTCTCTCCAGCTCATTTCCTGTCTCTGCACTGTCCTATCCAATAAAGGTGAAAAAAGCCCCCAAAAAAATTCTTAAAAAAAAAAATATATATATATATATATCTGTCTAGTAGATCATTGCTTGTAACCATCATTTTGAATCATTGTTTATTGTACAATGAATATCCGTAAAATTAACAGTTATGTATTGATTATTGTACATTGAATACCTGTAAAATTGAACATTTTCAAACTGTTGTTTTTACAAGTGTTGATATACCTTACCGTAAAGCCATATACACTGTCACTGTATTTTTTACGGTGAAAAATGCCAGTTTTTCACTGTAAATTTGACAAGATTTTTTTTTACAGTGTATTTTTTAAAAATCTGAAAAATATATCGACTGTATGGCCAAAATTTGTGGATACTTAACCTTCTTCCCCAAACTGTTGGCACAAAGGTAGAAGCACACAATTATTTTAAATATCTTTGTATGTTGTAGCATTAGCCTTCACTGGAACTAAGAGGCCCAAACATATTTTAGTATGACAATGCTCCTGTGCACAAAGTGAGCCCCATGAAGACATGGTTTGCCAAGGTTGGAGTGGAAGAACTTGAGTATCCTGCAGTGAGCCCTGACCTCAACCCCACTGAACATCTTTGGTATGAACTTTAACACTGACTACATCCCAGGTCTCCTCACCGAACATCAGCGTCTGACCTCACTAATGCTCTTGTGGCTGAATGGGAAAATCCCCACAGCTATGCCGCAAAATCCTGTGGAAAGCCTCCCCAGAAGAGTGGAGATTATTATAATAGTAACAGGGGACTAAATGTGGAATGGGATGTTCAAAAAGCACATATGGGCCAGTGTTGTATTCGAGTCACTAAACTTCGAGTCCGAGTCCAGTCTCGACTACCCACTGTTCAAGTCTGAGTCAAGTCCAAGTCATTAAAAAAATGTAATGTAAAGTCCAAGTCAAGTCCACTATTGATCTGAGTTGAGTCTGAATCGAGTCCGAGAACAAGACTCCAACCGCACTATTTAACGGTGGCTGTTTTAGTGCCATTAACATTAGTTTGTTCCTGAACATGACGTATGAACATGTGAATGTGCATTCTCTTTGTCAGGGAGTGTGAAGTATTCTGTTAGAGATAGTTGGGAAATGGATGTAATTGCAGAAGGTGTATTTATTAATACAAGTGAAGACAGGTGAACAATCCAGAACGGCAGGCAAAATCATAAAACAGTGAAACAGGCAAAAGGTCGAGTGAGGCACAAACAGGCTATCATAGAGTTGGCAGAATCAAAGACGAGAAACAGGAAATCAGGAATCAGGAAACTAAACATGGAAATAAGGCTTGGTAATGTGTCAGCAATGCAACTCAATACTTTGTAAAGTAACCGTGTTTTCACCGTTTTTATATAGGCATGGTGATTGTGCCTTAATCCTGTGCAGGTGTGAGTCGTTTACAGTGCGCATGAGAGTCCTCTTGGCGCGCACGCTGTCCGGAGCGCACCCGAGAGTCTATCTAATGCATGCGCCAAGGCACGCAGGTGTGACACTCTTGCATGAAGTTAGTATAAAAATTAATGTATACAGTGGTGCTTGAAAGTTTTTGAACCCTTTAGAATTTTCTATATTTCTGCATAAATATGACCTAAAACATCATCAGATTTTCACACAAGTCCTAAAAGTAGATAAAGAGAACCAATGAGACAAAAATATTATACTTGGTCATTTATTCCATGATATCATCTTGGAATTAGAGGTCTGCGCGGGACAGAATTTTCAGTCCCGCTCCCGCCCGCTCCTGCATTGTGCAGTCCCGCTCCCGCCCGCTCCCGCAAAGAATTATGATTTTCAGTCCCGCTCCCGCCCGCGCCTGCCATATTTTGTCCCGCTCCGGCCCGCAAATCCCGCATGATGCAGACGTTCGCGTTATTTCTCATGAAAGTTCTTGTCATTGGCTTGGGGAATTAAACATGCTGAGCTTAGCTGAGCTCTCCACTGACTGATCCTTCACCTAGCGCACGTAGCGAGGGTGCGCGTTGCCAGGCGGCATGCGCAGCTGAGGCTTTACAGAGATACCCAACACACCTACCAAAATCTACAGTGGATATTAACAATATTGTACATTGCACATAGCTTATATGTCACTCCTCACATTTACATTCTAGAAAATACAAGTAGGCCGAGAAGAAATTAATATAATTTAAAGACACAGCGTGATGGTGCCCCGCCCCCTACTTTGAGTGGATTTGAGCATAAATATCTACAGCTCACGTTCAGGGGTGCGTTTCCCAAACAACCAACCACGAGTGAGAACGACTTCCACGAGTGAGAACGACTTCCAAATGTCTGATTTCAGGACTCTTGACTTTTTAACGGTAAATGTACCTCTTTTTAAAGCAGCACTTGCTTCTGAAGCACTGTGAGCTTCACTAGAGGAGCTCTGCTCTTCTGCCATGATCGGAGATCTCAAACACAGAAGAGCGGAAAGGAATCGGAAACGTACGCGAGATTAGACCACATCCGCAAATTTAGGCATCTTAAAATGTTTTTATTAATGCCGAATAAAATATCCAGCACAAATTATACATGATAGACATAAATTAATAATTTATAAATTTTATTTTAACCATGTTTTTAGTTAGCGGGACTGCAGCTTATCACCTCTCCCGCCCGCTCCCGCATTGTGCACTCCCCCTCCTGCCCACGCCCGCAATGAGCTTTCAAAATTTGTCCCGTGCCGCAGTGCTTTGCGTCGGGTCCCGCGGGAGTGCAGGGCTCTACTTGGAATTAAAAAATTCAGCACCAGGTCATGATGGCATAAAGAGCATTTTAATCAAAGAAACTATTATTTATATCATTCAACTTTTAAACCACATTATAACTGTCATCAGTTACATAAATGGCATGAATAATATTTCTAATATATAAATTAGTTTTGTAATTTTATTTCTTTATTGGGGGCATGATTTTTATGGTGCGCCATATTTTTTGTGTTGTATTTGTTGTGTTTGTATTGGGGCGGAACCTATTATTGGAGCTACGCTCTGGGGGACATAATTTATGACCGTAAAACAAAGGGAATATCTTCAGAAACGGCGGTAATCCAGTCTTTTGCATATCAGGACTAAAGGACACTTTATGCATTGTTTGTGAGATGCATTTGATGAACATTGCGTGAAGAATGTAACACGGACATTTAAAGTTTGTATGGAACCCAGGTTTGGAATATTGTTCGAGAAGAAATGTTCTGAAGAATGACGAAGCTTTTTGTGCAAGGAACCTAGCTCCTTTTGGTAACAAGCTGCCAGCGAGGTAAGCT